>NC_091162.1:24768039-25068039 GCF_040958095.1 Procambarus clarkii
ACACACACACACACACACACACGCACACGCACACGCACACACGCACACGCACACGCACACGCACACACACACGCACACACGCACACACACAGGAGACAACGAGTCTGTGTGAGGGGTGAGGCCTCAGATTGGCGAGACGTCACAAGTGGAGTCCCGCAGGGGTCAGTCCTTGGACCTATACTGTTTCTGGTATATGTAAATGATCTCCCAGAGGGTATAGATTCGTTCCTCTCAATGTTTGCCGACGATGCAAAAATTATGAGGAGGATTGAAACAGAGGATGATAGTAGGAGGCTACAAGATGACCTGGATAGACTGAGTGAATGGTCCAACAAATGGCTGTTGAAGTTCAACCCGAGTAAATGCAAAGTAATGAAACTAGGCAGTGGAAACAGGAGGCCAGGCACAGGATACAGAATAGGAGATGAAGTACTTAATGAAACAGACAGAGAGAAAGATCTAGGAGTTGATATCACACCAAACCTGTCTCCTGAAGCCCACATAAAGAGAATAACGTCTGCGGCATATGCGAGGCTGGCTAACATCAGAACGGCGTTCAGGAACCTGTGTAAGGAATCATTCAGAATCTTGTACACCACATATGTAAGACCAATCCTGGAGTATGCGGCCCCAGCATGGAGCCCGTACCTTGTCAAGCACAAGACGAAGCTGGAAAAAGTCCAAAGGTATGCTACTAGACTAGTCCCAGAACTAAGAGGCATGAGTTATGAGGAAAGGCTGCGGGAAATGCACCTCACGACACTGGAAGACAGAAGAGTAAGGGGGGACATGATCACAACCTACAAAATCCTCAGGGGAATCGACCGGGTAAACAAGGATGAACTACTCAACACTGGTGGGACGCGAACAAGGGGACACAGGTGGAAGCTGAGTACCCAAATGAGCCACAGAGACGTTAGAAAGAACTTTTTCAGTGTCAGAGTAGTTAGTAAATGGAATGCATTAGGAAGTGATGTGGTGGAGGCTGACTCCATACACAGTTTCAAATGTAGATATGATAGAGCCCAATAGGCTCAGGAATCTGTACACCAGTTGATTGACGGTTGAGAGGCGGGACCAAAGAGCCAGAGCTCAACCCCCGCAAGCACAATTAGGTGAGTACAATTAGGTGAGTACACACACACACACACACACACACACACACACACACACACACACATCCCCAGGATGCAGCCCGCGGCAGCTGTCTAAATCCCAGGGAAATGTTTGCTACATGCACATTTGCGTACGCATGTGAGTGCGCGCGCATGTATATGTATGTTTGTGCATTATGTGAGAGCGCGCGTGTGTTCTTGAATAGATGGGAGTGTGTGTGTGTGTGTATAATAATTCGTTTTGTCGGGAGGGGGGGGGGGAGGCACACTTTAGGCTTATATCGCAGCGTATTGTCTTGATTCGCCACTCCTTCGAAACCCAACCTCCTACCCTAACCTAACCCACCAACCCAAGGGTATGCTTAGGCACTTAACCCGTATATACGCACCATATACGCGCTTAGCCCATATATATATATATATATATATATATATATATATATATATATATATATATATATATATATATATATATATTAAATATGACCGAAAAAGTAAGATTAATAATTCTAACACGAATTTTCTCTATCTTTCTTACGTTTCTTTTCACTGTTGATGGTAATTCAAAGATAAAGGAGAATTGATCTTTGAATTACCATCAACAGTGAAAAGAAACGTAAGATAGAGAAAATTCGTGTTAGAATTATTAATCTTACTTTTTCGGTCATATTTAATAATATATGTCTACAGGAAAGACTGCTACCAAAATATACTAATATATATATATATATATATATATACACGTATTTAACCCGTATATACGCATCATATACGCACTTAACCCGTATATACGCACCATATACGCACTTAACCCGTATATACGCATCATATACGCACTTAACCCGTATATACGCACCATATACGCACTTAACCCGTATATACGCACCATATACGCACTTAACCCGTATATGTGCACCATATACGCACTTAACCCGTATATACGCATCATATACGCACTTAACCTGTATATACGCACCATATACGCACTTAACCCGTATATACGCACCATATGCGCACTTAACCTAACGAGTTCGATGCATAGAAAACGTAGACATTTGTGAGCCCTTACTTGTCAGTAGGTTGCCTTTATACTGCTCGTTACCATAACGTAAGAAAGACGACCTATTAGTCGAAAGTACAGGTTTAACCCCTCCCCCTCACAACCCCACCCCTTACCCTAAAGGGGAACTACTGACCCTTCCCAAGATGCAACCTGGGGAGGGTCACAACAGTTGAATAACTCCCGGGTACCTATTGACTGCTAGATGAACAGACACATTAGGTGAAAGGAAACATACACAACCATTTCTGTCCCGCCCGAGAATCGAACCAGGGATCCTCGATTCAGAGTCGAAATGAAGCCAACTGTACTACGAGACCTTGTATTCATCTAGTTGTGCTTGCGGGGGTTGAGCTTTGCTCTTCGATCCCGCCTCTCAACCATCAATCAACTGGTGTACAGATTCCTGAGCCTACTGGGCTCTATCATATCTACACTTGAAACTGTGTTTGGAGTCAGCCTCCACCACATCACTGCCTAATGCATTCCACTAGTTAACTACTTTGACACTGAAAAAGAAGTTCTTTCTAACGAACGTCCCTGTGGCTCATTTGGGTACTCAGTTGTGAGGAGGTGGTTCACCAGCTCACTTACAATAGTGCTCTTATGCCTGTGGGAGCCAGTACACTTGTTAAGTGCACTTGTTAAGTGGGCGGACTTAAGTTTTGTACCAGCAACCGAAACATCTAGTGTTTGGGCTCATGTGAGAGCCCCAGTCATCAGCAGTCCATAAATGTTACCCTGGCCGGGGTGGCATGTCTGTGGACAGTGCTAGAGCTGATAGCATCATTTCATTGTATGGCATGGAGCCAGACAACTTTGCGCGCGAACGCCTAGGCCGCAGGCGTGGGGTGAAACATGTGGGGTCCCACGCTCGCTGGCCACTTGAGTGGTTGTCATGGAGACAGCCGCCATCTTAGTAAACATCTTGAGCCGCCATGTTGGTCGGCCATCTTGGAGTTGCCCTAGTGGCTATGCTACACCGTCGCTGATTGGATGAGAGGGGTAGGCCGCTGTATGCCTTCCTCTCATTGGTTATTTCGAGAAGGACGCGGGAAGAGCCGGTGTGAGCATCATTCTGAACTCAGCCGCCACCTTGTCAAGACGCATCCTGTACTCAATTCGGCCAAATTGATGTATAGGGCGTCGTGGTGGCTGGACTACAACTGCTGATGCTTCCTGCTTCACCTACGACATCGGTCGTCACAGAATCCGGCCGAAGTCGTCGCTTGGAGGGGTTTAAGACATTATTGTATGCAGGGGGTAGAGGTACAGTGATCTGGGATCGTGGGGGAATGTGCATACGAGCAGCAACAGACTCGTAGATCCCATTACCAGTGATGATTGGACTTGCTAGTGCTCTGTAGCAGTCGATGGGAACGGGGAAATTCGTGTCAGTGTTAAGGCAATTTCCCATGTTGGTGTGAGACGCTATCGTTGTGCGTGTCACCTGGGTATGAACGCTTCACTTCACCGGGGAGTCGAGGGTGCGAACTCAGCCGTGTTGAGTGGGAGGGGTTCGAGTGTGCGCCAATTTTCCGTATAAGTACTACGGTCAGGAACTACCGCCGCCTACGCCACCCGGAGCGAGCCAGCCACCTATAGCGGGGTGCCTGATGTATGGGAATGGTGTGTAAAGCCGGCAGTGTGAATGAGTAAGTACCTATGCGTGTATTTCGGTGATTAGTAGTCTCTAAAGCTTGAATTCGAGGTCAAGTGTTCCGTCACATTGTCACGCAGCACCTGTTCAGGTGGAGTGAATTGTGGGCGAGGAGATTAATCACCTGTGTTGTCATCTTGTCAGTCCAGAGGGACTTAAGTGTACACAGACGTACAGTGTGTGTGTGTGTGTGGGTACACACGGGAACACAGAATATACATAGATTAGCCAAGGACTGAGAAGGTGTCCATGTAATAAATACTTTTATTTCATTGTGGTAATCATTTTTGATCGTCCGTGGGACGGAGTGATATCATTTCCATGTGTGGTCTTGCAGGTGTGGAATTCCAACACTGAGCGCTCAGGTATGTGTAACGCCAGTGATTCCTGGCAATGATTATTGTGGAGTGTGCCACAGTGTGGCTTAAATTTCTTGTAGTGTTCCCAGGGCCGTGACAAGTGTGATTTATATAAATATATATATTGTGGTTGCAGTATTAATTAACGTAATTTTGGTGAGGTTTGGTGAGTGACGAGGCCGTCTAGAGAGACCGCCCCCGCTCTGTCGAGTAACGTAACTCTCGAGTGTTTATCGGCATGCGTGACCGATAAATCACTCACCCATGTGATTTAAGGAGTGTGAGATTCTCCTTAGTGTTCCCAATAACGTTTGATAGCTGTAGGCTACATGTGTCAGCGGTAATTATATATATATATATAATCATAGTGTCACGGTGCCCAGTGTTATTGTGTTATTTACTGTGTGGTGATTGCAATATACTGACCTATGTTCTAGGGGTCATTTGCAGCAGTAAGTAAGTGTGTGCAGGGTTCTAATATTTGGAAATTAGAGTACTTGCCGTGTGTGTTATTGCAAAGGGGGTTGTTATTTGATGGTGATTGTTGCTAGTGTTGAGCAATCACCGTATGTGATTGCAGTTCAGTAAAACCATTGTGGGGCAGTGTTCTAGAGGGTTCATGTCCTGTAGGTTATTTTACTAGATTCTGCAGTATTGTCATAGCAACCGGATTGTAACGTAAATCACTGTGATTTGTTAGTGTGATTTGTCATTGTCGTGGGGGAACTCGGCTGTAGACGAGTACTTGGATATACATATATTCTCCTGGTTATCTGGTAGGACATCGAAGTCCAGTATTCAGTGAGGTGATTGCGAGGCAATTAATATAACGTAACCAAGGGAACGCCCATTGCTTTAAGAGAATTTGTTCTTTGACAATTTGAGTAACGTAGAATGCGTTTGGGTTAATTTACTTTCCTGTAAGCAGCTACGGTAGTCTCGAGGAGCCTAGCCATCAGCCAGATAAGAATTAGAGTATTGTCTGTCGTAATTAACGGTCAGTGGGCCGGGTAATTGACGTGTTTCAGGAAGTCAAAGTAATTAATCTCGATCCTTGTTTGATCGACTCACACGAAGGCTACATTGTTCCATTAACGTAACGTCGTTATCTACCCGGAAGTACCGGCACTTGATTGACTCGTGAGAGGAGTAGCGTCATTTTAGAATAACGTAAACGTGGGGCTAATTTCTGTTATTAGTCGCCTGAATTGGTCTGAGTATGGAAGGCTTAGACGGAATTCGTACCTTAATGTAAATTGCTGAGCCAGTGTGAAAGGTTGCGTATTTTAATTGTTTAATTATTGATCTTGAGGATAGTAATTAATTACTCTAAAGGTAATCACGAGTGATTACCGTTCTCTTAGCACTTTGGACATTGCAAATCAGAGTTTACCATCGCTGAGTGATTAGTAACCGATTAACGTAAATTAACGTAACTAGTAAAGAGATTAATCAGCTGTCTGGAAGTACAGGGATTAATGGGATTTTCTCACTGAATGCTCGACGGGTAGAGTGTTGTTTGATTTCCGCGTTACTAGTGACAGTTGTAAGAGTTGTTAATTTAACGTAAATGTTACCTTGTAATTAACGTAAATGTTATTGTGTTATTAACGTAAATCAATTGTTATTGATTGTTGATCGCCCGTGGGACGTAGTGTTAACGTAAGGATTAATTTGAGGAAGGGTGCTGGAGTTGCCAGTGAACCCATTAGTTATTGTTGTCATTGAAAGACTACTGATTTGATTGCATTGCAACCGCTGTTGCAGGAGTAGACTGCACTGAGGCGTAGAACAGTTAGGAGGGTACTGGAGACGTATTTCAGAACCTACTGTGTCATTTGTTGTAATTGTGATTATAGATCTGTTAGTTCTTGCTTGCTTGTTGATTCCTCTGTGGTCACGCTTATGTTCGAGTTAGTTCATTATGCAGTCCGAGGGGCTGGTGTCTAGCTGTCATTGATAGTGTCACAGGAAGGATTTCGAGTAACGTCATTGACATTTCTTTTGTTTTGTTGTAGTAGTTAGTACTTTATTGAATAAACTAAGTTGTTATGGTTAACACTGTCTTTTCGTTACACCCCCACACATTATTATTGTTATGTAAATGTTCTTCACACTCGACTAAAATTGAGACTCACTTTCTGAGCTTTGGATCAAATATACGGCACCACACAACAATAAATTATTGTTGTGAGAGCCCGTGACCTACTCGTTAGATTCGCTTCGGCGATTGGCGAAGGTCGGCGGCCTAAGTGGGGGGGATTTCAATTTTCATTGGGGTCTCGGCGTTTGCTCGCGCCTAGTCAATTGTTCATACATGGTCCCAAAGTGAGGAATGAGCTGGTTACTACACTGGTGTGTTAGCTAAGCAAGTCCTTCCTCAGGCGACCTAGTTGAATATCACGACAGGAATAAAGGTTAAAGAATAAAGAAAATTCTTAGAAATTTTCCGAGCTAAAATTCCTTATACCAATTTTAATTTATTCCAAAACTTCTCACAAGTTAAAAAATAAACAAACTCTCACAGCGTGGCGCCCAACGTGGGGCTCGAGACTTTTGATTCATAATCAGAAAAGTGAGATTCATCAAGTTGAGAAACCTATGAAAGGTGTGCAGAACATTGCAGAACAATATTGCTGTGGGTGTGTATGTTGTCGGTTAGCAGGATTAGGTACACACACACCACACACACAGAATGGATGAGGATTATAGAAAGAAGTACGTATATCTGTATGTGACTAAGTATGGCGTGCTGCCAAAGGATAGAAACATTCGTACAGATGAGGAATGTAGGCGGTATGTTGAGGACCATAATGCCTATGTACGGCGTCTATGTCTAGAAAGAGCAAACAGAAATGATCTAGGGGACAAGGGAGTTCCCCTAGCCGACCGTGGTATAGTCGGTATGTCAGGGGGTCTGGGATTGAGTCCACCCCAGGAGAAGGAAGGGGAGTCGCGACCCCAGCCTAGGCTAAGGACTGATTCCTTGAGCCACAGAAACGTTTCGTTAGAAGTAGTCAATCAGATACCAGAACAACCTCTCAGGAGGGGGACTGAACAACCCCAGGAGGAAATTACTTTAGAGTACCTAGCAGCTCAAGCTGATGCTATGAAACTGCAAAGAGAGGATAAGGCCAAATTTGTGACTTACATGTGGAATGCCCACCACGAGAGATTGACTAGATTGGAGATTGCAAGAGTGCAATCCGAGGCAAGGACGGGGAGTCAAGCCCCTCCTGCCGCGCCAAGCTCAGAGGTACAGGCGCTGGAAGTAGAGGTACCTCCTCTATTGCCAAGAGAGGAGAAGATCGATCCTAGGGATGCATACCTAGATCGATGTGTGACAAAGGTTGAAAGGTTTACTCAAGCTCCAAGTAAGGGAGCCAAACCTAAAGAAAGTAAGTCTAAGGGACACCAACAGAAACCCAAGGTTAAGGGACCCAGGTGCTTCACATGCAACATGGCAGGTCACCGAGCAGCTAAGTGCCCGAGCAGCACTAGGCTTAAGACTAAGAAGGTGACCAAGGTGCACGTTACAGGCATGAGTACCATGGGAGGTGATGCCCTAAGAGACACACTCGAGTTAACTAGAGGAAGAGTTAATGGGCAATGGACGAGTGTCTTTCGAGACCGGGGTGCTACAGTTAACATGGTCAGGAACAGTTTGGTTGAGCCTGAGAGTAGAACAGGTCGAACCCTCCATGTCCAGTACCCAGATGGCACTGGTAAGGACATGGAAGAAGTGTCCGTGTTGGTAGACACCCCATATATCAAAGGTAAGATCAAAGCTGCGCTAAGTAGAAAGGCAGTGTATGGACTTTTGATAGGTAATACTCCTGGTATAGGGAACCAGGTGGGTCTGTCCTGTGGAAATGACCCAGAGGAAACAGGAACAGGTGAGAGGAAGGTTAAACCCGCTGGCGTTGACACCAAGCGTCAGCCGGCTGGTCGAGCAGAGATCACCGCAGCCCAGACAGAAGAAGAGGCGCAGCAGGTGAAAGGAAACCGGAGCCATCCTCCTCTCCCTATTGCACAGAAAACGAGAACTGATTCAGAGGGACTCAGATGGGTCTCACCAGCTGACGGCGATGTCACACGGCCGCCAGCTGAGGAAGTCAAGGTCGCCTCTTATCAGGCGAAAGATCAGGTGCATGAGGTAAAAGGGAAAAAGAGCAATTTTCCTTCTTTCATTTCACAGAAAACGGGGGTGAGCCCAGTGAGACAGGTGTGGCCCGGATCAGGTGATCCCGCCACAACCTGTCGACCAGCCAGACCCGCGAGGGTTAACACCACTCAGGAGAGTAAACGTCTGCTGGGTGTTACCAGTGGTGAGGCTAAGGTAGCTGTGGTTCCCACAAGTGAAGTGGATATTCTGCACCAATCTTTCAGGCTGTTGGAAGATCGTTCAGACAAACGAACGGTCGCTGAGAGATTGAAGAACGAGCAGGTCAGTGACCTAGTGCTCAGTGAGGGGCGAGGTTTGACAGCTGCTGAAGAGGCCTCAGCCCAGTCAACTCAGTCGGTAGAGCAACCCGGTCTGAGAGTGACAGACAGACAGGAAGAAAGACCCTGTCACCGGGAAGTCAAGACAGTCTGCTAACTGTCGGGATTGTGTCGGTAGGGTAGGGAAGGTGTTGAGTCTGTACTTCATTGGTAAGTCCATCCCAGTGTGCTACCTATTGTGTCCAGTATGACACAGACCTGTGGGGCGAGAGTGTGAAGGGACTGAGGAAGGGAAGCTGCGAGGCGTTGAGCCGGCTTAACCTGGACCCAGAACCTGAGCACGACCGCACTATGGTCAGGAAGTACCACACTGGACGAGCCAGTGACGTCACATCTTGTCCCGCCAGCCACCGACGTCAACAGAAAACGGATGAATCACCACCACCACCCAGCCGCCGTGCACTTAATTAAGAGCCAAGTGTAAGTGGCTGGTGATTTTTAGATGAAATTTTCCTCCGGGAAATTTTATCTTTTTGGTGGGGAGTTATGTGAGGAGGTGGTTCACCAGCTCACTTACAATAGTGCTCTTATGCCTGTGGGAGCCAGTACACTTGTTAAGTGCACTTGTTAAGTGGGCGGACTTAAGTTTTGTACCAGCAACCGAAACATCTAGTGTTTGGGCTCATGTGAGAGCCCCAGTCATCAGCAGTCCATAAATGTTACCCTGGCCGGGGTGGCATGTCTGTGGACAGTGCTAGAGCTGATAGCATCATTTCATTGTATGGCATGGAGCCAGACAACTTTGCGCGCGAACGCCTAGGCCGCAGGCGTGGGGTGAAACATGTGGGGTCCCACGCTCGCTGGCCACTTGAGTGGTTGTCATGGAGACAGCCGCCATCTTAGTAAACATCTTGAGCCGCCATGTTGGTCGGCCATCTTGGAGTTGCCCTAGTGGCTATGCTACACCGTCGC
Organism: Procambarus clarkii; assembly: GCF_040958095.1. Classification (NCBI taxonomy): domain Eukaryota; kingdom Metazoa; phylum Arthropoda; class Malacostraca; order Decapoda; family Cambaridae; genus Procambarus; species Procambarus clarkii. The sequence goes on from NC_091162.1 coordinate 24,777,649, forward strand.
TGATTGGATGAGAGGGGTAGGCCGCTGTATGCCTTCCTCTCATTGGTTATTTCGAGAAGGACGCGGGAAGAGCCGGTGTGAGCATCATTCTGAACTCAGCCGCCACCTTGTCAAGACGCATCCTGTACTCAATTCGGCCAAATTGATGTATAGGGCGTCGTGGTGGCTGGACTACAACTGCTGATGCTTCCTGCTTCACCTACGACATCGGTCGTCACAGAATCCGGCCGAAGTCGTCGCTTGGAGGGGTTTAAGACATTATTGTATGCAGGGGGTAGAGGTACAGTGATCTGGGATCGTGGGGGAATGTGCATACGAGCAGCAACAGACTCGTAGATCCCATTACCAGTGATGATTGGACTTGCTAGTGCTCTGTAGCAGTCGATGGGAACGGGGAAATTCGTGTCAGTGTTAAGGCAATTTCCCATGTTGGTGTGAGACGCTATCGTTGTGCGTGTCACCTGGGTATGAACGCTTCACTTCACCGGGGAGTCGAGGGTGCGAACTCAGCCGTGTTGAGTGGGAGGGGTTCGAGTGTGCGCCAATTTTCCGTATAAGTACTACGGTCAGGAACTACCGCCGCCTACGCCACCCGGAGCGAGCCAGCCACCTATAGCGGGGTGCCTGATGTATGGGAATGGTGTGTAAAGCCGGCAGTGTGAATGAGTAAGTACCTATGCGTGTATTTCGGTGATTAGTAGTCTCTAAAGCTTGAATTCGAGGTCAAGTGTTCCGTCACATTGTCACGCAGCACCTGTTCAGGTGGAGTGAATTGTGGGCGAGGAGATTAATCACCTGTGTTGTCATCTTGTCAGTCCAGAGGGACTTAAGTGTACACAGACGTACAGTGTGTGTGTGTGTGTGGGTACACACGGGAACACAGAATATACATAGATTAGCCAAGGACTGAGAAGGTGTCCATGTAATAAATACTTTTATTTCATTGTGGTAATCATTTTTGATCGTCCGTGGGACGGAGTGATATCATTTCCATGTGTGGTCTTGCAGGTGTGGAATTCCAACACTGAGCGCTCAGGTATGTGTAACGCCAGTGATTCCTGGCAATGATTATTGTGGAGTGTGCCACAGTGTGGCTTAAATTTCTTGTAGTGTTCCCAGGGCCGTGACAAGTGTGATTTATATAAATATATATATTGTGGTTGCAGTATTAATTAACGTAATTTTGGTGAGGTTTGGTGAGTGACGAGGCCGTCTAGAGAGACCGCCCCCGCTCTGTCGAGTAACGTAACTCTCGAGTGTTTATCGGCATGCGTGACCGATAAATCACTCACCCATGTGATTTAAGGAGTGTGAGATTCTCCTTAGTGTTCCCAATAACGTTTGATAGCTGTAGGCTACATGTGTCAGCGGTAATTATATATATATATATAATCATAGTGTCACGGTGCCCAGTGTTATTGTGTTATTTACTGTGTGGTGATTGCAATATACTGACCTATGTTCTAGGGGTCATTTGCAGCAGTAAGTAAGTGTGTGCAGGGTTCTAATATTTGGAAATTAGAGTACTTGCCGTGTGTGTTATTGCAAAGGGGGTTGTTATTTGATGGTGATTGTTGCTAGTGTTGAGCAATCACCGTATGTGATTGCAGTTCAGTAAAACCATTGTGGGGCAGTGTTCTAGAGGGTTCATGTCCTGTAGGTTATTTTACTAGATTCTGCAGTATTGTCATAGCAACCGGATTGTAACGTAAATCACTGTGATTTGTTAGTGTGATTTGTCATTGTCGTGGGGGAACTCGGCTGTAGACGAGTACTTGGATATACATATATTCTCCTGGTTATCTGGTAGGACATCGAAGTCCAGTATTCAGTGAGGTGATTGCGAGGCAATTAATATAACGTAACCAAGGGAACGCCCATTGCTTTAAGAGAATTTGTTCTTTGACAATTTGAGTAACGTAGAATGCGTTTGGGTTAATTTACTTTCCTGTAAGCAGCTACGGTAGTCTCGAGGAGCCTAGCCATCAGCCAGATAAGAATTAGAGTATTGTCTGTCGTAATTAACGGTCAGTGGGCCGGGTAATTGACGTGTTTCAGGAAGTCAAAGTAATTAATCTCGATCCTTGTTTGATCGACTCACACGAAGGCTACATTGTTCCATTAACGTAACGTCGTTATCTACCCGGAAGTACCGGCACTTGATTGACTCGTGAGAGGAGTAGCGTCATTTTAGAATAACGTAAACGTGGGGCTAATTTCTGTTATTAGTCGCCTGAATTGGTCTGAGTATGGAAGGCTTAGACGGAATTCGTACCTTAATGTAAATTGCTGAGCCAGTGTGAAAGGTTGCGTATTTTAATTGTTTAATTATTGATCTTGAGGATAGTAATTAATTACTCTAAAGGTAATCACGAGTGATTACCGTTCTCTTAGCACTTTGGACATTGCAAATCAGAGTTTACCATCGCTGAGTGATTAGTAACCGATTAACGTAAATTAACGTAACTAGTAAAGAGATTAATCAGCTGTCTGGAAGTACAGGGATTAATGGGATTTTCTCACTGAATGCTCGACGGGTAGAGTGTTGTTTGATTTCCGCGTTACTAGTGACAGTTGTAAGAGTTGTTAATTTAACGTAAATGTTACCTTGTAATTAACGTAAATGTTATTGTGTTATTAACGTAAATCAATTGTTATTGATTGTTGATCGCCCGTGGGACGTAGTGTTAACGTAAGGATTAATTTGAGGAAGGGTGCTGGAGTTGCCAGTGAACCCATTAGTTATTGTTGTCATTGAAAGACTACTGATTTGATTGCATTGCAACCGCTGTTGCAGGAGTAGACTGCACTGAGGCGTAGAACAGTTAGGAGGGTACTGGAGACGTATTTCAGAACCTACTGTGTCATTTGTTGTAATTGTGATTATAGATCTGTTAGTTCTTGCTTGCTTGTTGATTCCTCTGTGGTCACGCTTATGTTCGAGTTAGTTCATTATGCAGTCCGAGGGGCTGGTGTCTAGCTGTCATTGATAGTGTCACAGGAAGGATTTCGAGTAACGTCATTGACATTTCTTTTGTTTTGTTGTAGTAGTTAGTACTTTATTGAATAAACTAAGTTGTTATGGTTAACACTGTCTTTTCGTTACACCCCCACACATTATTATTGTTATGTAAATGTTCTTCACACTCGACTAAAATTGAGACTCACTTTCTGAGCTTTGGATCAAATATACGGCACCACACAACAATAAATTATTGTTGTGAGAGCCCGTGACCTACTCGTTAGATTCGCTTCGGCGATTGGCGAAGGTCGGCGGCCTAAGTGGGGGGGATTTCAATTTTCATTGGGGTCTCGGCGTTTGCTCGCGCCTAGTCAATTGTTCATACATGGTCCCAAAGTGAGGAATGAGCTGGTTACTACACTGGTGTGTTAGCTAAGCAAGTCCTTCCTCAGGCGACCTAGTTGAATATCACGACAGGAATAAAGGTTAAAGAATAAAGAAAATTCTTAGAAATTTTCCGAGCTAAAATTCCTTATACCAATTTTAATTTATTCCAAAACTTCTCACAAGTTAAAAAATAAACAAACTCTCACATCAGTCTCCACCTGTGTCCCCTTGTTCGCGTGCCACCCGTGTTAAATAGTTTATCCTTATCTACCCTGTCAATTCCTCTGAGAATTTTGTAGGTAGTGATCATGTCACCTCTTACTCTTCTGTCTTCCAGTGTCGTAAGGTGCATTTCACACAGCTTTTCCTTGTAACTCATGCCTCTTAGTTCTGGGACGTCCCAGAACTAAGAGGCATGAGTTTGATCCAAACACACACACCGAAACTACGACGTTGGTACAACGTTCGAACAAGTTTTAACACCTCCTAACCAGTTATAACAACCAATATAGCAAGTTGTAACAACGTTCTAATACGTCATAAACACGTTAAGTCAAGATGTAACAACTTTATTACAAGTTGTAGCAAGCGGAAAATAGAGGCAGTTTCGGTTTGTGTTTCCAGGGACTAGACTAGTGGCATACCTCTGAACTTTTTCCAGCTTCGTCTTGTGCTTGACAAGGTACGGGCTCCATGCTGGGGCCGCATACTCCAGGATTTTTCTTACATATGTGGTGTACAAGGTAATGAATGATTCCTTACACAGGTTCCTGAAGGCTGTTCTGATGTTAGCCAGCCTCGCGTATGTCGCAGATGTAATTCTTTTTATGTGGGCTTCAGGAGACAGGTTTGGTGTGATATTAACTCCTAGATCTTTCTGCCCGTTTCATTTAGTACTTCATTTTCCATTCGGTATCCTGGGTCTGGCCTGTTTCCACCCACTAGTTTCATGACCTTGCATTTACTCGGGTTAAACTTTAATAGCCATTTGTTGGACTATTCATTCAGTCTGTCTAGGTCATCTTGTAGCCGCCTACTATCATTCTCTGTTTTAATCCTCCTCATAATTTTTGCATCATCAGCAAACAATGAGATGAACGATTCTTATACCCTCTGGGAGATCATTTACACATATCAGAAACAGTATAGGTTCAAGGACTGAACCCTATGGGACTCCACTGGTGACGTCTTGCCAATCTGAGGCCTCGCCCCTCACAGTGACTCGCTGTCTTCTGTTGCTTAGGTACTCCCTTATCCAATGGAGTATCTTCCCTTTCACTCTTACCTGCATCTCCAGCTGTGTGTGTGTGTGTGTGTGTAATTACCTAAGTGTAGTTACAGGATGAGAGCTACGCTCGTGGTGTCCCGTCTTCCCAGCACTTTGTCATATAACACTTTGAAACTACTGCGTTATATGACAAATAGTGCTGGGAAGACGGGACACCACGAGCGTAGCTCTCATCCTGTAACTACACTTAGGTAATTACACACACACGTGTGTGTGTGTGTGTGTGTGTGTGTGTGTGTGTGTGTGTGTGTGTGTGTGTGTGTGTGTGTGTGTGTGTGTGTGTGTGTACTTACCTAATTGTCTAATTATACTTACCTAATTGTGCTTGCGGGGTTGAGCTCTGGCTCTTTGGTCCCGCCTCTCAACTGTCAATCAACTAATGTACAGGTTCCTTAGCCTACTGGGCTCTATCATATCAACACTTGAAGCTGTGTATGGAGTCAGCCTTCACCTCATCACTTCCTAAAGTGATGTGGTGGGGTGTGGTGGTGATGCGATGGTGGTGGTGGTGTGTGTGTGTGTGTGTGTGTGTGTATGTAAGTATATGTAAGTATATGTGTACATGTGTGTATGTATGTACATGTGTGAATGAATGAATGTATGTATGTGTGTGTGTGTGTGTGTGTGTGTGTGTGTGTGTGTGTGTGTGTGTGTGTGTGTGTGTGTGTGTGTGTGTGTGTGTGTATGTATGCATGCATGTGTATGTGTGTGGTAGCGAGTGCTGGGATGCTAAGCGCGTGTATATACACAATAGGCGTTGGCACACTTCCGCCCACACACACACACACACACACACACACACACTAACAACATCAAGAATTCCCCCGTGGCGCCTCGACACACTTGTGACCTGCAGGCACCAACACCTGCGGGACACCTACAGCTGTGGGACACCAACACCCGCGGGACACCACACAAGAGAAGACACACAGACTAGTACAGAGGTTGAGGGTGACACTAGGAGGGAGCGGCAGCACCCCCAGCAAGTGTCCGCAGGAACCCTCCGCCTGTCATAACTTTCACCTGTGCTTCTGCTGAGGCGCTGTATGGGCCTCACCACTGCCCTGGCCGGCCAGCCAGCGCCTGACGGTACACACAGCACCCTGGTGTGTACCTGTGCAGCAGGTACACACAAACACCGAGGGGTATAACACACACCTTGACGGGATTTCAACGCCCGCAGCGAGACTCTCCTCCGGTGACGGTCAGCGCGACACTGCTACACGCAGACACCTCCCCGCTCGCTACACCCTCCTGGGGCTGGTACCTCTGCCTATTATGACTTCAAAAACCACTCCTAATGTAGCCAAAGACAACGTCTTCCGCAACTCAGTCTCAACTATCCGTCTCTAGGATTATGCTAACTTAGTAGATCTCTGGAGTTTAAATTAATTTCATGTACCATATATACATAGATGCAAATTGATGATTGATAGTATATAGTTTCTACCGCAGACGTGGTGTTTCAGTGGCAGTGAGGTGCACATATACATTTTCGTACCTGGTGTATGGGTAGGGTTAGAGAAGTGTAAGACCATAGTGTATGAGGTTAGTGAGCATTCCACCACATAAGGTGGAGGTGTCGAGGGCCCAGCCTGGCTGGGGTCTAGCGGCGTCTCCACCACACTGCCAGCGGTGTTGACTCCGCACATTTATCACCGTATGATATTATTATTGCATTTGTAATTGTACCTCGTGGGCTTTATATCAATTTGAAACGTTTACTATACTATTAGTTTATATTCTCATTATATTATTATTATTCTGGTATAAAATAGCGAAAAATCCAGGTTTCAATTAGATGGCAGCTGCCAGCTAGTGTTAAAATGAGTGGTGACGGAGTGCGACAGGAAATACACACAAAAAAATGTACAATTCTATACATAATATTAAATTCTTCCTCAGTGGAAGTATTGTTTAACAATAACTACGAAGATTATTAGAAATAGTATAAGTGTAAAAGCAGGTAATTATCGAGCGGTTCCATTAACGGTTGCCAACTGTGGGCTGTACTATACAGCCATAAGGAGTATATATGCCATAAATTATTCACGAAGTAACTTAACTATGCTGTCCTTACCTTGCCTCGTTGAGAACAATGGATGGACGTACAAGTACTGCACAAAATACTGATCCACATATGCCTCTCTACCGACACCATACGCTCATCTTGGTGGAGGAAGGCTGCAAGTTCGACGTTCACATGTGGTATACTAATTACCAGTACTCTACCTGAAGTGTGCAGGGCAGCAGGCTGTGTACTCAAGTGTGCAGGGCAGCAGGCTGTGTACTCAAGTGTGCAGGGCAGTAGGCTGTGTACTCAAGTGTGCATGGCAGCAGGCTGTGTACTCAAGTGTGCAGGGCAGCAGGCTGTGTACCCAAGTGTGCAGGGCAGCAGGCTGTGTACTCAAGTGTGCAGGGCAGCAGGCTGTGTACTCAAGTGTGCAGGGCAGCAGGCTGTGTACCCAAGTATGCAGGGCAGCAGGCTGTGTACTCAAGTGTGCAGGGCAGCAGGCTGTGTACTCAAGTGTGCAGGGCAGCAGGCTGTGTACCCAAGTGTGCAGGGCAGCAGGCTGTGTACCCAAGTGTGCAGGGCAGCAGGCTGTGTACCCAAGTGTGCAGGGCAGCAGGCTGTGTACCCAAGTGTGCAGGGCAGCAGGCTGTGTACTCAAGTGTGCAGGGCAGCAGGCTGTGTACTCAAGTGTGCAGGGCAGCAGGCTGTGTACCCAAGTGTGCAGGGCAGCAGGCTGTGTACCCAAGTGTGCAGGGCAGCAGGCTGTGTACCCAAGTGTGCAGGGCAGCAGGCTGTGTACCCAAGTGTGCAGGGCAGCAGGCTGTGTACCCAAGTGTGCAGGGCAGCAGGCTGTGTACTCAAGTGTGCAGGGCAGCAGGCTGTGTACCCAAGTGTGCAGGGCAGCAGGCTGTGTACCCAAGTGTGCAGGGCAGCAGGCTGTGTACTCAAGTGTGCAGGGCAGCAGGCTGTGTACCCAAGTGTGCAGGGCAGCAGGCTGTGTACTCAAGTGTGCAGGGCAGCAGGCTGTGTACCCAAGTGTGCAGGGCAGTAGGCTGTGTACTCAAGTGTGCAGGGCAGCAGGCTGTGTACCCAAGTGTGCAGGGCAGCAGGCTGTGTACCCAAGTGTGCAGGGCAGCAGGCTGTGTACCCAAGTGTGCAGGGCAGCAGGCTGTGTACCCAAGTGTGCAGGGCAGCAGGCTGTGTACCCAAGTGTGCAGGGCAGCAGGCTGTGTACCCAAGTGTGCAGGGCAGCAGGCTGTGTACTCAAGTGTGCAGGGCAGCAGGCTGTGTACCCAAGTGTGCAGGGCAGCAGGCTGTGTACCCAAGTGTGCAGGGCAGCAGGCTGTGTACCCAAGTGTGCAGGGCAGCAGGCTGGGTACCCAAGTGTGCAGGGCAGCAGGCTGTGTACTCAAGTGAGCAGGGGAGCAGGCTGTGTACCCAAGTGTGCAGGGCAGCAGGTTGTGTACTCAAGTGAGCAGGCTGTATACCTAAGTGTGCAGGGCAGCAGGCTGTGTACTCAAGTGAGCAGGCTGTATACCTAAGTGTGCAGGGCAGCAGGCTGTGTACTCAAGTGTGCAGGGCAGCAGGCTGTGTACCCAAGTGTGCAGGGCAGCAGGCTGTGTACCCAAGTGTGCAGGGCAGCAGGCTGTGTACCCAAGTGTGCAGGGCAGCAGGCTGTGTACTCAAGTGTGCAGGGCAGCAGGCTGAGTACCCAAGTGTGCAGGGCAGCAGGCTGTGTACCCAAGTGTGCAGGGCAGCAGGCTGTGTACTCAAGTGTGCAGGGCAGCAGGCTGTGTACCCAAGTGTGCAGGGCAGCAGGCTGTGTACTCAAGTGTGCAGGGCAGCAGGCTGTGTACCCAAGTGTGCAGGGCAGTAGGCTGTGTACTCAAGTGTGCAGGGCAGCAGGCTGTGTACCCAAGTGTGCAGGGCAGCAGGCTGTGTACCCAAGTGTGCAGGGCAGCAGGCTGTGTACCCAAGTGTGCAGGGCAGCAGGCTGTGTACCCATGTGAGCAGGGCAGCAGGCTGTGTACCCAAGTGTGCAGGACAGCAGGCTGTGTACCCAAGTGTGCAGGGCAGCAGGCTGTGTACTCAAGTGTGCAGGGCAGCAGGCTGTATACCCAAGTGTGCAGGGCAGCAGGCTGTGTACCCAAGGGTGCAGGGCAGCAGGCTGTGTATCCAAGTGTGCAGGGCAGCAGGCTGTGTACCCAAGTGTGCAGGGCAGCAGGCTGTGTACCCAAGTGCGCAGGGCAGCAGGCTGTGTACTCAAGTGAGCAGGGGAGCAGGCTGTGTACCCAAGTGTGCAGGGCAGCAGGCTGTGTACTCAAGTGAGCAGGGGAGCAGGCTGTGTACCCAAGTGTGCAGGGCAGCAGGCTGTGTACCCAAGTGTGCAGGGCAGCAGGCTGTGTACCCATGTGAGCAGGGCAGCAGGCTGTGTACCCAAGTGTGCAGGGCAGCAGGCTGTGTACCCAAGTGTGCAGGGCAGCAGGCTGTGTACTCAAGTGTGCAGGGCAGCAGGCTGTATACCCAAGTGTGCAGGGGAGCAGGCTGTGTACCCAAGTGTGCAGGGGAGCAGGCTGTGTACCCAAGTGTGCAGGGCAGCAGGCTGTGTACTCAAGTGAGCAGGGGAGCAGGCTGTATACCCAAGTGTGCTAGGGCAGCAGGCTGTGTACCCATGTGCGCAGGGCAGCAGGCTGTGTACCCAAGTGAGCAGGGCAGCAGGCTGTGTACCCATGTGAGCAGGGCAGCAGGCTGTGTACCCAAGTGTGCAGGGCAGCAGGCTGTGTACCCATGTGAGCAGGGCAGCAGGCTGTGTACCCATGTGAGCAGGGCAGCAGGCTGTGTACCCAAGTGAGCAGGGCAGCAGGGTGTGTACCCATGTGAGCAGGGCAGCAGGCTGTGTACCCAAGTGTGCAGGGCAGCAGGCTGTGTACTCAAGTGAGCAGGCTGTATACCCAAGTGTGCAGGGCAGCAGGCTGTGTACCCATGTGAGCAGGGCAGCAGGCTGTATACCCAAGTGAGCAGGGGAGCAGGCTGTGTACCCAAGTGTGCAGGGCAGCAGGCTGTGTACCCAAGTGTGATAGGGCAGCAGGCTGTATACCCAAGTGTGCAGGGCAGCAGACTGTGTACCCAAGTGTGCAGGGCAACAGGCTGTGTACCCAAGTGTGCAGGGCAGCAGGCTGTATACCCAAGTGTGCAGGGCAGCAGGCTGTATACCCAAGTGTGCAGGGCAGCAGACTGTATACCCAAGTGTGCAGGGCAGCAGGCTGTATACCCAAGTGTGCAGGGCAGCAGACTGTGTATGATGTCGCAAAATCCGACAGCATTTAATATATCATACAGACAGATAATAGCTGTATTGTATAAACAAGTTAACCCATAGAAAACGTAACTGTAGTGGAATTACCGTCTATAGAAAACGGAATATCAACCACATACTATTATAATTCACCACCTATTATGGTGGGAATTATTCTTAAATACATTAGTCTTTGGACTTTACCATCATAAAAACATCTCATATAAATTAACTAAATTATCAGTATTAAAGTAGAGTAAATGTGACCCTTCTATCACTTTCTGTCATCTGGACAATGAAAGCCAGGCGTCAGTGTGAGTGAGTGGTCAGAGCTTTGTTGTTGTCACCTCCGGGACGCGTGGAGCAAATTCGGCTCCTATCATATCTGGACAATGTCGGCCAGTAGCGTCAGTAGTATGGAGTGTCAGCCATAGCCATTATTGTTGTTGTCACCTCCGAGACGCGTGGAGCAAATTCGGCTCCTATCATATCTGGACAATGTCGGCCAGTAGCGTCAGTGAGGAAGGAGGGGCAGCCATTGTTGATGCTAAGACCACAGAGGCTCACGGGAGCAAATACGGCTCCTGTTAATTTTACTTGGACGAAGTGTTATGGAAACCAAAGGTGTACCATTATCAACACGCTGTCAACAAATCAAGTTAAGTGTTCTTCCGAAACCCATGTATCTTTCATTTGTGGCCATTAATGTCATTATATAGGGTGGTCCGGTTAGAGCACGTGGTAGCCTCAAACTAAAGGTAATTAAGCCAGGTCTTCATTGTTCCATGTACAGTGTTTTCTCTGATATAGCTTGTCATATATTAGGAATCTGGCTTTACAGTTAGCGCCCTTTTGACAGGTCAAGATGAGGAAGCATGCTTTGTGCATCAGTTACCAGGGTGATGGAAGCTACCTCAAAGAGGGAAAATGTGGTGTCTACACCCTAGTTATACCTGGTGGACTAAAGCCTGCTGTACTATAAGATAAGGAACCTCTTCAATGTTTAATAATGTGTAGTCTAATACTGTAGTTTGATTGGCTGCATATATATAAATTAAATTTATATAAACCCCCCTAATGTGTAGAGGATCGATTTGTGAGATTATGAGATTATTGCAGAAATACAGTCCACTTATCATTATACAAAATGCTATCGAAGTATATAAATTAACGTAAATATAAATTCATATAAATTAAATAAATATAAATCTCACAGGTCGGTTCCCACATATGATAGGGCAGCAGGCTGTATACCCAAGTGAGCAGGGCAGCAGGCTGTGTACCCAAGTATGCAGGGCAGCAGGCTGTGTACCCAAGTGTGCAGGGCAACAGGCTGTGTACCCAAGTGTGCAGGGCAGCAGGCTGTGTACCCAAGTGTGCAGGGCAGCAGGCTGTATACCCAAGTGAGCAGGGCAGCAGGCTGTGTACCCAAGTGTGCAGGGCAGCAGGCTGTGTACCCAAGTGTGCAGGGCAGCAGGCTGTGTACCCAAGTGTGCAGGGCAACAGGCTAGTGTAAGGTGGGGAGGAGGAAAGAGAAGAAGGTAATTCCTAGAGGGTAAGAGTAAGGCGAAAGGTAAGAATGGGGTGGAAGTTACGAATGATATGAGTGTAATAATGGGCAGAAGGAAGAATGGGATAGGTAATAATAGGAGGAGGGTCAGACAATGGGGGGTAGGCTCATGTCAGGTCACGTTTGTTAAGAAGGTTAGAGCATTTGAGTATGTATTGTGAAAGGGAAGAGTCAACAGCAACACAGCCAGAACCATGGATCATGTTGTGTATCAGCCGATTCGACAAGACTGCGTCTATGTAGAGTAGAGGTAGGAAAGATTGTTTTAGAAAAGGACCAATCTATAGGATGATTAGAGTCCCTAACATGATAGAAGAGAGCACTGTTTGTGTCTGCAGACTTAACATTTCTTTTGTTTTTCTTATGTCTGTCATTTAGTGTACGGCCAGTTTCGTCAACGTATTGGAGAGGACAAGATGAATAGAAAAGAGTAAACACCAGCAGCATTAGAAGCAGGAGGACCAATGGGAACCAGATTACTACGAAGCGTGTTAGTTTGTCGAAAGGCGAGCTTTATGTCAAGAATATGAAGGGTATTAGTGAGAATTTTTAGTTCAAATATGAAGGGAAGGCAGAGCACAGTGGTACTAGTCTTGAAAACAGGTTTAGGAAGATTTTTTTTGTTAAGCTTGAGAATAGGCACAGGTGATAAAATGTATGGGGTAACCAAGGTGAGAGAAATACTTGTAAATAAAGGAAATCTCAGAATAAAATAACCGAGGGTTAACGATGCGTAGAGCGCGGAGGAAGAGAGAGACGAGGAGACTTTTCTTAACATCACAATCGACTAGATAATGGTCCAGGACGGACCAAAACGTCGTCGTCTCTTCATCTCCTGGTGTGTGTGTGGTTTGATTTACTTTAAATATGTAATCCAGTTACATGAAGTATATGTGAGCACACGTGCACGTTACACTTGCGGCCGGAGCCAAGGTCCGGTGTATGGAGCATCACATGTGTACCTGCCAGTCTCACTCACATAATATACAATGCAAGTCGCATCTTGTGGGACACGGCGTCCATTTGTGGCTGTCATTACCTGAGGCACCAGCACACGCCACCAACGTCCCCTAAACCGATCAACTCTCTAAATTGTTGCTTCTGCCTCCACCGCACCGAGAAGAACAATAGAAACTAAAGGTGATCTTGGCTCAGGTAAGTAAGGATGGCGTGACAACTATGTTATTTAAACACCTAAAAAGCTTTGAGTGGTCAGCAGGAAGGTAGCATGTGATACGTCTGGCAGTGTGCGACCCTTGTTGACCTTCATGCCACTCCCGTAGTGATAGGCTGTAAATGTACACTCATCATGTTCATTAGTTGGCCTCGTGGGAGCTCTCAAGCCATTAATAAGTGGATGTTCAGAGTAGATGACATCAACCACATAAACAATTTCTATTATGAATTCAATAGAAGCTTAGAAATTTACGATTTGAGACAAATACAAGGTGTTAAGATATACGATTGTTGCAGCAACATTCGTTATATGAGGTTTGTGTAGCAAAGTTAACCTTCGTTTTCTGTTTCTGCCAGAAGTGTGCATCTTTCAACTTGTTGACAAGTTGAAGGCCATCATGTTTTTGAAATTTATGGAACTCTCTAACATGCATATGACCTTCGAATATCTCGACTCTCAGCAGTTTTAAACATTCCTCCAGAAGAAACACCGTTTCTCGATCTTTTTATCCTGCTTGTCGGAACATAACCGACTAGCAATCCTGCACGTCGGAACATAACCGACTAGCAATCCTGCACGTCGGAACATAACCGACTAGCAATCCTGCACGTCGGAACATAACCGACTAGCAATCCTGCACGTCGGAACATAACCGACTAGCAATCCTGCTTGTCGGAACATAACCGACTAGCAATCCTGCACGTCGGAACATAACCGATTGACAATCCTGCACGTCGGAACATAACCGACTAGCAATCCTGCACGTTGGAACATAACCGATTGACAATCCTGCACGTCGGAACATAACCGACTGACAATCCTGCACGTCGGAACTTTAAAGCTCTCCATGTTTGTTTGGGAAGGAAAACTTAGAGAAGAGAGTGATTGTGAGGAGAATGAGGAGAGAGAAGGTCACGGGCCATGCAGGCACAACGACCTTGCCAGGTGCATCAGTCAGTGCTCCAGCTCCCCTACGCGACCAGGAGAGATCAGGACTAATGCCGACCATCACACTATTGAACACAAACATGACGGGTCATTCCTAGTTCAGGCGTCAGGGGGGACATTATTGAGGCTTGTAGCCTGTGTTGCAATACTGGACGTCACTTTGTTATAAGTAATTACCACGGAGGAACTGATGGTAAGCTTGGAGAGATGTTTTTGTTATTAACTGTTGTGTGATAATCACTCAACACTGGTGAGGGGTGATCAACCATCACTGGTGAGGGGTGATCAACCAACACTGGTGAGGGGTGATCAACCAACACTGGTGAGGGGTGATCAACCAACACTGGCGAGGGGTGATCAACCAACACTGTTCTGAGGTGATCAACCAACACTGGTGAGGGGTGATCAATCAACACTGGTGTGGGGTGATCAACCAACACTGGTGTGGGGTGATCAACCAACACTGGTGTGGGGTGATCAACCAACACTGGTGTGGGGTGATCAACCAACACTGGTGTGGGGTGATCAACCAACACTGGTGAGGGGTGATCAACCAACACTGGTGAGGGGTGAACAACCAACACTGGTGTGGGGTGATCAACCAACACTGGTGAGGGGTGATCAACCAACACTGGTGTGGGGTGATCAACCAACACTGGTGTGGGGTGATCAACCAACACTGGTGAGGGGTGATCAACCAACACTGGTGAGGGGTGATCAACCAACACTGGTGAGGGGTGATCAACCAACACTGGTGAGGGGTGATCAACCAACACTGGTGTGGGGTGAACAACCAACACTGGTGTGGGGTGATCAACCAACACTGGTGAGGGGTGATCAACCAACACTGGTGTGGGGTGAACAACCAACACTGGTGTGGGGTGATCAACCAACACTGGTGTGGGGTGATCAACCAACACTGGTGTGGGGTGATCAACCAACACTGGTGAGGGGTGATCAACCAACACTGGTGAGGGGTGATCAACCAACACTGGTGTGGGGTGATCAACCAACACTGGTGAGGGGTGATCAACCAACACTGGTGTGAATAACAATAAAACTGCTATCGTGTTAGTTCATAACACAGTGTGATGAGTTGTTATCAGGGTCTAGTTGGTGTTTGTTGGGGTCTAGTTCATGTTTGTTGGGTGCTAGTTCATGTTTGTTGGGGTGCTAGTTCATGTTTGTTGGGGGCTAGTTCATGTTTGTTGGGGTGTTAGTTCATGTTTGTTGGGGTGCTAGTTCATGTTTGTTGGGGTGCTAGTTCATGTTTGTTGGGGGCTAGTTCATGTTTGTTGGGGTGTTAGTTCATGTTTGTTGGGGTGCTAGTTCATGTTTGTTGGGGGCTAGTTCATGTTTGTTGGGGGCTAGTTCATGTTTGTTGGGGTGTTAGTTCATGTTTGTTGGGGTGCTAGTTCATGTTTGTTGGGGGCTAGTTCATGTTTGTTGGGGTGCTAGTTCATGTTTGTTGGGGTGCTAGTTCATGTTTGTTGGGGGCTAGTTCATGTTTGTTGGGGTGTTAGTTCATGTTTGTTGGGGTGCTAGTTCATGTTTGTTGGGGGCTAGTTCATGTTTGTTGGGGGCTAGTTCATGTTTGTTGGGGTGTTAGTTCATGTTTGTTGGGGTGCTAGTTCATGTTTGTTGGGGGCTAGTTCATGTTTGTTGGGGTGCTAGTTCATGTTTGTTGGGGTGTTAGTTCATGTTTGTTGGGGGCTAGTTCATGTTTGTTGGGGTGTTAGTTCATGTTTGTTGGGGGCTAGTTCATGTTTGTTGGGGTGTTAGTTCATGTTTGTTGGGGGCTAGTTCATGTTTGTTGGGGGCTAGTTCATGTTTGTTGGGGTGCTAGTTCATGTTTGTTGGGGTGCTAGTTCATGTTTGTTGGGGACTAGTTCATGTTTGTTGGGGTGCTAGTTCATGTTTGTTGGGGTGCTAGTTCATGTTTGTTGGGGTGCTAGTTCATGTTTGTTGGGGTGCTAGTTCATGTTTGTTGGGGTGCTAGTTCATGTTTGTTGGGGTGCTAGTTCATGTTTGTTGGGGTGCTAGTTCATGTTTGTTGGGGTGCTAGTTCATGTTTGTTGGGGTGCTAGTTCATGTTTGTTGGGGTGCTAGTTCATGTTTGTTGGGGTGCTAGTTCATGTTTGTTGGGGTGCTAGTTCATGTTTGTTGGGGTGCTAGTTCATGTTTGTTGGGGTGCTAGTTCATGTTTGTTGGGGTGCTAGTTCATGTTTGTTGGGGTCTAGTTCATGTTTGTTGGGGTGCTAGTTCATGTTTGTTGGGGTCTAGTTCATGTTTGTTGGGGTGCTAGTTCATGTTTGTTGGGGTGCTAGTTCATGTTTGTTGGGGTGCTAGTTCATGTTTGTTGGGGTGCTAGTTCATGTTTGTTGGGGTGCTAGTTCATGTTTGTTGGGGTGCTAGTTCATGTTTGTTGGGGTGCTAGTTCATGTTTGTTGGGGTCTAGTTCATGTTTGTTGGGGTGCTAGTTCATGTTTGTTGGGGTCTAGTTCATGTTTGTTGGGGTGCTAGTTCATGTTTGTTGGGGTGCTAGTTCATGTTTGTTGGGGTGCTAGTTCATGTTTGTTGGGGTCTAGTTCATGTTTGTTGGGGTGCTAGTTCATGTTTGTTGGGGTCTAGTTCATGTTTGTTGGGGTGCTAGTTCATGTTTGTTGGGGTCTAGTTCATGTTTGTTGGGGTGCTAGTTCATGTTTGTTGGGGTGCTAGTTCATGTTTGTTGGGGTGCTAGTTCATGTTGGGGTGCTAGTTCATGTTTGTTGGGGTCTAGTTCATGTTTGTTGGGGTGCTAGTTCATGTTTGTTGGGGTGCTAGTTCATGTTTGTTGGGGTGCTAGTTCATGTTTGTTGGGGTGCTAGTTCATGTTTGTTGGGGTGCTAGTTCATGTTTGTTGGGGTCTAGTTCATGTTTGTTGGGGTCTAGTTCATGTTTGTTGGGGTGCTAGTTCATGTTTGTTGGGGTCTAGTTCATGTTTGTTGGGGTGCTAGTTCATGTTTGTTGGGGTGCTAGTTCATGTTTGTTGGGGTCTAGTTCATGTTTGTTGGGGTCTAGTTCATGTTTGTTGGGGTGCTAGTTCATGTTTGTTGGGGTCTAGTTCATGTTTGTTGGGGTCTAGTTCATGTTTGTTGGGGTCTAGTTCATGTTTGTTGGGGTCTAGTTCATGTTTGTTGGGGTCTAGTTCATGTTTGTTGGGGTCTAGTTCATGTTTGTTGGGGTCTAGTTCATGTTTGTTGGGGACTAGTTCATGTTTGTTGGGGTCTAGTTCATGTTTGTTGGGGTCTAGTTCATGTTTGTTGGGGACTAGTTCATGTTTGTTATGGTGCTAGTTCATGTTTGTTGGGGTCTAGTTCATGTTTGTTGGGGTGCTAGTTCATGTTTGTTGGGGTCTAGTTCATGTTTGTTGGGGTCTAGTTCATGTTTGTTGGGGTCTAGTTCATGTTTGTTGGGGACTAGTTCATGTTTGTTGGGGTCTAGTTCATGTTTGTTGGGGTCTAGTTCATGTTTGTTGGGGTCTAGTTCATGTTTGTTGGGGTCTAGTTCATGTTTGTTGGGGTCTAGTTCATGTTTGTTGGGGACTAGTTCATGTTTGTTGGGGTGCTAGTGCATGTTTGTTGGGGTGCTAGTTCATGTTTGTTGGGGTCTAGTTCATGTTTGTTGGGGTGCTAGTTCATGATTGTTGGGGTGCTAGTTCATGTTTGTTGGGGTCTAGTTCATGTTTGTTGGGGTCTAGTTCATGTTTGTTGGGGTCTAGTTCATGTTTGTTGGGGTCTAGTTCATGTTTGTTGGGGTCTAGTTCATGTTTGTTGGGGTCTAGTTCATGTTTGTTGGGGACTAGTTCATGTTTGTTGGGGTGCTAGTGCATGTTTGTTGGGGTCTAGTTCATGTTTGTTGGGGTCTAGTTCATGTTTGTTGGGGTCTAGTTCATGTTTGTTGGGGTCTAGTTCATGTTTGTTGGGGTGCTAGTTCATGTTTGTTGGGGTGCTAGTTCATGTTTGTTGGGGTGCTAGTTCATGTTTGTTGGGGTCTAGTTCATGTTTGTTGGGGTCTAGTTCATGTTTGTTGGGGTGCTAGTTCATGTTTGTTGGGGTCTAGTTCATGTTTGTTGGGGTCTAGTTCATGTTTGTTGGGGTCTAGTTCATGTTTGTTGGGGTCTAGTTCATGTTTGTTGGGGTCTAGTTCATGTTTGTTGGGGTCTAGTTCATGTTTGTTGGGGTCTAGTTCATGTTTGTTGGGGACTAGTTCATGTTTGTTGGGGTCTAGTTCATGTTTGTTGGGGTCTAGTTCATGTTTGTTGGGGACTAGTTCATGTTTGTTATGGTGCTAGTTCATGTTTGTTGGGGTCTAGTTCATGTTTGTTGGGGTGCTAGTTCATGTTTGTTGGGGTCTAGTTCATGTTTGTTGGGGTCTAGTTCATGTTTGTTGGGGTCTAGTTCATGTTTGTTGGGGACTAGTTCATGTTTGTTGGGGTCTAGTTCATGTTTGTTGGGGTCTAGTTCATGTTTGTTGGGGTCTAGTTCATGTTTGTTGGGGTCTAGTTCATGTTTGTTGGGGTCTAGTTCATGTTTGTTGGGGACTAGTTCATGTTTGTTGGGGTGCTAGTGCATGTTTGTTGGGGTGCTAGTTCATGTTTGTTGGGGTCTAGTTCATGTTTGTTGGGGTGCTAGTTCATGATTGTTGGGGTGCTAGTTCATGTTTGTTGGGGTCTAGTTCATGTTTGTTGGGGTCTAGTTCATGTTTGTTGGGGTCTAGTTCATGTTTGTTGGGGTCTAGTTCATGTTTGTTGGGGTCTAGTTCATGTTTGTTGGGGTCTAGTTCATGTTTGTTGGGGACTAGTTCATGTTTGTTGGGGTGCTAGTGCATGTTTGTTGGGGTCTAGTTCATGTTTGTTGGGGTCTAGTTCATGTTTGTTGGGGTCTAGTTCATGTTTGTTGGGGTCTAGTTCATGTTTGTTGGGGTCTAGTTCATGTTTGTTGGGGACTAGTTCATGTTTGTTGGGGTGCTAGTGCATGTTTGTTGGGGTCTAGTTCATGTTTGTTGGGGACTAGTTCATGTTTGTTGGGGTGTTAGTGCATGTTTGTTGGGGACTAGTTCATGTTTGTTGGGGTGCTAGTGCATGTTTGTTGGGGAGCTAGTTCATGTTTGTTATGGTGCTAGTTCATGTTTGTTGGGGACTAGTTCATGTTTGTTGGGGTCTAGTTCATGTTTGTTGGGGTCTAGTTCATGTTTGTTGGGGTCTAGTTCATGTTTGTTGGGGACTAGTTCATGTTTGTTGGGGTGCTAGTGCATGTTTGTTGGGGGTCTAGTTCATGTTTGTTGGGGTCTAGTTCATGTTTGTTGGGGTGCTAGTTCATGATTGTTGGGGTGCTAGTTCATGTTTGTTGGGGTCTAGTTCATGTTTGTTGGGGTGCTAGTTCATGTTTGTTGGGGTCTAGTTCATGTTTGTTGGGGGCTAGTTCATGTTTGTTGGGGTGCTAGTTCATGTTTGTTGGGGTCTAGTTCATGTTTGTTGGGGACTAGTTCATGTTTGTTGGGGTGCTAGTTCATGATTGTTGGGGTGCTAGTTCATGTTTGTTGGGGGCTAGTTCATGTTTGTTATGGTGCTAGTTCATGTTTGTTGGGGTGCTAGTTCATGTTTGTTGGGGGCTAGTTCATGTTTGTTATGGTGCTAGTTCATGTTTGTTGGGGTGCTAGTTCATGTTTGTTGGGGGCTAGTTCATGTTTGTTATGGTGCTAGTTCATGTTTGTTGGGGTGCTAGTTCATGTTTGTTGGGTGCTAGTTCATGTTTGTTGGGGGCTAGTTCATGTTTGTTATGGTGCTAGTTCATGTTTGTTGGGGTGCTAGTTCATGCTTGTTGGGGGCTAGTTCATGTTTGTTATGGTGCTAGTTCATGTTTGTTGGGGTGCTAGTTCATGTTTGTTGGGGGCTAGTTCATGTTTGTTGGGGTGCTAGTTCATGTTTGTTGGGGGCTAGTTCATGTTTGTTGGGGTGCTAGTTCATGTTTGTTGGGGGTCTAGTTCATGTTTGTTGGGGTGCTAGTTCATGTTTGTTGGGGGCTAGTTCATGTTTGTTATGGTGCTAGTTCATGTTTGTTGGGGGCTAGTTCATGTTTGTTATGGTGCTAGTTCATGTTTGTTGGGGTGCTAGTTCATGTTTGTTGGGGGCTAGTTCATGTTTGTTATGGTGCTAGTTCATGTTTGTTGGGGTGCTAGTTCATGTTTGTTGGGGTGCTAGTTCATGTTTGTTGGGGTGCTAGTTCCTGTTTGTTGGGGTGCTAGTTCATGTTTGTTGGGGTGCTAGTTCATGTTTGTTGGGGGCTAGTTCATGTTTGTTGGGGTGCTAGTTCATGTTTGTTGGGGGCTAGTTCATGTTTGTTGGGGTGCTAGTTCATGTTTGTTGGGGTGCTAGTTCATGTTTGTTGGGGTGCTAGTTCATGTTTGTCGGGGTGCTAGTTCATGTTTATTGGGGTGCTAGTTCATGTTTGTTGGGGGTGTTAGTTCATGTTTGTTGGGGGCTAGTTCATGTTTGTTGGGGTGCTAGTTCATGTATGTTGGGGTGCTAGTTCATGTTTGTTTGGGTGCTAGTTCATGTTTGTTGGGGTGCTAGTTCATGTATGTTGGGGTGCTAGTTCATGTTTGTTGGGGTGCTAGTTCATGTATGTTGGGGTGCTAGTTCATGTTTGTTGGGGGTGTTAGTTCATGTTTGTTGGGGGCTAGTTCATGTTTGTTGGTGGCTAGTTCATGTTTGTTGGGGTGCTAGTTCATGTTTTTTTGGGGCTAGTTCATGTTTGTTGGGGGTGCTAGTTCATGTTTGTTGGGGGCTAGTTTATGTTTGTTAGGGTACTGGTTCATGTTTGTTGGGTGCTAGTTCATGTTTTTTTGGGGCTAGTTCATGTTTGTTGGGGACTAGTTCATGTTTGTTGGTGGCTAGTTCATGTTTGTTGGGGGCTAGTTCATGTTTTTTTGGGGCTAGTTCATGTTTGTTGGGGGTGCTAGTTCATGTTTGTTGGGGGCTAGTTTATGTTTGTTAGGGTACTGGTTCATGTTTGTTAGCGTGCTAGTTCATGTTTGTTGGGGTGCTAGTTCATGTTTGTTGGGTGATAGTTAATGTGTGTTGGGGCTAGTTCATGTTTGTTTGGGGTTAGTTCATATTTGTCGGGTGCTAGTTCATATTTGTTGGGGTACTAGTCAATGTTTGTCGGGTGCTAGTTCATGTTTGTTGGGGGCTAGTTCATGTTTGTTGGGGTGCTAGTTCATATTTGTCGGGTGCTAGTTCATGTTTGTTGGGGTGCTAGTTCATATTTGTCGGGTGCTAGTTCATGTTTGTTGGGGTGCTAGTTCATGTTTGTTGGGGTGCTAGTTCATGTTTGTTGGGGTCTAGTTCATGTTTTTTGGGGGCTAGTTCATGTTTGTTGGGGGCTAGTTCATGTTTGTTGGGGGCTAGTTCATGTTTGTTGGGGTGCTAGTTCATATTTGTCGGGTGCTAGTTCATGTTTGTTGGGGTGCTAGTTCATGTTTGTTGGGGTGCTAGTTCATGTTTGTTGGGGTGCTAGTTCATGCATGTTGGGATGCTAGGTTATGTTAGTTAGGGGCTAGTTCATGTTTGTTGGGGTGCTAGTTCATGTTTGTTGGGTGCTAGTTTATGTTTGCTGGGTGCTAGTTCATGTTTGTCGGGTACTAGTTCATGTTTGCTGGGGGCTAGTTCATGTTTGTTGGGGGCTAGTTCATGTTTGTTGGGGTGCTAGTTCATGTTTGTTGGGGGCTAGTTCATGTTTGTTGGGGTACTAGTTCATGTTTGTTGGGGTGCAAGTTTATGTTTGCTGGGTGCTAGTTCATGATTATTGGGGTGCTAGTTCATGTTTGTTGGGGTGCTAGTTCATGTTTGTTGGGGGCTAGTTCATGTTTGTTGGGGTGCTAGTTCATGTTTGTTGGGGGCTAGTTCATGTTTGTTGGGGGGCTAGTTCATGTTTGTTGGGGGTGTTAGTTCTTGTTTGTTGGCGTGCTATTTCATGGTCGTTTGGGTGCTAGTTCAAATTTTTGTTGGGGCTAGTTCATGTTTGTTGGGAGCTAGTTCATGATTTTCGAGTGCTAGTTCTTGTTTATCGGGGCTAGTTCATGTTTGTTCGGGCTAATGCATGTTTGTGGGGGCTAGTTCATGTTTGTTGGGGCTAGTTGTTGTTTGTTGGGGTGATAGTTCATGTTTGTTGCGGGCTAGTTTATGTTTGTCGTGGTGCTAGTTCATGTTTGTTGGGGTGCTAGTTCATGTTTGATGGGGGCTAGTACATGTTTGTTGGTGGCTAGTTCATGTTTGATGGGGGCTAGTTCATGTTTGTTGGGGTGCTAGTTCTTAATTGTCGGGGGCTAGTTCATGTTTGTTGGGGGCTAGTTCATGTTTGTTGGGAGCTAGTTCATGTTTGTTGGGGTACTAGTTAATGTTTGTCGGGTGCTAGTTCATGTTTGTTGGGAGCTATTTCATGTTTGTTGGGGTGCTAGTTCATGTTTGTTGGGGTGCTAGTTCATGTTTGTTGGGGTGCTAGTTCATGTTTGTTGGGGGCTAGTTCATGTTTTTTGGGTTGCTAGTTCATGTTTGTTGGGGTGCTAGTTCATGTTAGTTGGGGTGCTAGTTCATGTTAGTTGGGGTGCTAGTTCATGTTTGTTGGGGAGCTAGTTCATGTTTGTTGGGGTGCTAGTTCATGTTTGTTGGGGTGCTAGTTCATGTTTGTTGGGGTGCTAGTTCATGTTTGTTGGGGAGCTAGTTCATGTTTGTTGGGGTGCTAGTTCATATTTGTTGGGGAGCTAGTTCATGTTTGTTGGGGAGCTAGTTCATGTTAGTTGGGGTGCTAGTTCATGTTTGTTGGGGTGCTAGTTCATGTTTGTTGGGGAGCTAGTTCATGTTTGTTGGGGTGCTATTTCATGTTAGTTGGGGTGCTAGTTCATGTTTGTTGGGGTGCTAGTTCATGTTTGTTGGGGAGCTAGTTCATGTTTGTTGGGGTGCTAGTTCATGTTTGTTGGGGAGCTAGTTCATGTTTGTTGGGGTGCTAGTTCATGTTTGTTGGGGTGCTAGTTCATGTTTGTTGGGGTGCTAGTTCATGTTTGTTGGGGTGCTAGTTCATGTTTGGTAGGGTGCTAGTTCATGTTTTTGGGGTGCT
Organism: Procambarus clarkii; assembly: GCF_040958095.1. Classification (NCBI taxonomy): domain Eukaryota; kingdom Metazoa; phylum Arthropoda; class Malacostraca; order Decapoda; family Cambaridae; genus Procambarus; species Procambarus clarkii. Next base: position 24,800,445 of record NC_091162.1, read on the forward strand.
AGTTCATGTTTGTTGCGGAGCTAGTTCATGTTTGTTGGGGTGCTAGTTCATGTTTGGTGGGGTGCTAGTTCATGTTTGTTGGGGCGCTAGTTCATGTTTGTTGGGGTGCTAGTTCATGTTTGTTGGGGTGCTAGTTTATGTTTGTTGGGGTGTTAGTTCATGTTTGTTTAGGTTCTTGTTCATGTTTGTTGGGGTGCTAGTTCATGATTGTTGGGGTGCTAGTTCATGTTTGTTGCGGGGCTAGTTCATGTTTGTTGGGGTGCTAGTTCATGTTTGTTGGGGTGCTAGTTTATGTTTGTTGGGGGCTAGTTCATGATTGTTGGGGTGCTAGTTCATGTTTGTTGGGGTGCTAGTTCATGTTTGTTGGGGGCTATTTCATGTTTGTTTGGGTGCTAGTTCATGTTTGTTGGGGGCTAGTTCATGTTTGTTGGGGTGCTAGTTCATGTTTGTTGGGGTGCTAGTTCATGTTTGTTGTGGGGCTAGTTCATGTTTGTTGGGGTGCTAGTTCATGTTTATTGGGGTGATAGTACATGTTTGTTGGGGTGCTAGTTCATGTTTGTTGTATTCGTTTGCCTTGTTCGGGTTGAATGTAGACACAGTAGTCGCTTCTGTATATATTTATTGAGTGAGGCAAACAGGTGTATAACTGGCCAGCCGAGGTCCACCTACTCTGGGTCTGTGAGGATAACTCAGGCTGCTGGGAGCATGCTTGATGCTCCTCTGTCTGGCATGACGTCAGAGGCCTACTTGCCTGTGATTGGTTACATTTCAACTGACAGAATTTGAGTATAACACCGCTCGGACACGCTACCAAGTCGACGTCCCTTGTCGACAAGCTCTGGCTAGCTATATAGTTACAATGATACTGAAAGGACCTCGGTGGCATTCAATAATGGCTTACATGTGAAATTTTCATAATAAAACATTGAAAGAAGATCAGGTGTGCGTAATACAAACAACTCGGCATATATGCACCAAAAAAAAAATTCATCATAATAGGTGAAAATCATGGTAACAATTCTTTGATTAAACCAGAGTATTAAGAACATGTGTATGACTACTGATCAGATATGAACAATACAACTCAAGGTATTGCCTAAACAAAATTATTAACATGTGTCAATGGCATGTGCTTGAAAACCATACAAAATTAAACAATTATTACATTAATGGAATAAAGTTCTGACCTAACAACCACAATTGAATTTCAAGATAGATAATGATTTTTTTTTTTTTTTTTCCTCTTTTTTTTCTGAAATAATACAATATATTTACAAGACCAATGTACAATATATATAATGTGCAATATATTTACAAGCATATACAAGACCTGGATCAAGAAGACTAACATCTGCGTGATAGCAGTCAGGATTCACTGGCCTCAATGTGGTTGCTAGAACAATAATAACTCTTATGACAAGCACTGTAAAAATACAAATGGTAGTAGACTTAACAATGGCATCTAATTTATAACAAAATAAAGTTGAGAAAAACTATACATTATATATAATGGTAATAATAAGACACATGTGGTAGAAATACTGCAAATGAATTTTTTTTTTTCAAAACAAACAGAATAACTACAGAGTGCATTCAATTATAAATTCTGCGGATATCTACACCTAGCTCATCCAGAGCACTATACAACTCTGGCTCTGACTGAAGGTCCGGAACAGGTGAAACTTCATGCGACAAACTATCATCTTGAGAGATATCCTCGTTAACATCTAGCCAATGGACATGTGGTGAGTGCACGGTTGAAACGAGAGGTCTAGATCTAAGATTATAATTGCTAGTATGGGGTTGCTGAACATCCAGTGGTCTGTCAACCACAGGAGGTGGTGTCCGAGTAGGAGTATCTGTCTGGGTAAGTTCATTGTCATCTTCCTCATCAGTCTCGTCAACAGTCATTTTAGCTAACTTCATGTGGTCTAAATGTTCATTTATATACTCTCCTGTTAACAAGTTCTTAAGTCTGTATTTGTTACCTTTAATAAGCTCGATTACCTTATATGGACCCAAAAATTTCTTAGTTAACTTGTACATAGGACCAGACCTGTGTTGGTTAAGTATCATTACTACAGATCCAATAGTTATTTTATTGGGTTTAGCTCGTGCATTCCTTGCTAGAGTGAACTCGGCTGTTGCTTTGGACAGTTGTTCTCGTATTTTCTTGAATACTAATTGCATTTGTCTACGCTTCACTTGAACAAAATCATCTACGTTATATAAGGGAGTAGGAGGTACGTTAATCAATTCATTAGGGAGGATCTTATCTGTACCATAAAGAATAGCGTGAGGTGTGTCACCAGTAGAAACATTAATTGAAGAATTTATAGCACACTGAATTAAGGGTATAAAATCATCCCAATTGTTGTTATCAAAATTCAACGTGACTCTCAAGGCATCTAACACTTTCCTGTTAGTACGTTCAGCTAGTCCATTACTTGCCGGATGATAAGGCATAATGCTACATTTTTTGATGTTATATAAATCACACAAGCTAGTTAGAATACTATTACTGAATTCCGGACCATTATCTGAAAGGATTACTTTAGGCATACTATATCTACAAATTATTTGGTCATGGAATGCGCTGGCTATGGTTTCTGCTGTTTTGTTCGGGATAGGAACTAGTTCGCAAAACCGTGAAAAATTATCGACCATTACAAGCAAATGTTTGTTCCCTTTCTCTGTTTCCGCAAAATTTGTCAATAAATCCATCGATATTCGTTCCCAAGGAGCTTTAGTTGCTGGGTACACCTGAATTGGATTAGGTCCTGAAACATGTCCCTTGTGCTGTAAACAAGTTAAACATCTGTCAACATAATGAGCAATCTCCTTAGCCATTTTTGGCCAAAAATATTTCAATCGACCTTGTTGGAGTGTACGATCCTTTCCTGGATGTGCACTTGCAGGAGCATCATGGATAATTTTTAACACAGTTGGTACCAAGACAGCTGGAACAACTAACTGACAACATTTCCTCGGGGCTGTCCCTAGCTTTACTACTCTACACAGTAAATTGTCCAACATAACTAGTTCTTTCAATGGTACTGGTGGTTTATGAATCGGGCGAGTGTCTTGCTTAGTCAAAAATTTAATGACAGGTGCCCATATGGGGTCTTGTCTTTGTTCCGTTTCTACTACTGTAGCATCTAATGCTGGGTAATTTAACTGAATCGCAGCTACGTGTCGAGAAAACGCATCGGCTACAACATTTTGCTTTCCTGGAATATATCCAAATGTGGGATTGAATTCTTGAATTGTGAGCAAATATCTAGCAAACTTTCCAACTGGATTCTTATTTTTGAACAAGGGAATTAATGGTTGGTGATCTGTAAGAACATGAACTGGGTAATTATAAATTGTATCCTTGAAATGTTTAAGTGCCCAAACAACTGCCAAGGCTTCTCGTTCTGTTGCACTATAATTTTTCTCTTCTTTGGATAATGTGCGGCTAGCATAAGCTATTGCGTGATCTCTGTGACCTTCTGTTTGAAGTAATGCAGCACCTAGACCTATGTCACTAGCATCTGTAACCAACGTAAAAGGTTTAGAAAAATCTGGATACCTAAGGACAGGTGACGAAATCAAGGCTGCTTTGAGTTTTTTTGAATGACTGATCCTGGGCCTCTCCCCAAACAAAGGGTTCATCTTTTCTTTGCAACTTGTAAAGCGGAGCGGCTATAATAGAGAATCCAGCAATAAATGAACGATAAAATCCTACAAGACCTGTGAACTGTCTTACGGCTTCTGCGGTACGAGGTGTTGGAAAATCACGGGCAGCAATAATTTTTGATTCATTCAATGTAATACCTGAAGGTGTAACTGTATGACCTAGGAAATTAATCTTTTGCTTTAAAAATGAACATTTTGCAAGCTTTATTTTTAAATTAGCTTCAGCGAGCTTTGCAAGTACTTTTTCAAGGTTCTGGAAATGAGTCTGAACATCTTGCGACATGATTATGAGATCATCAAGGTAAACTAGAAGCGTACTTCCTATCAATCTACGAAATAGATTTGTCATGAGCCGTGAAAAGGTTATTGGACTACTACGCAAACCAAACGGCATTCTTTTGAAATGAAAATGACCATTGGGAGTACTAAAGGCTGTCAATTGTTTACTTTCCTCATCAAGGGGGATTTGCCAGAATCCCTGCAACAAATCTAACGTTGAGAATACTTTGTTTCGACCAATACTTTGCAACAAATCATTTAGAACTGGAAGTGGGAAACGATCAGGTATTGTTACTCTGTTAAGCTTGCGATAATCGATTACAGGTCTCCAAGTCCCATCTCGCTTTGGTACAAGAATCAATGGAGCGTTCCATGGCGAATTACTCGATTCAATTACATCACTCTGTAACATTTCTTCTACAAGTCTATCTGCTTCTGCTCTCTGAGAATGGGGAAGACGGTAAGCTGGTACATAAATAGGCGTAGTTCCTTGTTCAAGGGGAATTTTATGTGTAATAAGAGGAGTGAGACCTAATTTTTCTCCTGGTAGAGCAACAACAGCTCTATTCCTGTTCAAAATTTCCAAAAGCTGAGCCACAGAGTCAGGAAAATCAGTAGGACTGAGGTGTTGCGCTTGCACCTCTGGCTGAGATCCCTGTTCTCCTGGTGTGAGTGTACAAACAGTATGATCCATGGAGACATCATCCACAACTCGCACCGGTAACGAGTAATGGGCAAAATCTACAACATGGGTACCAGACTGGAGATGGATATCGGCATTACTTGTGTTCGCGATAAAAAGTGAGACAGTACCATCCTGCACTGTGTGCCAGGAGGGTTCAACAAATGTACCATTCACTTTACATGTTTCACTTTCCGCAATCACATCCGACAACTCAGGCACTCCCTGAACCTTAACTCTTATTCTGGTGAGAGAATGAGGGTGTAGCACAGTGTCAGTAGCCGTGGAACCACTGACTTCAGAGATGGAAGCTGCCAGGCGAGCGAGACAACGAGAATCCGTTAGGGCGTCCCCTTCCAGAAAGTCCCGATACTCATTCTCCTTAACAACTGTACAACTACTATGCTTCAATCGAGTGCCTGTTTTCTCGGGTATGCTACCACGACAATGATCTGACAAACCTACGCTTGCAAGGCGGGTGTCAACAAAATTAACGTAATCTGATTGAAGATTGAACTCGTGGCCCTGTCGATACATGCTACACAAGGGTATGACATGGTCTTTGATACTTATGTTCCAACGATGGGGAAACAATGCAATATTTTCATCAATCATGGTGTACAGACCTAAGAGAATGTCTCCAGGAAAATGAATAATGTCAACAACTAAACATGTTATAGACAATGTGACATCATTGAACTTGAGTGGGAGGTCAATTTCACCCTGAACTTTTACTTTATTTCCTGAAATACCACTTAGAAAAGGTATGTGTGACTGTTTTAAAATAGTAGGGTGCTTACTTTCAATGTCTCTAAGAGCTGAGGGCTTGACAATATTAATTTTTGCACCCGAGTCAAGAAAAACTTTTAAAACTCTACCATGTACAATGGCTGATACAAGGGGACCATCACTTGAGACTGGACAAGTTACTATTTTTGACTTATGTTGTCTGGGATATCTGCGTCTTGTTTGTGTCAAATTTACTGTGGATCCGTCAACATCTACAACTGGTCTAGAGTCAGTGTCCTCCTCTGTCAAGTGTCCAAATCTATTTTGGGTAGCTACTGAATACACAGGGAGGGCACTAGGATTGGCTAGCTTGAATTGGTTAGCGGATGGCCTTGGGGGTTTCCCGACGACATGGAGTGAACATTCTGAGCTCCAGCATTCTGTGACTGAGCATTATAATTTGAAGTTGCATTATAGCTGGGCTGGGAGTTGTAATTACGAGAGTTCTGATAATGTCTTGGACGCTGTGAGCCTCGCCAAGACTGACCATGGGAGTTACGAGGTGGAGATGTCCTTTGCCTAGCTCTACAATCCGCAGTGTGGTGACCAACTTGTTTATGGTACGTGCAATATGGAAGCCTAGAATGATTAGATTGATGAGGGGGCCGAGAGAATTGTCTAGGAGGTGATGATCTAGGGGCGGACCAACAGTCCCTTGCAAGGTGGTTACTCTTACCACAATGCCAACATGAGGGAGTGGATGGTTGTGGACTATGGCGTTTCGGCATTTTATGAGGCGGCGAATTTGACTGGGGGCTACGAGCATGGGTACGCTTCTGCGACCAAGAGTTTTGAGAATTTGTGGGAGGATGCTGAGAACTTGTAACTACATTTACAGCATCAGAGGGTGGCAACAGTTGAGCACTTCGGGGAGCTAGTTTATCGGCGGCATTGTTAATAGCCTCAAACACTTCACCAATTTCATGTTTAACACCAAAATTTTGTTGCTCAACGATTGGTTTTGTATGCTCGGGGGCAAAATGCATTAAAGTACCAAATGCTATCATTTTGGCCATAGCCTCAGGGGACAGATTATTGTCTTTATCTAACCAAGTTGAATTATTCATAGCAGAAACTAAGGCATACAGATACTGATCGAGACGGCTAGTAAACGCATTAAACGATTCACCAGGCTGCATGGTGGCATTGGCAATTTTCTTGACTAACCTATATGGGTCAAGGTCTCCTTTATTAACAAAGCGACGGCGAAAGAAATCCTTAAATTCAGGCCAAGACTGGAGGCTAACAATGGCTTTCTCATCAACAACAAAACGTGCATCACCTTTGGTTGTGTCCACGGCTGACCGTGCAATTGCTAAGTATTCGGCATCAGTAGGCTTAGAAAAACGTGCAACTGTTTTCGCTTCAACCTTACTAAACCATGATTCTAATAAACGCGATTCCCCAGCAAAAAGAGGAATAGCCATTTCCTGAGCTGATCTCTGGCCATTGGGACAAGCAACTGTTCCCATTGATTCTGAAGGGGTTTCAACAGTGGTAGGCATTGTCACAGCCGTGGAAGTAATATTTGAACGCAGATTATAATTAAGTGCACCTGGCATCAGAAATAGTATACACAAAAATAAACACAAAAAATATCAACTTGGCTAAAGTAAAAATGGCAGAAATAAAATTATTAAATTGGGCTAGGCAAGAAAATAATTAAGAACAAGCAATTGTAAACTAAATTTAGCAATCTAATTTCATTAAAAAAAATGACTGGAATTAGATGTATGTAAATTAATTAAACCAGACTAAGCACAGCAATTGAGAATATAAAAACTGGAAGTGCAATTGCAAAATTTCATTAAAAAGATTCAACACAACAAGTGGCAATGCAAGAAATATGGATGTAGCACATAAACTGGACACAGGAATGTATATAACTGCTAGAAACAATTATTTCTTACTTCTCTCGCCTTTGAATTCAGTAATGACACTAGTAACAATTAATGAATAATGGAATCATATGCAGGGAATATTGAAATGTCTCAGAGAAACTGTGGGCCTCTGGAGTACTAAACCGGCTCCAATATTTAACAAGTCACTGAATGGTTAATTCACAGGATATTATGGGAATTATTACATAAGTCACTTTTTAACACTTGGCACGTTGTTCTCAACTAGCAATTACTTATCTCAGGGTTGTAATTTATGAGGATCACCAGTAGCCAAAGTAGGAGAAGCGTCGTGAAGATCTGAAGAGGCCCATGTGAGGCGTGTTTACAAACTGGATGCGACGGCAGCGCTCCTGGCGGCGGTGGCGCGAGACTCAGGGACCCCACACTGTTCAGGCTAGAGGCACGAAGATAAATTCTGACGACGACAATATTGCGACGATGGAATAACCAGTTGATACCTGCGACGATGGCTGACGACGATTGCAGTAGCTTGCACCCTCACGAAGCTTGATACTGTCAGCTTGGGTGGCGGTGGTGGTGGTGGTGGGTGTAATAGGTGGTTCCCACGTGGTGGCGCGAGGTTCAAAAATGGCTGGCGCGGGAAGCTTCCTTCCTCCTCACTGATGAGTGAGCGTTCTCACAGGAAAATATTGACCCTTACTTCTAAAACGTTAGCCTGGAGTAGTGGTTGATGGCAGGACCCCGGTCTGGCACAATATTTGATGCGTGGGTGGCAGGATGGCGGCTTATGGCGGTGGCGGTGGCGGCGGTTTTGGCTGGAACACGAGGCGATGCTGGGTACTGGAACTTTTGCTTCCAGAAAAAAATTTCTGGATCCCACTGCTGCTACCAGTATTCGTTTGCCTTGTTCGGGTTGAATGTAGACACAGTAGTCGCTTCTGTATATATTTATTGAGTGAGGCAAACAGGTGTATAACTGGCCAGCCGAGGTCCACCTACTCTGGGTCTGTGAGGATAACTCAGGCTGCTGGGAGCATGCTTGATGCTCCTCTGTCTGGCATGACGTCAGAGGCCTACTTGCCTGTGATTGGTTACATTTCAACTGACAGAATTTGAGTATAACAGTTGGGGTGCTAGTTCATGTTTGTTGGGGTGCTAGTTCATGTTTGTTGGGGTGATAGTACATGTTTGTTGGGGTGCTAGTTCATGTTTGTTGGGGGCTAGATCATGTTTGTTGGGGTGCTAGTTCATGTTTGTTGGGGCTAGTTAATGTTTGTTGGGGGCTAGTTCATGTTGTTGGGGTGCTAGTTCATGTTTGTTGGGGTACTAGTTCATGTTTGTTGGGGGCTAGTTCATGTTGTTGGGGTGATAGTTCATGTTTGTTGGGGTGCTAGTTCATGTTTGTTGGGGTGATAGTACATGTTTGTTGGGGTGCTAGTTCATGTTTGCTGGGGGCTAGTTCATGTTTGTTAGGGTGCTAGTTCATGTTTGTTGGGGTGCTAATTCATGTTTGTTGGGGTGCTAGTTCATGTTTGTTGGGGTGCTAATTCATGTTTGTTGGGGTGCAACTCCATGTTTGTTGGGGGCTAGTTTATGTTTGTTGGGGTGCTAGTTTATGTTTGTTGGGGTGCTACTTCATGTTTGTTGGGGGCTAGTTCATGTTTGTTGTAGTGCTAGTTCATGTTTGTTGGGGGCTAGTTCATGTTTGTTATGGTGCTAGTTCATGTTTGTTGGGGTGCTAGTTCATGTTTGTTGGGGTGCTAGTTCATGTTTGTTGGGGTGCTAGTTCCTGTTTGTTGGGGTGCTAGTTCATGTTTGTTGGGGTGCTAGTTCATGTTTGTTGGGGGCTAGTTCATGTTTGTTGGGGTGCTAGTTCATGTTTGTTGGGGGCTAGTTCATGTTTGTTGGGGTGCTAGTTCATGTTTGTTGGGGTGCTAGTTCATGTTTGTTGGGGTGCTAGTTCATGTTTGTCGGGGTGCTAGTTCATGTTTATTGGGGTGCTAGTTCATGTTTGTTGGGGGTGTTAGTTCATGTTTGTTGGGGGCTAGTTCATGTTTGTTGGGGTGCTAGTTCATGTATGTTGGGGTGCTAGTTCATGTTTGTTGGGGTGCTAGTTCATGTTTGTTGGGGTGCTAGTTCATGTATGTTGGGGTGCTAGTTCATGTTTGTTGGGGTGCTAGTTCATGTATGTTGGGGTGCTAGTTCATGTTTGTTGGGGGTGTTAGTTCATGTTTGTTGGGGGCTAGTTCATGTTTGTTGGTGGCTAGTTCATGTTTGTTGGGGTGCTAGTTCATGTTTTTTTGGGGCTAGTTCATGTTTGTTGGGGGTGCTAGTTCATGTTTGTTGGGGGCTAGTTTATGTTTGTTAGGGTACTGGTTCATGTTTGTTGGGTGCTAGTTCATGTTTTTTTGGGGCTAGTTCATGTTTGTTGGGGACTAGTTCATGTTTGTTGGTGGCTAGTTCATGTTTGTTGGGGGCTAGTTCATGTTTTTTTGGGGCTAGTTCATGTTTGTTGGGGGTGCTAGTTCATGTTTGTTGGGGGCTAGTTTATGTTTGTTAGGGTACTGGTTCATGTTTGTTAGCGTGCTAGTTCATGTTTGTTGGGGTGCTAGTTCATGTTTGTTGGGTGATAGTTAATGTGTGTTGGGGCTAGTTCATGTTTGTTTGGGGTTAGTTCATATTTGTCGGGTGCTAGTTCATATTTGTTGGGGTACTAGTCAATGTTTGTCGGGTGCTAGTTCATGTTTGTTGGGGGCTAGTTCATGTTTGTTGGGGTGCTAGTTCATATTTGTCGGGTGCTAGTTCATGTTTGTTGGGGTGCTAGTTCATATTTGTCGGGTGCTAGTTCATGTTTGTTGGGGTGCTAGTTCATGTTTGTTGGGGTGCTAGTTCATGTTTGTTGGGGTCTAGTTCATGTTTTTTGGGGGCTAGTTCATGTTTGTTGGGGGCTAGTTCATGTTTGTTGGGGGCTAGTTCATGTTTGTTGGGGTGCTAGTTCATATTTGTCGGGTGCTAGTTCATGTTTGTTGGGGTGCTAGTTCATGTTTGTTGGGGTGCTAGTTCATGTTTGTTGGGGTGCTAGTTCATGCATGTTGGGATGCTAGGTTATGTTAGTTAGGGGCTAGTTCATGTTTGTTGGGGTGCTAGTTCATGTTTGTTGGGTGCTAGTTTATGTTTGCTGGGTGCTAGTTCATGTTTGTCGGGTACTAGTTCATGTTTGCTGGGGGCTAGTTCATGTTTGTTGGGGGCTAGTTCATGTTTGTTGGGGTGCTAGTTCATGTTTGTTGGGGGCTAGTTCATGTTTGTTGGGGTACTAGTTCATGTTTGTTGGGGTGCAAGTTTATGTTTGCTGGGTGCTAGTTCATGATTATTGGGGTGCTAGTTCATGTTTGTTGGGGTGCTAGTTCATGTTTGTTGGGGGCTAGTTCATGTTTGTTGGGGTGCTAGTTCATGTTTGTTGGGGGCTAGTTCATGTTTGTTGGGGGGCTAGTTCATGTTTGTTGGGGGTGTTAGTTCTTGTTTGTTGGCGTGCTATTTCATGGTCGTTTGGGTGCTAGTTCAAATTTTTGTTGGGGCTAGTTCATGTTTGTTGGGAGCTAGTTCATGATTTTCGAGTGCTAGTTCTTGTTTATCGGGGCTAGTTCATGTTTGTTCGGGCTAATGCATGTTTGTGGGGGCTAGTTCATGTTTGTTGGGGCTAGTTGTTGTTTGTTGGGGTGATAGTTCATGTTTGTTGCGGGCTAGTTTATGTTTGTCGTGGTGCTAGTTCATGTTTGTTGGGGTGCTAGTTCATGTTTGATGGGGGCTAGTACATGTTTGTTGGTGGCTAGTTCATGTTTGATGGGGGCTAGTTCATGTTTGTTGGGGTGCTAGTTCTTAATTGTCGGGGGCTAGTTCATGTTTGTTGGGGGCTAGTTCATGTTTGTTGGGAGCTAGTTCATGTTTGTTGGGGTACTAGTTAATGTTTGTCGGGTGCTAGTTCATGTTTGTTGGGAGCTATTTCATGTTTGTTGGGGTGCTAGTTCATGTTTGTTGGGGTGCTAGTTCATGTTTGTTGGGGTGCTAGTTCATGTTTGTTGGGGGCTAGTTCATGTTTTTTGGGTTGCTAGTTCATGTTTGTTGGGGTGCTAGTTCATGTTAGTTGGGGTGCTAGTTCATGTTAGTTGGGGTGCTAGTTCATGTTTGTTGGGGAGCTAGTTCATGTTTGTTGGGGTGCTAGTTCATGTTTGTTGGGGTGCTAGTTCATGTTTGTTGGGGTGCTAGTTCATGTTTGTTGGGGAGCTAGTTCATGTTTGTTGGGGTGCTAGTTCATATTTGTTGGGGAGCTAGTTCATGTTTGTTGGGGAGCTAGTTCATGTTAGTTGGGGTGCTAGTTCATGTTTGTTGGGGTGCTAGTTCATGTTTGTTGGGGAGCTAGTTCATGTTTGTTGGGGTGCTATTTCATGTTAGTTGGGGTGCTAGTTCATGTTTGTTGGGGTGCTAGTTCATGTTTGTTGGGGAGCTAGTTCATGTTTGTTGGGGTGCTAGTTCATGTTTGTTGGGGAGCTAGTTCATGTTTGTTGGGGTGCTAGTTCATGTTTGTTGGGGTGCTAGTTCATGTTTGTTGGGGTGCTAGTTCATGTTTGTTGGGGTGCTAGTTCATGTTTGGTAGGGTGCTAGTTCATGTTTTTGGGGTGCTAGTTCATGTTTGTTGCGGAGCTAGTTCATGTTTGTTGGGGTGCTAGTTCATGTTTGGTGGGGTGCTAGTTCATGTTTGTTGGGGCGCTAGTTCATGTTTGTTGGGGTGCTAGTTCATGTTTGTTGGGGTGCTAGTTTATGTTTGTTGGGGTGTTAGTTCATGTTTGTTTAGGTTCTTGTTCATGTTTGTTGGGGTGCTAGTTCATGATTGTTGGGGTGCTAGTTCATGTTTGTTGCGGGGCTAGTTCATGTTTGTTGGGGTGCTAGTTCATGTTTGTTGGGGTGCTAGTTTATGTTTGTTGGGGGCTAGTTCATGATTGTTGGGGTGCTAGTTCATGTTTGTTGGGGTGCTAGTTCATGTTTGTTGGGGGCTATTTCATGTTTGTTTGGGTGCTAGTTCATGTTTGTTGGGGGCTAGTTCATGTTTGTTGGGGTGCTAGTTCATGTTTGTTGGGGTGCTAGTTCATGTTTGTTGTGGGGCTAGTTCATGTTTGTTGGGGTGCTAGTTCATGTTTATTGGGGTGATAGTACATGTTTGTTGGGGTGCTAGTTCATGTTTGTTGTATTCGTTTGCCTTGTTCGGGTTGAATGTAGACACAGTAGTCGCTTCTGTATATATTTATTGAGTGAGGCAAACAGGTGTATAACTGGCCAGCCGAGGTCCACCTACTCTGGGTCTGTGAGGATAACTCAGGCTGCTGGGAGCATGCTTGATGCTCCTCTGTCTGGCATGACGTCAGAGGCCTACTTGCCTGTGATTGGTTACATTTCAACTGACAGAATTTGAGTATAACACCGCTCGGACACGCTACCAAGTCGACGTCCCTTGTCGACAAGCTCTGGCTAGCTATATAGTTACAATGATACTGAAAGGACCTCGGTGGCATTCAATAATGGCTTACATGTGAAATTTTCATAATAAAACATTGAAAGAAGATCAGGTGTGCGTAATACAAACAACTCGGCATATATGCACCAAAAAAAAAATTCATCATAATAGGTGAAAATCATGGTAACAATTCTTTGATTAAACCAGAGTATTAAGAACATGTGTATGACTACTGATCAGATATGAACAATACAACTCAAGGTATTGCCTAAACAAAATTATTAACATGTGTCAATGGCATGTGCTTGAAAACCATACAAAATTAAACAATTATTACATTAATGGAATAAAGTTCTGACCTAACAACCACAATTGAATTTCAAGATAGATAATGATTTTTTTTTTTTTTTTCCTCTTTTTTTTCTGAAATAATACAATATATTTACAAGACCAATGTACAATATATATAATGTGCAATATATTTACAAGCATATACAAGACCTGGATCAAGAAGACTAACATCTGCGTGATAGCAGTCAGGATTCACTGGCCTCAATGTGGTTGCTAGAACAATAATAACTCTTATGACAAGCACTGTAAAAATACAAATGGTAGTAGACTTAACAATGGCATCTAATTTATAACAAAATAAAGTTGAGAAAAACTATACATTATATATAATGGTAATAATAAGACACATGTGGTAGAAATACTGCAAATGAATTTTTTTTTTTCAAAACAAACAGAATAACTACAGAGTGCATTCAATTATAAATTCTGCGGATATCTACACCTAGCTCATCCAGAGCACTATACAACTCTGGCTCTGACTGAAGGTCCGGAACAGGTGAAACTTCATGCGACAAACTATCATCTTGAGAGATATCCTCGTTAACATCTAGCCAATGGACATGTGGTGAGTGCACGGTTGAAACGAGAGGTCTAGATCTAAGATTATAATTGCTAGTATGGGGTTGCTGAACATCCAGTGGTCTGTCAACCACAGGAGGTGGTGTCCGAGTAGGAGTATCTGTCTGGGTAAGTTCATTGTCATCTTCCTCATCAGTCTCGTCAACAGTCATTTTAGCTAACTTCATGTGGTCTAAATGTTCATTTATATACTCTCCTGTTAACAAGTTCTTAAGTCTGTATTTGTTACCTTTAATAAGCTCGATTACCTTATATGGACCCAAAAATTTCTTAGTTAACTTGTACATAGGACCAGACCTGTGTTGGTTAAGTATCATTACTACAGATCCAATAGTTATTTTATTGGGTTTAGCTCGTGCATTCCTTGCTAGAGTGAACTCGGCTGTTGCTTTGGACAGTTGTTCTCGTATTTTCTTGAATACTAATTGCATTTGTCTACGCTTCACTTGAACAAAATCATCTACGTTATATAAGGGAGTAGGAGGTACGTTAATCAATTCATTAGGGAGGATCTTATCTGTACCATAAAGAATAGCGTGAGGTGTGTCACCAGTAGAAACATTAATTGAAGAATTTATAGCACACTGAATTAAGGGTATAAAATCATCCCAATTGTTGTTATCAAAATTCAACGTGACTCTCAAGGCATCTAACACTTTCCTGTTAGTACGTTCAGCTAGTCCATTACTTGCCGGATGATAAGGCATAATGCTACATTTTTTGATGTTATATAAATCACACAAGCTAGTTAGAATACTATTACTGAATTCCGGACCATTATCTGAAAGGATTACTTTAGGCATACTATATCTACAAATTATTTGGTCATGGAATGCGCTGGCTATGGTTTCTGCTGTTTTGTTCGGGATAGGAACTAGTTCGCAAAACCGTGAAAAATTATCGACCATTACAAGCAAATGTTTGTTCCCTTTCTCTGTTTCCGCAAAATTTGTCAATAAATCCATCGATATTCGTTCCCAAGGAGCTTTAGTTGCTGGGTACACCTGAATTGGATTAGGTCCTGAAACATGTCCCTTGTGCTGTAAACAAGTTAAACATCTGTCAACATAATGAGCAATCTCCTTAGCCATTTTTGGCCAAAAATATTTCAATCGACCTTGTTGGAGTGTACGATCCTTTCCTGGATGTGCACTTGCAGGAGCATCATGGATAATTTTTAACACAGTTGGTACCAAGACAGCTGGAACAACTAACTGACAACATTTCCTCGGGGCTGTCCCTAGCTTTACTACTCTACACAGTAAATTGTCCAACATAACTAGTTCTTTCAATGGTACTGGTGGTTTATGAATCGGGCGAGTGTCTTGCTTAGTCAAAAATTTAATGACAGGTGCCCATATGGGGTCTTGTCTTTGTTCCGTTTCTACTACTGTAGCATCTAATGCTGGGTAATTTAACTGAATCGCAGCTACGTGTCGAGAAAACGCATCGGCTACAACATTTTGCTTTCCTGGAATATATCCAAATGTGGGATTGAATTCTTGAATTGTGAGCAAATATCTAGCAAACTTTCCAACTGGATTCTTATTTTTGAACAAGGGAATTAATGGTTGGTGATCTGTAAGAACATGAACTGGGTAATTATAAATTGTATCCTTGAAATGTTTAAGTGCCCAAACAACTGCCAAGGCTTCTCGTTCTGTTGCACTATAATTTTTCTCTTCTTTGGATAATGTGCGGCTAGCATAAGCTATTGCGTGATCTCTGTGACCTTCTGTTTGAAGTAATGCAGCACCTAGACCTATGTCACTAGCATCTGTAACCAACGTAAAAGGTTTAGAAAAATCTGGATACCTAAGGACAGGTGACGAAATCAAGGCTGCTTTGAGTTTTTTTGAATGACTGATCCTGGGCCTCTCCCCAAACAAAGGGTTCATCTTTTCTTTGCAACTTGTAAAGCGGAGCGGCTATAATAGAGAATCCAGCAATAAATGAACGATAAAATCCTACAAGACCTGTGAACTGTCTTACGGCTTCTGCGGTACGAGGTGTTGGAAAATCACGGGCAGCAATAATTTTTGATTCATTCAATGTAATACCTGAAGGTGTAACTGTATGACCTAGGAAATTAATCTTTTGCTTTAAAAATGAACATTTTGCAAGCTTTATTTTTAAATTAGCTTCAGCGAGCTTTGCAAGTACTTTTTCAAGGTTCTGGAAATGAGTCTGAACATCTTGCGACATGATTATGAGATCATCAAGGTAAACTAGAAGCGTACTTCCTATCAATCTACGAAATAGATTTGTCATGAGCCGTGAAAAGGTTATTGGACTACTACGCAAACCAAACGGCATTCTTTTGAAATGAAAATGACCATTGGGAGTACTAAAGGCTGTCAATTGTTTACTTTCCTCATCAAGGGGGATTTGCCAGAATCCCTGCAACAAATCTAACGTTGAGAATACTTTGTTTCGACCAATACTTTGCAACAAATCATTTAGAACTGGAAGTGGGAAACGATCAGGTATTGTTACTCTGTTAAGCTTGCGATAATCGATTACAGGTCTCCAAGTCCCATCTCGCTTTGGTACAAGAATCAATGGAGCGTTCCATGGCGAATTACTCGATTCAATTACATCACTCTGTAACATTTCTTCTACAAGTCTATCTGCTTCTGCTCTCTGAGAATGGGGAAGACGGTAAGCTGGTACATAAATAGGCGTAGTTCCTTGTTCAAGGGGAATTTTATGTGTAATAAGAGGAGTGAGACCTAATTTTTCTCCTGGTAGAGCAACAACAGCTCTATTCCTGTTCAAAATTTCCAAAAGCTGAGCCACAGAGTCAGGAAAATCAGTAGGACTGAGGTGTTGCGCTTGCACCTCTGGCTGAGATCCCTGTTCTCCTGGTGTGAGTGTACAAACAGTATGATCCATGGAGACATCATCCACAACTCGCACCGGTAACGAGTAATGGGCAAAATCTACAACATGGGTACCAGACTGGAGATGGATATCGGCATTACTTGTGTTCGCGATAAAAAGTGAGACAGTACCATCCTGCACTGTGTGCCAGGAGGGTTCAACAAATGTACCATTCACTTTACATGTTTCACTTTCCGCAATCACATCCGACAACTCAGGCACTCCCTGAACCTTAACTCTTATTCTGGTGAGAGAATGAGGGTGTAGCACAGTGTCAGTAGCCGTGGAACCACTGACTTCAGAGATGGAAGCTGCCAGGCGAGCGAGACAACGAGAATCCGTTAGGGCGTCCCCTTCCAGAAAGTCCCGATACTCATTCTCCTTAACAACTGTACAACTACTATGCTTCAATCGAGTGCCTGTTTTCTCGGGTATGCTACCACGACAATGATCTGACAAACCTACGCTTGCAAGGCGGGTGTCAACAAAATTAACGTAATCTGATTGAAGATTGAACTCGTGGCCCTGTCGATACATGCTACACAAGGGTATGACATGGTCTTTGATACTTATGTTCCAACGATGGGGAAACAATGCAATATTTTCATCAATCATGGTGTACAGACCTAAGAGAATGTCTCCAGGAAAATGAATAATGTCAACAACTAAACATGTTATAGACAATGTGACATCATTGAACTTGAGTGGGAGGTCAATTTCACCCTGAACTTTTACTTTATTTCCTGAAATACCACTTAGAAAAGGTATGTGTGACTGTTTTAAAATAGTAGGGTGCTTACTTTCAATGTCTCTAAGAGCTGAGGGCTTGACAATATTAATTTTTGCACCCGAGTCAAGAAAAACTTTTAAAACTCTACCATGTACAATGGCTGATACAAGGGGACCATCACTTGAGACTGGACAAGTTACTATTTTTGACTTATGTTGTCTGGGATATCTGCGTCTTGTTTGTGTCAAATTTACTGTGGATCCGTCAACATCTACAACTGGTCTAGAGTCAGTGTCCTCCTCTGTCAAGTGTCCAAATCTATTTTGGGTAGCTACTGAATACACAGGGAGGGCACTAGGATTGGCTAGCTTGAATTGGTTAGCGGATGGCCTTGGGGGTTTCCCGACGACATGGAGTGAACATTCTGAGCTCCAGCATTCTGTGACTGAGCATTATAATTTGAAGTTGCATTATAGCTGGGCTGGGAGTTGTAATTACGAGAGTTCTGATAATGTCTTGGACGCTGTGAGCCTCGCCAAGACTGACCATGGGAGTTACGAGGTGGAGATGTCCTTTGCCTAGCTCTACAATCCGCAGTGTGGTGACCAACTTGTTTATGGTACGTGCAATATGGAAGCCTAGAATGATTAGATTGATGAGGGGGCCGAGAGAATTGTCTAGGAGGTGATGATCTAGGGGCGGACCAACAGTCCCTTGCAAGGTGGTTACTCTTACCACAATGCCAACATGAGGGAGTGGATGGTTGTGGACTATGGCGTTTCGGCATTTTATGAGGCGGCGAATTTGACTGGGGGCTACGAGCATGGGTACGCTTCTGCGACCAAGAGTTTTGAGAATTTGTGGGAGGATGCTGAGAACTTGTAACTACATTTACAGCATCAGAGGGTGGCAACAGTTGAGCACTTCGGGGAGCTAGTTTATCGGCGGCATTGTTAATAGCCTCAAACACTTCACCAATTTCATGTTTAACACCAAAATTTTGTTGCTCAACGATTGGTTTTGTATGCTCGGGGGCAAAATGCATTAAAGTACCAAATGCTATCATTTTGGCCATAGCCTCAGGGGACAGATTATTGTCTTTATCTAACCAAGTTGAATTATTCATAGCAGAAACTAAGGCATACAGATACTGATCGAGACGGCTAGTAAACGCATTAAACGATTCACCAGGCTGCATGGTGGCATTGGCAATTTTCTTGACTAACCTATATGGGTCAAGGTCTCCTTTATTAACAAAGCGACGGCGAAAGAAATCCTTAAATTCAGGCCAAGACTGGAGGCTAACAATGGCTTTCTCATCAACAACAAAACGTGCATCACCTTTGGTTGTGTCCACGGCTGACCGTGCAATTGCTAAGTATTCGGCATCAGTAGGCTTAGAAAAACGTGCAACTGTTTTCGCTTCAACCTTACTAAACCATGATTCTAATAAACGCGATTCCCCAGCAAAAAGAGGAATAGCCATTTCCTGAGCTGATCTCTGGCCATTGGGACAA
The DNA here is from genome assembly GCF_040958095.1 of Procambarus clarkii. NCBI lineage: Eukaryota > Metazoa > Arthropoda > Malacostraca > Decapoda > Cambaridae > Procambarus > Procambarus clarkii. The sequence goes on from NC_091162.1 coordinate 24,819,304, forward strand.
GCAACTGTTCCCATTGATTCTGAAGGGGTTTCAACAGTGGTAGGCATTGTCACAGCCGTGGAAGTAATATTTGAACGCAGATTATAATTAAGTGCACCTGGCATCAGAAATAGTATACACAAAAATAAACACAAAAAATATCAACTTGGCTAAAGTAAAAATGGCAGAAATAAAATTATTAAATTGGGCTAGGCAAGAAAATAATTAAGAACAAGCAATTGTAAACTAAATTTAGCAATCTAATTTCATTAAAAAAAATGACTGGAATTAGATGTATGTAAATTAATTAAACCAGACTAAGCACAGCAATTGAGAATATAAAAACTGGAAGTGCAATTGCAAAATTTCATTAAAAAGATTCAACACAACAAGTGGCAATGCAAGAAATATGGATGTAGCACATAAACTGGACACAGGAATGTATATAACTGCTAGAAACAATTATTTCTTACTTCTCTCGCCTTTGAATTCAGTAATGACACTAGTAACAATTAATGAATAATGGAATCATATGCAGGGAATATTGAAATGTCTCAGAGAAACTGTGGGCCTCTGGAGTACTAAACCGGCTCCAATATTTAACAAGTCACTGAATGGTTAATTCACAGGATATTATGGGAATTATTACATAAGTCACTTTTTAACACTTGGCACGTTGTTCTCAACTAGCAATTACTTATCTCAGGGTTGTAATTTATGAGGATCACCAGTAGCCAAAGTAGGAGAAGCGTCGTGAAGATCTGAAGAGGCCCATGTGAGGCGTGTTTACAAACTGGATGCGACGGCAGCGCTCCTGGCGGCGGTGGCGCGAGACTCAGGGACCCCACACTGTTCAGGCTAGAGGCACGAAGATAAATTCTGACGACGACAATATTGCGACGATGGAATAACCAGTTGATACCTGCGACGATGGCTGACGACGATTGCAGTAGCTTGCACCCTCACGAAGCTTGATACTGTCAGCTTGGGTGGCGGTGGTGGTGGTGGTGGGTGTAATAGGTGGTTCCCACGTGGTGGCGCGAGGTTCAAAAATGGCTGGCGCGGGAAGCTTCCTTCCTCCTCACTGATGAGTGAGCGTTCTCACAGGAAAATATTGACCCTTACTTCTAAAACGTTAGCCTGGAGTAGTGGTTGATGGCAGGACCCCGGTCTGGCACAATATTTGATGCGTGGGTGGCAGGATGGCGGCTTATGGCGGTGGCGGTGGCGGCGGTTTTGGCTGGAACACGAGGCGATGCTGGGTACTGGAACTTTTGCTTCCAGAAAAAAATTTCTGGATCCCACTGCTGCTACCAGTATTCGTTTGCCTTGTTCGGGTTGAATGTAGACACAGTAGTCGCTTCTGTATATATTTATTGAGTGAGGCAAACAGGTGTATAACTGGCCAGCCGAGGTCCACCTACTCTGGGTCTGTGAGGATAACTCAGGCTGCTGGGAGCATGCTTGATGCTCCTCTGTCTGGCATGACGTCAGAGGCCTACTTGCCTGTGATTGGTTACATTTCAACTGACAGAATTTGAGTATAACAGTTGGGGTGCTAGTTCATGTTTGTTGGGGTGCTAGTTCATGTTTGTTGGGGTGATAGTACATGTTTGTTGGGGTGCTAGTTCATGTTTGTTGGGGGCTAGATCATGTTTGTTGGGGTGCTAGTTCATGTTTGTTGGGGCTAGTTAATGTTTGTTGGGGGCTAGTTCATGTTGTTGGGGTGCTAGTTCATGTTTGTTGGGGTACTAGTTCATGTTTGTTGGGGGCTAGTTCATGTTGTTGGGGTGATAGTTCATGTTTGTTGGGGTGCTAGTTCATGTTTGTTGGGGTGATAGTACATGTTTGTTGGGGTGCTAGTTCATGTTTGCTGGGGGCTAGTTCATGTTTGTTAGGGTGCTAGTTCATGTTTGTTGGGGTGCTAATTCATGTTTGTTGGGGTGCTAGTTCATGTTTGTTGGGGTGCTAATTCATGTTTGTTGGGGTGCAACTCCATGTTTGTTGGGGGCTAGTTTATGTTTGTTGGGGTGCTAGTTTATGTTTGTTGGGGTGCTACTTCATGTTTGTTGGGGGCTAGTTCATGTTTGTTGTAGTGCTAGTTCATGTTTGTTGGGGGCTAGTTCATATTGTTAGGGTGCTAGTTCATGTTTGTTGGTGTGCTAGTTCATGTTTGTCGATGACTAGTTCATGTTTGTTGGGGTGCTAGTTCATGTTTGTCGGTGACTAGTTCTTGTTTGTTGGTGGCTAGTTCATGTTTGTTGGGGTGCTAGTTCATGTTTGTTGGGGGCTAGTTCATGTTTGTTGGGGTGCTAGTTCATGTTTGCTGGGGTGCTAGTTCATGTTTGTTGGGGTGTTAGTTCATGTTTGTTTAGGTTCTTGTTCATGTTTGTTGGGGTGCAACTCCATGTTTGTTGGGGGCTAGTTTATGTTTGTTGGGGTGCTAGTTTATGTTTGTTGGGGTGCTAGTTTATGTTTGTTGGGGGCTAGTTTATGTTTGTTGGGGGCTAGTTTATGTTTGTTGGGGTGCTAGTTTATGTTTGTTGGGGTGCTAGTTTATGTTTGTTGGGATGCTAGTTTATGTTTGTTGGGGGCTAGTTTATGTTTGTTGGGGTGCTAGTTTATGTTTGTTGGGGTGCTAGTTTATGTTTGTTGGGGTGCTAGTTCATGTTTGTCGGTGACTAGTTCTTGTTTGTTGGTGGCTAGTTCATGTTTGTTGGGTCTTGTTCATGTTTATTGGGGTGCTAGTTCATGTTTGTTGGGGTGCTAGTTCATGTTTGCTGGGGGTGCTAGTTCATGTTTGCTAGGTGCTAGTTCATGTTTATTGGGGTGCTAGTTCATATTTGTTGGGGGGCTAGTTCATGTTTGTTGGGGTGCTAGTTCATGTTTGTTGGGGTGCTAGTTCATGTTTGGTAGGGCGCTAGTTCATGTTTATTGGGGTGCTAGTTCATGTTTGTTGGGGCGCTAGTTCATGTTTGTTAAGGTGCTAGTTCATGTTTGTTGGGGTGCTAGTTTATGTTTGTTGGGGTGTTAGTTCATGTTTGTTTAGGTTCTTGTTCATGTTTGTTGGGGTGCTAGTTCATGTTTGTTGGGGTGCTAGTTCATGATTGTTGGGGTGCTAGTTCATGTTTGTTGGGGTGCTAGTTCATGTTTGTTGGGGTGCTAGTTTATGTTTGTTGGGGTGTTAGTTCATGTTTGTTTAGGTTCTTGTTCATGTTTGTTGGGGTGCTAGTTCATGTTTGTTGGGGTGCTAGTTCATGATTGTTGGGGTGCTAGTTCATGTTTGTTGGGGTGCTAGTTCATGTTTGTTGGGGTGCTAGTTTATGTTTGTTGGGGTGTTAGTTCATGTTTGTTTAGGTTCTTGTTCATGTTTGTTGGGGTGCTAGTTCATGATTGTTGCGGGGTTAGTTCATGTTTGTTGGGGTGCTAGTTCATGTTTGTTGGGGTGCTAGTTTATGTTTGTTGGGGGCTAGTTCATGATTGCTGGGGTGCTAGTTCATGTTTGTTGGGGTGTTAGTTCATGTTTGTTGGGGGCTAGTTCATGTTTGTTGGGTGCTAGTTCATGTTTGTTTGGGTGCTAGTTCATGTTTGTTGGGTGCTAGTTCATGTTTGTTGGGGTGCTAGTTCATGTTTGTTGGGGTGCTAGTTCATGTTTGTTGGGGTGCTAGTTCATGTTTATTGGGGTGATAGTACATGTTTGTTGGGGTGCTAGTTCATGTTTGTTGGGGTGATAATACATGTTTGTTGGGGTGCTAATTCATGTTTGTTGGGGGCTAGTTCATGTTTGTTGGGGTGCTAGTTCATGTTTGTTAGGGGCTAGTTCATGTTTGTTGGGGGTTAGTTCATGTTGTTGGGGTGCTAGTTCATGTTTGTTAGAGTGCTAGTTCATGTTTGTTGGGGGCTAGTTCATGTTGTTGGGGTGCTAGTTCATGTTTGTTGGGGTGCTAGTTCATGTTTGTTGGGGTGATAGTACATGTTTGTTGGGGTGCTAGTTCATGTTTGTTGGGGGCTAGTTCATGTTTGTTGGGGTGCTAGTTTATGTTTGTTGGGGGCTAGTTCATGTTTGTTGGGGGCTAGTTCATGTTTGTTGGGGGCTAGTTCATGTTTGTTGGGGTGCTAGTTCATGTTTGTTGGGGTGCAACTCCATATTTGTTGGGGGCTAGTTTATGTTTGTTGGGGTGCTAGTTTATGTTTGTTGGGGTGCTAGTTCATGTTTGTTGGGTGCTAGTTCATGTTTGTTGGGGGCTAGTTCATGTTGTTGGGTGCTAGTTCATGTTTGTTGGGGTGCTAGTTCATGTTTGTTGGGGATAGGATTTCTCCTTCCTTTCACCTTCCTTCCTTCTCCTCCTAAGTCCCCTGGGCCTCCCCCTCTCCCTCAGTCCCCTGGGCCTCCCTCTCTCCCTCAGTCCCCTGGGTCTCCCCCTCTCCCTCAGTCTCCTGGGCCTCCTCCTCTCCCTCAGTCCCCTGGGCCTCCCCCTCTCCCTCAGTCCCCTGGGCCTCCTTCTCTCCCTCAGTCCTCTGGGCCTCCCCCTCTCCCTCAGTCCCCTGGGCCTCCCCCTCTTCCTCAGTCCCCTGGGCATCCCCCTCTCCCTCAGTCCCCTGGGCCTCCCACTCTCCCTCAGTCCCCTGGGTCTCCCACTCTCCCTCAGTCCCCTGGGTCTCCCCTTTTCCCTCAGTCGTATGGGCCTCCCCCTCTCCCTCAGTCCCCTGGGCCTCCCTCTCTCCCTCAGTCCCCTGGGCCTCCCCTCTCCCTCAGTCCCCTGGGCCTCCCACTCTCCCTCAGTCCCCTGGGCCTCCCCCTCTCCCTCAGTCCCCTGGGCCTCCCCCTCTCCCTCAGTCCCCTGGGCCTCCTCCTCTCCCTCAGTCCCCTGGGCCTCCCCCTCTCCCTCAGTCCCCTGTGCCTCTCTCTCCCCACCAGGCCCCTGGGCCTCCTCCTCTCCCTCAGTCCCCTGGGCCTCCCCCTCTCCCTCAGTCCCCTGTGCCTCTCTCTCCCCACCAGGCCCCTGGGCCTCCTCCTCTCCCTCAGTCCCCTGGGCCTCCCACTCTCCCTCAGTCCCCTGGGCCTCCCCTCTCCCTCAGTCCCCTGGGCCTCCCTCTCTCCCTCAGTCCCCTGTGCCTCTCTCTCCCCACCAGGCCCCTGGGCCTCCGCCTCTCCCTCAGTCCCCTGTTCCTCCCCCTCTCCCTCAGTCCCCTGGGCCTCCCCCTCTCCCTCAGTCCCCTGGGCCTTCCTCTCTTCCTCAGTCCCCTGGGCCTCCCTCTCACCGTCAGTCCCCTGGGCCTCCCACTCTCCCCTCAGTCCCCTGGGCCTCCCCCTCTCCCTCAGTCCCCTGGGCCTCCCTCTCTCCCTCAGTCCCCTGGGCCTCCCCTTGTCCCTCAGTCCCCTGGGCCTCCCCCTCTCCCTCAGTCCCCTGGGCCTCCCTCTCTCCACCAGTCCCCTGGGCCTCCCTCTCTCCCTCAGTCCCCTGGGCCTTCCTCTCTTTCTCAGTCCCCTGGGCCTCCCTCTCACCGTCAGTCCCCTGGGCCTCCCACTCTCCCCTCAGTCCCCTGGGCCTCCCCCTCTCCCTCAGTCCCCTGGGCCTCCCCCTCTCCCTCAGTCCCCTGGGCCTCCCCCTCTCCCTCAGTCCCCTGGGCCTCCCCCTCTCCCTCAGTCCCCTGGGCCTCCCTCTCTCCACCAGTTCCCTGGGCCTCCCACTCTCCCCTCAGTCCCCTGGGCCTCCCACTCTCCCTCAGTCCCCTGGGCCTCCCCCTCTCCCTCAGTCCCCTGGGCCTCCCTCTCTCCACCAGTCCCCTGGGCCTCCCACTCTCCCCTCAGTCCCCTGGGCCTCCCCCTCTCCCTCAGTCCCCTGGGCCTCCCCTCTCCCTCAGTCCCCTGGGCCTCCCTCTCTCCACCAGTCCCCTGGGCCTCCCACTCTCCCCTCAGTCCCCTGGGCCTCCCCCTCTCCCTCAGTCCCCTGGGCCTCCCCCTCTCCCTCAGTCCCCTGGGCCTCCCCTCTCCCCCGTTTTCTCCTTTCACCCCTTCTCCCGAATAATGTAATATTAAGAAGGATTGAAACAAGTATATGGGTCTCTTATCACCCCCTCCCTCCCCCCCTCCCCACCTCCCCCACTTTTTTCAGAAAGTTTTGAATGCGAATTGTTGTTGTTTAAGATTCAGCTACTAGGAACAATATGTTGCAAGTAGCAAGTAGGCGCCAATCCATTACGACTATATAGCACTTGGAAGGGGTCAGGATAAATATTTGGGATGGGACGGGGGAAAGGAATAATGCCCAGCCACTTGGACGGTTGGGACTTGAACGCCGACCTGCATGAAGCAAGACCATCTTTCTACCGTCCAGCCAAAGTGGTAGATTAGTTAGGAAAACACTTTAAATTGACCGTTTTGATGACGTTGGGAAATCTTAGGAGGACGAGCTGGCCAAAATGCCTCTGCAATTTAGCGTATTTCGGGTGATGAGAGCGTGTATATTGCTCTGTTCGTACAAAGGGAACATCTGTCGGCGTGTCTTATATAGCGCGTCCTCTTTAGTAGTCCATACACTGAGGAGGAACTTGTAGAATCGGTGAATAGTGCGGCACGCACTTTCCAACCTGTCTCCCAAAATAGCATTACCTGTAATACAGTCGAAGGAAGATCTTGCTTTACTCCCTAGGTTCTTGGAAAGTGCAGAAATGGCAACGCCGAATTTGTTGTTAAATTTTAAATTTAGCCCAAAGTGCCGAGATTATTGGGCAGCGCCACTCATCCTGTGAGTGGACACACCGCTATAGCAGCATGTACAACAGTCCCCAATAGGAAGATAACCTGCTGGGTTGTTCATCCTGTCACTTGTTCCCAAACACAGCTGGGACTTGCTTAACTGTCTCAAGTGAACAGCTCATCAAACAAAAAGATTAGCATTCGTCAACCCTTAAATTTTACGTTATCTTGCGGGTGCAAAATGGGGGAATCTTTTAAGAACAGTATATATATTTGACAAATAGTATTTTCCTAACTCAAACAATGGGGGTTTATTATTTTACATATATTTCTAATGTCTCTTAGATGTTCACACTCTCCCAGGTAGTGGTCAAGGCGGTGTCCGTCACTCTCACCACAGATTCTGCAACTCCGCTGCTCAACTGTTGGTTCCATCCCGAATCTCCATGGATATTTGTATCCAAGACGAATTTTTGCTATTACTGATTCTCTCCCGCGGCCACCTCCTCTTCGTCCATAATGATTGGGACTGCCAGCTGCAGCCACATTGTACTGTACCAGTGTAGAGATTCACCGATTTGTTCTTCTATCCTCCTTTCCTCAGTAACCTTGTCACGGTGATGTTGCCTGATGATGCCTCTAATTTGTAGAAAAGTCTTGGATATGAAGTATTCAATGTGGTCTCCTTCAGCGTCTTCAGCAGCCAGCACATCTGATCGTTCATTTCCACAGATTCCAACATGGGAGGGGATCCACAGGAAGTTCACAATTCTTCCTTGATCGGTTAGTACTCTCACCGCGCTCTTGATCTCAGCGACTATCGCAAGATTTTCTGCCCGGTTTTTAGTAAGGCTTTGTAGCGCTGCTTTAAAGTCAGTGCAGATCATTGCACCATTAGTGCTTCGTTTAAGGAATCTTAACGCCATAACAATGGCAGTTAGCTCTGCTTGTGTTGAAGAGGCATAGTTCTCAATACGGGCTTTTCCTTCATTTCCTTGTTGTAAGGCATTATTCATAATTACAGTGTGTGATGCACCAACCCTGCCATTGACAGGGTAAGATGATCCATCAGTGTAGATTTGATCTAACTCATTTCCGGCTTCTTTACAGATTTCCTCAAGATAATTGTGCCTCATTTCTTGAGCTATCATGTTGGACTTTTTCATTGCCATTTCATTGATGATGATCCTGCATGGGTCATCCTCCCAGGGAGGTAACCTCTCTACAGGCATGAGCTCACGGGCTTGCTCAAGCAAGTGAAGTTCTTCGAGGTAGCAGACTGATCTGTGATGCTATTTTTTGTTCCTCCTGTTTCCCTGTGTAAGTAGCACAGAACTCAGTTTTTTCTTGGCAAACATCATTGTAATGGGGATCTCTGGCTAAATTGCAGCTTAGCATTCAGTTCCTTAATTCGGCTTTTAACACTGGGGGAGGGACAACTCTCATAGATTTTAAATGTTTTGGCAGTTCTTGGGACTCCAAGAATGATTTTCATGGCTTCATTTTGTATGCTTTCATGTTTTTCATATCGCTTTGGGAATAGGTACACAAAACTGGCGCGACATAGTCAATGACGGAGCGCACATAGGCTGTGTACATCATTTTAAGCACAGCAATAGCGGCTCCATGCCCATTCCAGGTCATAGCTTTCAGTGCCCTGAGTCGACTTTTACATGTTCCTATGAGTTTGTTGAGCTTCTCTTCCCCTTGTTAGAACCGACAGTGACGCCAAGGTACGGGTAGTGGCAAACCCATTCAAGTGTTACACCATAAATTTGTAGTTGTTGTTGAGTTAGGGGCGACGACGATCGTGGGATCGGATGCGCCCCGGCGTACCCGTGAAGGGTGAATCGCGAAGCCAGGAAAGGCGAAACGCCAAGCCAAAACGCAAAACGAGTGACGCCAAGCACTAGAAACTAATATGCCACCCGGCAAAGAAACGCATAAAGGGAGAGGCAGAAGCACATAATATAACAGGGCAAACAAACAGGCATAGGGGCACACAGCATGTCATAGAGCAAATACACAGGAAATCAGAGCACATACTTGCCCAGGAACCTGGCCCGCGGGAACCGTACATTGAACGCCTCCCAGAACACCCATTGCAAAGGGTCCCGTCCATCCACCGGGGACGCCATAACATCTGGAACCGGGGCAACAAACACCTGCAAACAGGGGACCCAGATGGTAGTACTCATGAGGCGAGAAGTCGCTACTCGCTCCCACAGGAAGGGAACTTGCCCACCATGAAAGTACTCCGGTCCGTCAGACAGCAGTAACTCGGCAATCTTCGACCAGTGACCCGGCGGCATCACAGACGCCGGCAACACGTCCCCCAGAGCCCTAACGTGCACCCGCACCACAGGGGTACCCGCGGCCCCGGGCACACCACCAGACGACAGCAGGGAACCCGGATGGTGCGCATCCTTCCGTAACGTCACCACCAGGCCACGCCCAGCACCAGAGTCCACACCATCCCTGGCAGCGGAAGCCACCACCCCCCACTGCGGAGAGTCCCCCGGCGGAGAAAGAACCGAAGGCACGTCTGAGACACAGGCACCAGCACCAGCAGGCACATGGACCTCCGCCACCACGAACTGCGGAGACATCGACGTATCCATATCCACACCGTCAATACCTGAAGACCCGCAGTCACTGAGGTCACCAACGTCGGCCCAGGCAGAAGACGAACGCCGGGAACGTTTGGGCACCGGCCGGATATCGTCAGAGCTGGTAAGTGACCCAGAAACACGGGTACCACGAGCCGGATGAACCGACGCCCGACACAGAATGGCAGCAGCCTCTACCACAGGGGGAACCGGCCACACACAGCAGGAGGCTGCGCAGCCACCCCCAGCACCCGGCACATCCGGGACCCGAGTCACGGACACAGGGCCAGGTGCAGCATCAGAAGACGAGGGAGAAGACAGCGACGTCACACAGGGAGCTCCAGGAAGGCCCACAGGAGCAACTGGGACAGCGACAGGATCAGGCAGACCAACCGACGGTACCGCAGTACCCGGAGGAGGGTCGGCAACAACCGGAGGAGCGTCAGGCGTCGCCGGGGAAGCTGCAGCAGCAAACGGGACGTGCACCTCCTCATCATCATCACCGGAGACTGCCTCCAGAGGGAGCAGGCGAGAAATCCTCATCTCAGAACAAGTTGACTTGAGCAGCTGGGGCCTCAGAGCACCCGACAGCCTGATGCCCCAACAGGCCACACCGGAAACAGGTACGAGGCTGCCAGGCATAATACACCCGGACGTAGTATCCCATAAGCCGGACAGAAGAAGGTATATCCGACCGCAGGCGCATCCCCAATGTGTGAATGTTCGTTCGCCTCTCAGCATACCGCCCCGAGGAGAGTGTGTTCACCCGCACGCTGACAACAGTACCAAACCCCCAGAAGTAACGCCGGAGGAGGTCATCAGGGAACTCCAGGGGCGCACCATGGACACTGACATAAGTCAGGGCACCACTGCGGTCCGATATCACCAGAGAGCCGCCAACATCCGGCAACGGCAACGTACGCCCCTCGTACCGACGGAGGAAGTCCCGGTACTCCTCCTCCCTCACGAACTTAATAACAACCCGGTGGGCCGTAACAAGCTCCACACCGTAAATAGCCTCCACCGGGATACGATGCATGTCACACATAACCATCTCGATGGTCACATAACCATCCTTACAAGTGAACTCCAGGCCCACGGAATTCACACGCACAACAGGAGGAAGATGGCCCCCCATGTCAGAACCACCACGTCAACACGCAGCCAGGCAGGCAACAAAACTGGGAGGGCAGAGATGCCCACACCACCTGGCGACCAAAATGGCAAACAACCCCAACAGCCACAGAGGGTTGGTAAACGTCCTCACTCCACGGCTGCTAGCAGTCGACTCCTTAATTTGTAGTTCTTCATTTTCTCCCCGCTTGTGATGAGAGTATGCTTTTATCTTGTTTGTGCAGAGAGTGAAACCGAGTTCAACACATTTCCTTCCAAGGAGTTCAATGGACTGCTTAATTTTTCCCAAGGTGGGAGCTTGTATTAGGACATCATCTGCATATCCCACTTGTAGTGTTCGTTCCGGAAATTCAATATTTGCAATGACGTTCATAAGTGTGTTAAATAGTGTGGGGCTTAAGATCCCTTCTTGTGGGGGGGGAAGGGGGGGGTCCCGAGTTCCATACTCAATGTTCTCGAGACTGCTCCGTTGAAGCCAACCTTGGCTTTCCCTCCCTGTGAGGTAGTCTTCAATCCATTTCATGAGTCTCCCCTTGACACCCATGCGTGCAAGCTCGTCCAGGATCGCAATCGCCTGTGCTTTGTCGAAGACTCCTTTAATGTCAGCCTTCGAATGTTATGTTATGCTTAATGTCAACAAATACAGAATACTTATCTGTGTCATTAGCCAAGTAATTAACTATACAATTTGCTGTGTTCCGTCCTTTAACAAATCCAATTGACCCCCTCCCCTAGCCTGCCTATTTTGTGAAACAGTCGGTTTATGATGATCCTTTCAAGCATCTTGCAAGTGTATGACATCAGACAGATAGGTCTGTAATTACCAGGGTCATTGGGTTTCGGAATGGGAACAATTATTGCGTGTTTCCATTGTGTGGGCAACACACCACTTAGGAATGATTTCTTAAACAAGTGGAGTAGTGGATTTCCAGACGCTTCACACAGTGCATTGAGTATGTCGTAGGAGACGCCATTTTCACCAGGTGCTGTACTTTTACCCTATTTCATAGCCCCTTTTACTTCCTGGGCTGTGATTGGCTGGCCATACTCGTCATCACTAGAATGTGCTCTTGTTATCCTAATTCTTCTGTCATTATGTCATAGGAGCTGTTCATTGCTTACTTTTACAGGGAGGGAGGAGGAGGATGCTGCATCACATCACTTGTGTACTAGTTCCTCAGCCTTACCCTTAGGGTCTTTGTGAGCCGCAGGCCAGGGACTACTCCCCTTAGCTATCTGAGCTATTTAGCTAATCCCCTTAGCTATCTGAGCTATTTAGCTAATCCCCTTAGCTATCTGAGCTATTTAGCTAATCCCCTTAGCTGTCTGAGCTATTTAGCTAATCCCCTTAGCTATCTGAGCTATTTAGCTAATCCCCTTAGCTATCTGAGCTATTTAGCTAATCCCCTTAGCTATCTGAGCTATTTAGCTAATCCCCTTAGCTATCCTAGCTATTTAGCTAATCCCCTTAGCTATCTGAGCTATTTAGCTAATCCCCTTAGCTATCTGAGCTATTTAGCCAATCCCCTTAGCTATCTGAGCTATTTAGCTAATCCCCTTAGCTATCTGAGCTATTTAGCTAATCCCCTTAGTTATTGTTGTTGTTGTAATGTATTAGATTATGAATAAATAGGCGCTTTGTAACGACGAATCTCATTGGTCGAAACACCACACATCTGTTTATATTATTCATACTACTATCGAAAGGAAAATAGTGTAGAACAGTTAATAAAAATTAATGTATGTAGATTAGTGAAAAAGGGAGATGGCTCTACTTTTGTGCTTAAGAGTTTATTGACCTTTTATGTAAAAGATAAAACGTGTGCTAATGTTAAGTAATAATTTGGTTGTTGAGGCAGAGACAACTTGACGTCACACCAAACGCTACCTTGATTGTCGTTGGTCCCCAGTCAACAACAACTGTTAGTTTAGTTAAATTATTATGCACCTCATACCCATCCTGTGGGCGGTAGTGGAAAGGGTTACAGAGGCACATACTTAAAATGAGAAGGGAACTTAATATTCTGAGCGTCGTTGATCGTGATCGTGATCGTCGTTGATAGTATTACTAAAATTACCTGTCAAATTGGTATATAAATGCTGAGGCTAACTCATCCTAACCCTTGCACAGAAGCCCTCCAGAATTTCTTTATTGAAGGAAAACATTGTTCTAAATGGATAACTAAAACTGGAACTGACCTCAGAATGTATCAGATTTATAATTTATACAAAGAGAGACAACAAATTCAACTTTCCTGCACCGTGGGAGATTACATCCTTTTCAATTTTAATCCCTCCCTTTCCACTCAAGAAACAAATTAAAGATCAGCCCAAGCTTCGTCTTGAGACAAAGCTCAACGCCTTAAGCCATATTAATGCTCTGTGCACAGAGCATTCTCTCTCTCAAATCATATACACTGATGGTTCCCTACACCGCACCACGGGTGCAGCTGGAAGTGCAGTTGTTCTGACAATGGGCGATGTTAATTGCATATTTTGAGTGGGGAGTTCGAATAAATAACTGGGCCTCTACCCTTCAGACCAAACTATCTGCCTTGATTCTTGCACTGAAATGTGTACAAGTCTTCAAACTTGATATATTAATTGTTGACCAGACCACACACTAGAAATTGAAGGGACGACGATGTTTCGGTCCGTCCTGGACCATTCTCAAGTCGATCAAGAATCGACTTGAGAATGGTCCAGGACGGACCGAAACGTCGTCGTCCCTTCAATTTCTAGTGTGTGGTCTGGTCAACATACTTCAGCCACGTTATTGTGACTCATCGCCTGCATATTAATTGTGACTCCTTATCATCCTTAATTGCGCTCAACTCTTTAAGATATAACTATAACAGCTCGTGTCTGAAGCTAGACACAAATACAAGAAAATTATTAATGATGGTAACAGTCCATTTCATGTGGTCTCCATCTCATGTTGGCCTCCGAATGCATGATAGAGCTGATGAGTTATCGAAAGAATCTGCCTTTAAAGGAGAAATTGAGAATAACCTTGGATTGCCAATAAGCAATCTGAGAGCGATAGTATAGTATTCTAAGAACTTCAACAAAACCTTGTAGTTCTGAGACAAAGTGAAATCGACACCAGTAATTCCACCTATCATCATACTATCATGCAAGAGGAGCCACACATCTATGGATCATCCAATAAAATCAGCTGACTTTTAAATGTTACTACTGCTCGGTTTAGACTCGGTTACAAGTATCTCTGGGAATTTTCATTGTCTGCTGATGTAGACCTGACCAAATGTTAACTGTATCAACAAAATTATTTGCACACCCTCCGTCACAATGTTGACCAGAAACATTAGAAATACGAATGGAAAGAGAATCCTGTAAGCGAGATAACCGGACAGAAAGAGGGAGGTGGTGAAGAGGAACAGGAACCGCAGGAGGGGTAAAAGTTAAAGCACGACAGAGGCGAGAGGAAGGATGTTGTAAGGACCGCGCAAGATAGCGAAGACAGTAGCGATCATGGCGGTCCTGGAGAGACAGGAAGCCAGTGTCAACATACAAGCTAAGAACAGGGAGTCGAACGAAAGGCACCAGAACTGAGGTGAACTGTTTCACCATACTGGGTGAACTTTGCACCCAATATGGTGCAAAGCATCAAGACGGCGAAGAGTAGACGGAGAAGCAGACGAGTAAGCAGGGCAACCATAATCGAGCTTAGACAGGACGAGAGAGGAATGTAAAGTAAGGAGAGTGCGCCTATCCGCTCCCCAAGAAGTATGGGACAATACCCGAAGGAGGGTAAGGGCCTTAGAGCACTCAACACGGAGGTAAGAGATATGGGGAGACCAAGACAAACGAGTGTCAAGGAATAACCCCAAAAGCTTTGCAGAATCTTTGTACTCAATGGGATGACCATAAAGTGACAAAGAGGAACGAAGAACAACCCTGTGGTGTTTGTGTGTAGCTGAGGAAGTCTTGGTTGTAGGGTTGATGTAAAGTCATGACTTGGTTACTGACTTTAATACTTAATATGATTACATGACTAGTAGCTACCAAGCTTGGCGGGCGTCCTGTACGCTCTCCTGTTTACCTCCTCTCTCTGGCGTCTGCTCCGCCACACATAGAAAACGGATGGTACCATTTTCTGTGAACATGACATCCCTCCTTTTCTTTAAAAAGAATGAATACAGGATGTCTACCATGCTTGTAGCACAAAGCAAAGTTATTGACACAAAGTAAGTTATTAACATATCAAGAGATACTGCATACATTTAACATTAATTAAGCACACAAAGAATTTAAACAACTTAATCTTTTCCACAAAGGATTTCAATGTTAAAAATACATATGTAATGTTAAACAAACATGAAAGAAACTGTAATACAAAGTTACAAAATATTGAATGAGATATCTGCATTATTCAAACAATATTAAATTTAGTTTAGCATAATAAGTAAATACTTTTCATTACATAGGAACACAATTAATCATCAAATCGTGTAGGGCGTTTAACATGACGTTTAGGACGTGAGTCCCCAAATACAATAACATCCCTTGATGAATTGTTTATTGAGTTATAACTCATTTTTTCTTTTTCTTTTGCATGACTTTGCACTTCATCATTTTCTAAACTAGTTGGAATCACTTTGAAATAAGCCATATTACGTGTTATACTATGATCTCTATTACTAGCTGTTACCATAGTTCCTTTTACACTAATCACTTTATATGGTTTTGTATCATACGGCATATCTAACTTTCCCTCTTTTTTCTTTTTAACGAGAACAGTATCTCCAACTTTTATGAATTGTTCCTTTGCATGTTGATCATGAGCAATTTTCATTTTGCCCTTGGCTAGTGCATCCTTCTGAGCGAGACGTTTATCCGTTACCTCGGCTGGCATGACGGGTAGTGCGATTCTCATAGGACGTCCAAATAAGAGTTCACCAGGTGACTTGCCCAGTGTTCCATGTGGTGTTGCACGGTAGTTCCTGAGAAAAGCATACATAGCTTGTTTCCAGGATCGTCCTTCGGCATGAGCACAGCGTACCGCTTTCATGAGAGGTTGCATGAATCTCTCAACTTCTCCATTTGCTTGAGGATGTAGTGGCATCACACGGCGGTGTTTGAATCCAATATGCTCAGCAAAGTTGACAAAGTCTTGTCCATTGAATGGCGATCCATTGTCAGTCTTGACAACTTCAGGAATGCCAAAGTTTGAAAAGATCTTGTCGAGTTTCGGGATGACGGCCTTTGCAGATGTGGAATTGATGATTTCTACTTCTGGATAACGTGAGTGATCATCAGTGACTACCATCAAGTACTCTCCAGTTGGTAGTGGTCCGCAGAAGTCCATCGATACTTCCGTCCATGGTGCAGCAGGTAGTGGTGAAGGTTGTAGAGGTGTTGGTCTTGAAGTATCCACTGCAGCTTGGCAAGGGACACAGGCATCATGCATATCCTTTGCTTGACGATCAATGCCAGGAAACCACACCTTTTCTCGTAGCAGCTGTTTGGTCCTAACAAGACCTTGGTGTCCTTGATGTGCAAGCTTCAGAGCACGTTGCTGGAGAACAGCTGGAATAACGATACGAGTACCTCGCAGCACGGTGTCGCGTTGTTGCGTAACACTTAATTCTGTCTGGATGCGTTCAAGTGCTTTGAATGCATCTTGGTCAACTCCTGAGGGTGGGATGCGTAGAAACTTTTTCTTAGTCAATGCATCCACTGTTGCTTGCAGAGTTGGGTCCTCTAGGGTTGCAGTACGGATTTCATCAAGAGTGAGAGCCTTAGGGACTGCATCACAGGTTACAGAGTGTACATATTCCTCGGCAACTTGTTGATGCTTGGTGATGGTGAAACTGTTGGCAGGATGTCGACTGATGTAATCAGCGGGATTGCCTGCACCCGGCTTGTATTTCACCGTAAAGTTGTATGGTTGCAGACGAAGAGCCCATCTCTCAATGCGAGCTGGTGGTTTGGACTTTGGATTATTGAAGATGGTCTCCAGCGGTTTGTGGTCAGTGACTATCGTGGTGAAGGGTGCACCAAGCAGATACACATTGAAGTGTTCACAGCCCCATACAAGAGCAAGAGCTTCCTTCTCTGTCTGACTGTATCGTTGCTCAACATCTGTGACAGAACGGCTGGCGTAGGCAATTACTACTCTGGAATCTGGTTGACCAGGTTTGTGTTGGGCTAAAACAGCACCTAAACCAACAGGACTAGCATCCACCGTTAATTCAGTGTCCATTGATGGATCAAAGTATGCAGCAGTCGCATTCTCTACTAGTGCATCTTTCACAGCATCAAATGCATTTTGCTCGATATCGCTCCAATACCATGATGCATTTTTCTTCAGGAGCTCACGTAGAGGCTTCGTAATGGTAGCAAAATCTGGAATGAAGCGAGAACAGTAGTTTGCCAAGCCCAGAAAACTATGTACTTCAGTGGACGTTGAAGGAGGTGCAGCATTCTTGATATCTGCAACTTTCTTAGGATCTGGAGACAGACCTTTGTCACTAAGTACATGTCCAAAGAATTCAATTTTATGTTGATTGAACTCACACTTTGCTCGGCTTAACGTCAGATTCTTTTCTCGTAAGCGTTGCAATGTTGCACGAAGAGCTTTGTCGTGTTCAGCTTGGGTACGGCCATAAACAATGATGTCATCAGACATGTTGTCAGCATTAGGTATGTCTTGCAATACCTGGCTGATGATGTGCTGGAATACCTCGGCAGCACTGTTGATACCAAAACTCAGGCGCTTGTACCTATACAGACCTCGATGTGTCGTAAACGTTGTGATGAAGCGACTCTCATCATCAAGTTCAAGCTGATGATAGCCCTTGTTTAAATCTAACTTGCTGAATATAGTTGCACCATTCAAGCGGTAGATCATATCATCTACAGTCGGTGTAGGATGGCGTTCACGCATTATTGCCTTGTTGGGAACACGCATGTCCACACAAATGCGTATCTCATCTGGATTCTTCGGCTTTGGTGGAGTGACAATTGGGCTTACCCATGGTGTTGGGCCTGTTACTGGTTCAATGATATCTAGTTCCATCAGCCTATCCAGTTCAGCATCGACTTTCTTGCGAGTATGGAATGGTTGTCGGCGATGTGGTTGGGCAACTGGAATTACATCTGGGTTGATATGCAGATGTACTTTGCTATCAGTATAACAACCTATGGATTTAAATCGATCAGAAAATTCAGCAACAATACCATCAACATTGTTTGCAGATTCCACTGCTACAGCATTAGAAAGCTGAAGTAGCCCCAATTTGGTTGAAGTCTTGTAACTGAGTAAAGACTCCTTTGCATTCCTAACAACATGGAATGTAGTAATGAGCATTGCATTCTTTGACGTAATCTCTGCAGTGAAAGTTCCAATCACTGGCAAGGCTACCTTTGAAGCATAGGCAGTGGCTTTGCCATTATAATTTTCAAGTTTTGGGAACTGTTTTTTAAATTTTTCATAGTGGCACTCAGCAATGGTATCAATGTTTGATCCAGTGTCAATGAGAACTTTGAGACAAATACCAGCAATGTATACACATGTCTCTGGGTTGTTTGGAAGATCATTCCATTCTGTGATTGCTTGTACTCCATAAGTATAATCACATTCACTGTCATCTGAGACTGGTTGTAATGAAATGTTGTCTTGTATATTATTAACATTCTGGATATGAGGTGCAATATTGTGTTTACCACCTCGACCCCTATGACCTGATCCTCGTACAGTGCTTTTATTCATTGACTGTGGTTTCTTTAGTGCGGAACGACACATAGCACCAAAATGACCTAGTTTTCCACACTCATAGCACTTCTTACCTTGAGCAGGACAAACATTACCTTGGTGCGGGTAGTCTCCTCCACAATTGTAACATTTATTGTTGACACCCTCTGATGTGGGTCGTTGTGACTGCTTGAGTCTTGTTCCTTGACCCCAGTTGTGACGTGGTTCTCGGCTAAATTTACTGTTAGGTTTGGCATGATATCTTCTTTGATTACGATGTCCTTCCTGCACCTTACATACCTCATCACTGTTAGTAACAGTGGCAGAACCGTTATTGGCACTGCACTCCATGACACGAGCATCACGTGCAGCATCTTCCATTCGACGAGCAATATCCAGTATCTTGGTAAGAGAACTTTCATCATCAACAAGTTCTAGAGCTCTTCGACGGAGACGTGTAGATGTGCATGTTTCAATTATTTGCTGTTTGATTTCTTTGTCAACATCAGCAAACTCACAATGGGCTGCTAAACCCTGCAGACGTGTGTGGTATTGATCCACAGTTTCATTAGAGAGTTGTTTTGCTCTCCTGAAATGCATAATTTCCATTGCAGTATTTTGCCTTGGTTTGAAATGCTCTGTTAGTTTGGCTTTGGCAGTGTCATAATCTTTGGCACCACCAGTGTCTTTCAGTGTGTCAAAGATGTCACAAACTCTATCACCTGCATAATGAAGTAGAAAGGCACGCTTTCTTTCAGCACTTTTGATGTCAGAAACTATCAACAAATTTTCAAACCTTTTAAGCCATTTGACCCACCTCTGTGACAGGTTTGTCAGGATCAAATGCAGGAAACTGAGGTATATTTGCCATTTTTACTGAATAAATGTAACTTATCACTTAAATGTTCCTCAGAATATTAAACACTTACTGCACTGAATATGTTAGTCAAGAATTCACTGTAATTACTTTAATTTTGCAAAGCACACAAGCATTTTGAAGCCATGATCGGTGGCCCAGGACGACACGGCATCAATCGCAAGTTGAAGCCAGCGTTGAAGGAGAGGTGAATCATCACCCTGACAGCAAAGGGTAAGATCATCGACACAGAGAGCGGAGAAGACGCCTGAAGGAAGAGAGGAAAGAAGACCATTGAGGGCAACTAGAAAAAGAGTAGTGCTCAGAACACTACCCTGGGGCACACCTTCGTATTGCTGAAAAGAGGCAGAGAGAGCGGTACCAAGCCACACCCGAAAGAAACGACGAGAGAGGAAGCTGCGGAGAAAGAGAGGGAGATGACCACGAAGACCAAAAGAATGAAGCTGGGATAGAATATGATATCGCATAGTGGTGTCGTAAGCCTTTTCCAGGTCAAAAAGGACGACAACAAAGTGAGGTTGATTCCTGCAAGGTTCAGGAAGCCGTCTCTTGGTCGTGGAATTGCCATAGGTCCTCCATATAACGTTGTTAGTTTCTTGATTATCCTGGATAATCCTAGATAGTTTCTAGGATAATCAAGAAATTAACAACGTTATATGGAGGACCTATGGCAATTCCACGACCAAGAGACGGCTTCTTGAACCTTGCAGGAATCAACCTCACTGAGGACCAAGTCACTCTCCTAAATCTGGGTATAAACTGTCACGTTATGTCCAGACCAAGTGAGATGGCCCGGAAAGTGGAGTTGGAGATTCTGTTGGACGACATATTCGACCTCGAGGCACAAAAGAAGGTCACCACCAAAGACACCTTACAAGCAGAACTTATTGCGGAAGGAGGAAAGAATCGAGGCAACTACAGAAGCACCATACTGTCCCCCGAGCTCAAAGCGGCAGCTAAGAGCCTTCGTGAGAACAAGGAGATAGTTGTCAGGAGAGGTGACAAGTCGCCAATATACGTCATTCTTAAAAAAGACGAATATCTGGCGAAAATGAACCTCATACTCTCTGACCAAACTAAATTCCAAAGGGTAATGAAGGACACTACAGCCGAATTGCAAGCAAAGGTCAACAAATTGATCAAAACTGTGAACGCCAAGAAATCCGGACTCCACCTGCCAAAGATTATTGGGGAATATAAACCTGGATATGCGTATGGAAATGTCAAGACACATAAGCCTGGAAACCCACTTCGGCCAATCATCAGCCAGATACCCACACCCACGTACAGACTGGCGAAACGACTCAATGGCTTGCTGACTCCTTATGTCCCTTGCACCTTCAGCCTGAAGTCTCCAAAGGAATTTGTTGACACTGCGGGGAACACGGGCCACAGGGATAAGAGCCTCGTTGGACGTAATCACTGTTTACCAAGTGATTCTAAAACCGTGCTCAAGAACGATAAGGAGTTGATTCCTAAGTTTTAAGTCGTTCCCCTTCTCTCCCATATCTATATGGGCTTATTAAAACACACAAACCGAATAATCCTGCAAGACCTATTATTAGTTCTGTTGGATCTGTGGCATATAGACTTTCCAAATGGCTTGTCCAAGTCTTGTCTCCAGTAGTAGGTTCCATTTCCAACTCACACATAACAAACAACTTGGACTTGGTTAACAAGTTGTCTAGTTTGAAATTAAATTATGATTTTAAACTTGTGAGTTTTGATGTGACGGCTCTGTTCACTAGGGTTCCTGTTGATGATCTGTTGTCATTCTTACAGGATCTACTCCCAAGGTATAATTTAACTTTGCCTACTAACACCATTATTGAACTTATAAAATTGTGCATTAAAGATAATTATTTCAGCTTTAATGATTCATTTTATAAACAAACATTTGGCATGGCGATGGGTAATTCTCCCCTGTTTTGAACAATCTGTACATGGAATGTTTCGAAACAAATATCCTTCCCAGGATTTTACCCTCAAATTTGCTTTGGTACAGGTACGTTGACGATATTTTGTGCCTGTGGCCGGTTAATCATGACGAAACTGATTTTCTCAATCAAATTAATTCGCTGGTTCCGTCAATTAAATTCACAATTGAGAACGAAGTGAATGGTGTTCTACCTTTTTTAGACATCATGATTCATAGAATTGGTAGAAGTTTCAAATTCAATGTGTATAGGAAACCTACCAATGTGTGCTCGTATGTACATTTCTATTCAATTCATCATGTTCAGGTCAAGCGGGCAGTTTTTTCTGGTATGTTTCTCAGAGCACTGAGAGTTTGCAGTCCGGAATTTTTCGATGAAGAAATAGAAAATATATTTGAAATTGGGAAGAAGTTAAAATACCCAAAATCGATCTTGGATCTTGCGTTTGGCCAAGCAAAAAAGACTTTCTACAAACAGACTACTAAGTCTAAACCAGAACTGAAAAATTCGTTGGTATTACCATATTCTGAGGGTGTAGTAAATCTTGCCCCAGCCCTGAAGAACCTTAATATTAATCTAGTGTTCAAAAATGATAATACAGTTAAGTCCATGTTAATTAAGAACTCGCCCTCGTCTGTAGCAGGTTGTGTGTATTCCATCCCTTGTAATGAGTGTGCATGTGTTTACATCGGCCAGACAGATAAATCACTTTCCTCGCGTTTAAAACAGCATTCATATGCTATTCGTACAGCCCAGCAATCCAGTGCATTGTATTTACATACCAGTTTATGTAATCATTCTATCGACTTCACAGTGGCAAAATGTATTGTTAAAAGTAAGGATTTTGTTGAACGAAACGTGATCGAGTCTGCTCTGATCAAACATTGTAACAACAGCGTTAATGTGAGCCCCGGTATGTACAAGTTGGATCCCTATTTAAGCCTCAATATAGCACGTCAAAACAATTTAGCAATCATTTAACACGTATGACACTTGGAGATATTAATAGGAGCTGCCTTGTATGGGCCAATAGGCCTTCTGCAGTTACCTTCTTCCTTATAATTCCTTTCCTTCACTTATTTTAGGTGGTCAGGTGATCTGCCCAGGCGGATATAAAGGTCTGATCAGCAATCTTATCTTCATTCTACTTTGCTCTGATGAAGGCGAATTAGCCAAAAACGCGTTAAGCATTTTCTATTTTTCACATGTGGTTATTCTGCATATATATATATACATATATGCACAGACTACCCTATTCCAGTAGCTGAAGTTTATAACTTTTTAGACACTCAACCCACCAGGGGACTCGAACACTGGCCAACAAGGTGGCAGTTGCATGCTGTATATATATATATACATATATATATATATATATATATATATATATATATATATATATATATATATATATATATATATATATATATATATATATATATATATATATATATGGCACGCGTCTCACACCACACGCCCTCCGAATTGCTGTGGCCCTCCGCCTTGCTGCCCCAATCCACACCAGATATAGGTGTATTTGCGGCGAGGTGGTGGCTGACAGGTACGGTCACCATGGCCTACTCTGCCAAAGCACAGGGGGATGGCACTCGAGGCACAGTGAAGTTAACGACATCATCAAGAGGAGCCTCACCACAGCTGGATGCCCAGCTGAAAGAGAGCCCCGTTATCTAACGCCCCGTAACTCTGATGCTCTTATTGGTCGCCCGGATGGTATCACAGTGAACCCCTGGAAGAATGGCAAGCAGTTGGTATGGGACTACACGTGCGTATCAACCCTGGCTAACACCTACATTAACCTCAGTGTTGCACAACCAGGTGGCGCTGCCACCCACAGGGAAGCAGCCAAATCCCGTAAGTATAGAGAACTGGATCACCACTACAATTTTGTCCCCATTGCTTCTGAGACACTCGGCGCCTGGGGTAAAAGTGCTACCAGTTTTTTGAAGGAACTGGGTTCTAGGCTCATTGAAACAACAAGGGACCCGAGAGCTGCAAGCTTTCTTTTCCAGCGCCTCAGTGTGGCGATACAGAGGGGAAATGCGCACTGCATCCAGGGTTCCTGCCCGCCATCTGAGGAGCTGGAGGAACTCGACAACCTATGACAACCATCTTTGTAACCCATATGTAACTCCTTTTTTGTAACAAAGTTCAAATAAAGTAAATATATATGTGTACATACAAAAGAATGGGGGTGGTAGGAGAAGATAATATTAGTGTTCAGTGAGAAACCACAAGGTCTCCTCTGAATACTTTTTATTTTCTTCTCCGAGGCTATGGGTCCCCACATTGGCACCAGAGGTGGTACCCTCACAAACTTTTTATATATATATATATATATATATATATATATATATATATATATATATATATATATATATATATATATATATATGTCGTACCTAGTAGCCAGAACGCACTTCTTGGCCTACTATGCAAGGCCCGATTTGCCTAATAAGCCAAGTTTTACTGAATTAATATATTTTCTCAAATTTTTTTCTTATGAAATGATAAAGCTACCCATTTCATTATGTATGAGGTCATTTTTTTTATTGGAGTTAAAATTAACGTAGATATATGACCGAACCTAACCAACCCTACCTAACCTAACCTAACCTATCCTTATAGGTTAGGTTAGGTTAGGTAGCCGAAAAAGTTAGGTTAGGTTAGGTAGGTTAGGTAGTCGAAAAACAATTAATTCATGAAAACTTGGCTTATTAGGCAAATCGGGCCATGCATAGTAGGCATAGAAGTGCGTTCTGGCTACTAGGTACATATATATATATATATATATATATATATATATATATATATATATATATATATATATATACATATATATATATATATATATATATATATATATATATATATATATATATACAAAAAAGTGAGTGTTAATGTTTAACTATGTTGTTAAATATGACCAAAAAAGTAAGATTAATAATTCTAACACGAATTTTCTCAATATTTCTTATGTTTCTTTTTACTGTCCATGGTAATTGAAAAATCAATTCTCCAAAATTCATTTTTATTTCTAGTCTGACGCGACACTTGAACGCGTTTCGTAATAACTTATTACATTTTCAAAGACTTTAGTTTACACACACACATCTGTAACCTGAAAACACTAAACAGAGTTTTACCTAATGCTAACATTGAACAGCTTGTCTTATATACTCGTAGTGTTTTGACCAATGAGACTCGTTGTTACAAAGCACCTATTGATTCATAATCTAATCCATTATAACAACAACAAACGCAGCATTGCCATTCTGCACTTTCCAAGAACCTAGGGGGCATTCTGCACTTTCCAAGAACCTAGGGGGCATTCTGCACTTTCCAAGAACCTAGGGGCATTCTGCTCTTTCCAAGAACCTACTTTTCCTCGACTGCTTCAGTTTGTGGTCAATATTGTTTTTTCATTGATGTCTCATAATTAATGTAACTGCTATAGGCAATACCTAATGATTTTTCTTCACTTATATTATCAGTAATGTAATCGATATAGCCGACATAAATTTCCTCGTGGCTAACTTATCCTATATAATAGTTGTTGAAATAGAAATTATGCAGTTCTTCATTCGGACAAGTGCAAGTATGACTTCATTAAAGAATGATCTGGGGGGTGCATGAGGTTGTGTGGTAACGTGCAGTGTGTCGGCAGATGGAGGGGGAGATGACGGACCCCGGGTTCCCGGCCTCCCACACCACCGCCACCACCACCACCACCACCACCAGGGTCTCAGCCTACATACACTTTGATCCATCATACGTCAACATCCGCAACATCCCTGGCGTCCTCAAGTGTGCTCAGCTGGTTAGTGACCCGGTTAATGCGCCCGCTTTAACCTCTCCCCTTGTTTACTGTGACTGCTTTAACCTCTTCCCTTGTTTACTGTGACCGCTTTAACCTCTTCCCTTGTTTACTGTGACCGCTTTAACCTCTCCCCTTGTTTACTGTGACTGCTTTAACCTCTCCCCTTGTTTACTGTGACTGCTTTAACCTCTCCCCTTGTTTACTGTGACCACTTTAACCTCTCCCCTTGTTTACTGTGACCACTTTAACCTCTCCCCTTGTTTACTGTGACCGCTTTAACCTCTCCCCTTGTTTACTGTGACCGCTTTAACCTCTTCCCTTGTTTACTGTGACCACTTTAACTCTCCCCTTGTTTACTGTGACCGCTTTAACCTCTCCCCTTGTTTACTGTGACTGCTTTAACCTCTCCCCTTGTTTACTGTGACCGCTTTAACCTCTCCCCTTGTTTACTGTGACTGCTTTAACCTCTCCCCTTGTTTACTGTGACCGCTTTAACCTCTCCCCTTGTTTACTGTGGCTGCTTTAACCTCTCCCCTTGTTTACTGTGACCACTTTAACCTCTCCCCTTGTTTACTGTGACCGCTTTAACCTCTCCCCTTGTTTACTGTGACCACTTTAACCTCTCCCCTTGTTTACTGTGACTGCTTTAACCTCTCCCCTTGTTTACTGTGACTGCTTTAACCTCTCCCCTTGTTTACTGTGGCTGCCCACTTGTACAACACATACTCATCCTGTGAGTGGTAGTTTATTGTGCACCCCATACTCATCTTGTGAGTGGTAGTTTATTGTGCACCCCATACTCATCTTGTGAGTGGTAGTTTATTGTGCACCCCATACTCATCCTGTGAGTGGTAGTTTATTGTGCACCCCATACTCATCCTGTGAGCGGTAGTTTATTGTGCACCCCATACTCATCCTGTGAGTGGTAGTTTATTGTGCACCCCATACTCATCCTGTGAGCGGTAGTTTATTGTGCACCCCATACTCATCCTGTGAGCGGTAGTTTATTGTGCACCCCATACTCATCCTGTGAGTGGTAGTTTATTGTGCACCCCATACTCATCTTGTGAGTGGTAGTTTATTGTGCACCCCATACTCATCCTGTGAGCGGTAGTTTATTGTGCACCCCATACTCATCTTGTGAGTGGTAGTTTATTGTGCACCCCATACTCATCCTGTGAGCGGTAGTTTATTGTGCACCCCATACTCATCCTGTGAGCGGTAGTTTATTGTGCACCCCATACTCATCTTGTGAGTGGTAGTTTATTGTGCACCCCATACTCATCCTGTGAGCGGTAATATATTGTGCACCCCATACTCATCTTGTGAGCGGTAGTTTATTGTGCACCCCATACTCATCCTGTGAGCGGTAGTTTATTGTGCACCCCATACTCATCCTGTGAGCGGTAGTTTATTGTGCACCCCATACTCATCCTGTGAGTGGTAGTTTATTGTGCACCCCATACTCATCCTGTGAGTGGTAGTTTATTGTGCACCCCATACTCATCCTGTGAGCGGTAATATATTGTGCACCCCATACTCATCTTGTGAGCGGTAGTTTATTGTGCACCCCATACTCATCCTGTGAGCGGTAGTTTATTGTGCACCCCATACTCATCCTGTGAGCGGTAGTTTATTGTGCACCCCATACTCATCCTGTGAGTGGTAGTTTATTGTGCACCCCATACTCATCCTGTGAGTGGTAGTTTATTGTGCACCCCATACTCATCCTGTGAGTGGTAGTTTATTGTGCACCCCATACTCATCCTGTGAGTGGTAGTTTATTGTGCACCCCATACTCATCCTGTGAGTGGTAATTTATTGTGCACCCCATACTCATCTTGTGAGCGGTAGTTTATTGTGCACCCCATACTCATCCTGTGAGCGGTAGTTTATTGTGCACCCCATACTCATTCTGTGAGCGGTAGTTTATTGTGCACCCCATACTCATCCTGTGAGCGGTAGTTTATTGTGCACCCCATACTCATTCTGTGAGCGGTAATTTATTGTGCACCCCATACTCATCCTGTGAGCGGTAGTTTATTGTGCACCCCATACTCATCCTGTGAGTGGTAGTTTATTGTGCACCCCATACTCATCCTGTGAGTGGTAGTTTATTGTGCACCCCATACTCATCCTGTGAGCGGTAATTTATTGTGCACCCCATACTCATCCTGTGAGCGGTAATTTATTGTGCACCCCATACTCATCCTGTGAGTGGTAGTTTATTGTGCACCCCATACTCATCCTGTGAGTGGTAGTTTATTGTGCACCCCATACCATCCTGTGAGCGGTAGTTTATTGTGCACCCCATACTCATCCTGTGAGTGGTAGTTTATTGTGCACCCCATACTCATCCTGTGAGCGGTAATTTATTGTGCACCCCATACTCATCCTGTGAGCGGTAATTTATTGTGCACCCCATACTCATCCTGTGAGTGGTAGTTTATTGTGCACCCCATACTCATCCTGTGAGTGGTAGTTTATTGTGCACCCCATACTCATCTTGTGAGCGGTAGTTTATTGTGCACCCCATACTCATCCTGTGAGCGGTAGTTTATTGTGCACCCCATACTCATTCTGTGAGCGGTAATTTATTGTGCACCCCATACTCATCCTGTGAGTGGTAGTTTATTGTGCACCCCATACTCATCCTGTGAGTGGTAGTTTATTGTGCACCCCATACTCATCCTGTGAGCGGTAATTTATTGTGCACCCCATACTCATCCTGTGAGCGGTAATTTATTGTGCACCCCATACTCATCCTGTGAGCGGTAATTTATTGTGCACCCCATACCATCCTGTGAGCGGTAGTTTATTGTGCACCCCATACTCATCCTGTGAGTGGTAGTTTATTGTGCACCCCATACTCATCCTGTGAGTGGTAGTTTATTGTGCACCCCATACCATCCTGTGAGCGGTAGTTTATTGTGCACCCCATACTCATCCTGTGAGTGGTAGTTTATTGTGCACCCCATACCATCCTGTGAGCGGTAGTTTATTGTGCACCCCATACTCATCCTGTGAGTGGTAGTTTATTGTGCACCCCATACTCATCCTGTGAGCGGTAATTTATTGTGCACCCCATACTCATCCTGTGAGCGGTAATTTATTGTGCACCCCATACTCATCCTGTGAGCGGTAATTTATTGTGCATCCCATACTCATCTTGTGAGCGGTAATTTATTGTGCACCCCATACTCATCCTGTGAGCGGTAATTTATTGTGCACCCCATACTCATCCTGTGAGTGGTAGTTTATTGTGCACCCCATACTCATCCTGTGAGCGGTAATTTATTGTGCACCCCATACTCATCCTGTGAGCGGTAATTTATTGTGCACCCCATACTCATCCTGTGAGTGGTAGTTTATTGTGCACCCCATACCATCCTGTGAGCGGTAGTTTATTGTGCACCCCATACTCATCCTGTGAGTGGTAGTTTATTGTGCACCCCATACTCATCCTGTGAGTGGTAGTTTATTGTGCACCCCATACCATCCTGTGAGCGGTAGTTTATTGTGCACCCCATACTCATCCTGTGAGTGGTAGTTTATTGTGCACCCCATACTCATCCTGTGAGCGGTAATTTATTGTGCACCCCATACTCATCCTGTGAGCGGTAATTTATTGTGCACCCCATACTCATCCTGTGAGCGGTAATTTATTGTGCATCCCATACTCATCTTGTGAGCGGTAATTTATTGTGCACCCCATACTCATCCTGTGAGCGGTAATTTATTGTGCACCCCATACTCATCCTGTGAGCGGTAATATATTGTGCACCCCATACTCATCTTGTGAGCGGTAGTTTATTGTGCACCCCATACTCATCCTGTGAGCGGTAATTTATTGTGCACCCCATACTCATCCTGTGAGTGGTAGTTTATTGTGCACCCCATACTCATCCTGTGAGTGGTAGTTTATTGTGCACCCCATACCATCCTGTGAGCGGTAGTTTATTGTGCACCCCATACTCATCCTGTGAGTGGTAGTTTATTGTGCACCCCATACTCATCCTGCGAGCGGTAGTTTATTGTGCACCCCATACTCATCCTGTGAGCGGTAGTTTATTGTGCACCCCATACTCATCCTGTGAGCGGTAGTTTATTGTGCACCCCATACTCATCCTGTGAGTGGTAGTTTATTGTGAACCCCATACTCATCCTGCGAGCGGTAATTTATTGTGCACCCCATACTCATCCTGTGTGAGGTAGTTTATTGTGCACCCCATACTCATCCTGTGAGCGGTAATTTATTGTGCACCCCATACTCATCCTGTGAGTGGTAGTTTATTGTGCACCCCATACTCATCCTGTGAGCGGTAATTTATTGTGCACCCCATACTCATCCTGTGAGTGGTAGTTTATTGTGCACCCCATACCATCCTGTGAGCGGTAGTTTATTGTGCACCCCATACTCATCCTGTGAGTGGTAGTTTATTGTGCACCCCATACTCATCCTGTGAGTGGTAGTTTATTGTGCACCCCATACCATCCTGTGAGCGGTAGTTTATTGTGCACCCCATACTCATCCTGTGAGCGGTAGTTTATTGTGCACCCCATACTCATCCTGTGAGTGGTAGTTTATTGTGCACCCCATACTCATCCTGTGAGCGGTAATTTATTGTGCACCCCATACTCATCCTGTGAGTGGTAGTTCATTGTGCACCCCATACTCATCCTGCGAGCGGTAATTTATTGTGCACCCCATACTCATCCTGTGTGAGGTAGTTTATTGTGCACCCCATACTCATCCTGTGTGAGGTAGTTTATTGTGCACCCCATACTCATCCTGTGTGAGGTAGTTTATTGTGCACCCCATACTCATCCTGTGTGAGGTAGTTTATTGTGCACCCCATACTCATCCTGTGTGAGGTAGTTTATTGTGTCTTTTTCATTTTAAGAACTTTTTTTTCCCCACAAGTACAACAACTCACCCACAACAACCACAATTCTCGCACAACAACCACAACTCTCCCATAACAACCTCAGCTCTCTAACAACAACCACAACCCTCCCATAACCCCCACAACTCTCCCACAGCTCTCTCACAATGATCGCAAATCTCTTACATGAACCTCAACCCTTCTAGAGCTACAATAACTATCCCACAATAGTCACAACACTCTCCCATGAGCAATAACTCTCACAGACCTTCCACAGCTCTCAAATAGCTCCCACAACATTTCCAGAGCTCCCACGACATTTCCAGAGCTCCCACAACATTTCTAGAGCTCCCACAACATTTCCAGAGCTCCCACAACATTTCCAGAGCTCCCACAACATTTCCAGAGCTCCCACAACATTTCCAGAGCTCCCACAACATTTCCAGAGCTCCCACGACATTTCCAGAGCTCCCACAACATTTCCAGAGCTCCCACGACATTTCCAGAGCTCCCACAACATTTCCAGAGCTCCCACAACATTTCCAGAGCTCCCACAACTCTCCCACAACAACCACAACTCTCCCACAACAACCACAACTCTCTCACAACAACCACAACTCTCCCACAACAACCACAACTCTCCCACAACATCCACAACTCTCTCACAACAACCACAACTCTCCCACAACAACCACAACTCTCCCACAACAACCACAACTCTCCCACAACAACCACAACTCTCCCACAACAACCACAACTCTCCCACAACAACCACAACTCTCCCACAACATCCACAACTCTCCCACAACAACCACAACTCTCTCACAACAACCACAACTCTCCCACAACAACCACAACTCTCCCACAGCAACCACAACTCTCCCACAACAACCACAACTCTCCCACAACAACCACAACTCTCCCACAACAACCACAACTCTCCCACAACAACCACAACTCCCCCAAAGCACCCACAACTCCCCCACAACAACCACAACTCCCCCACAACAACCACAACTCTCCCACAACTCTCCCACAACAACCACAACTCTCCCACAACAACCACAACAACCACAACTCCCCCACAACAACCACAACTCCCCCACAACAACCACAACTCCCCCACAACAACCACAACTCCCTAACAACAACCACAACTCCCCCACAACAACCACATCTCTCCGACAGCAGCCACAACTCCCCCACAACAACCACAACTCCCCCACAACAACCACAACTCTCCTGCAGCAGCCACAACTCCCCCACAACAACCACAACTCTCCCACAACATCCACAACTCTCCAACAACAACCACAACTCGCCCACAACAACCACAACTCCCCAACAACAACCACAACTCTCCGACAGCAACCACAACTGACCCACAACAACCACATCTGCCCCACAACAACCACAACTCTCCCACAACAACCACAACTCTCCCACAACAACCACAACTCTCCCACATCATCCACAACTCTCCCACAACAACCACAACTCTCCCACAGCAACCACAACTCTCACACAACAACCACAACTCTCCTACAACATCCACATCTCCCCCACAACAACCACAACTCTCCCAAAGCACCCACAACTCTTCTACAGCAGCCACAACTCCCCCACAACAACCACAACTCTCCTACAGCAGCCACAACTTCCCCACAACTCCCCCACAACAACCACATCTACCTTATAACAACCACAACTCCCCCATAACTCGTTGACAGCTGCCATATTAACGTGCCGACAGGTGTTCAACTTGATCGGGTACATCTGCGTGGCGGTGTCGACCTACAACAGCAGTTCTCACGCCAACTGGTTCTCCTTCGTGTCGATGACCGGGTTCTGGGTGACAGGTATACTGCTGTTGCTCTACCTCATGCACGTCATCGAGAGGTTCTTCATGGTGCCCTGGCTCATGTTGGTATGTTGTGTTGTGTTGTGTGTTGTGGGGTGTTGTTGTGTTGTGTTGTGTGTTGTGGGGTGTTGTTGTGTGTTGTGGTGTGTTATTGTGTGTTGTGGGGGGCTGGAGTGTGTTGTGGGGGGCTGGAGTGTGTTGTGGGGTGTGTTGTGGTGTGTTGAAGTGTGTTGTGGTATGTGTTGTGGTGTGTTGTAGGGTGTTGTGATGTGTTGTAGGGGGCTGGAGTGTGTTGTGGTGTGTTGAAGTGTGTTGTGGTATGTGTTGTGGTGTGTTGAAGTGTGTTGTGGTATGTGTTGTGGTGTGTTGTAGGGTGTTGTGATGTGTTGTAGGGGGCTGGAGTGTGTTGTGGGGTGTTGTGGTGTGTTGTGGTGTGTTGTGGGGTGTTGTGGTGTGTTGTGGTGTGTTGTGGTGTGTTGTGGTGTGTTGTGGTGTGATGTGGTGTGTTGTGGGGTGTTGTGGTGTGTTGTGGTGTGTTGTGACGTGTTCTAGGGTGTTGTGGTGTGTTGTAGTGTGTTGTGGCGTGTTGTGGTACGTTATAATGTGTTGTGGTGTGTTGTGGTGTGTTGTGGGATGTTGTGGTGTATTGTGGTGTGTTGTGGTGTGTTGTGGTGTGTTAATGTGTGTTGTGGTGTGTTGTGGTGTGTTGTGGTGTGTTGTGGTGTGTTGTGACGTGTTGTGGTGTGTTGTGGGGTGTTAATGTGTGTTGTGGTGTGTTGTGGTGTCTTGTGTTGTGTTGTGGTGTGTTGTGGTGTGTTGTGACGTGTTGTGGTGTGTTGTGGGGTGTTAATGTGTGATGTGGTGTGTTGTGGTGTGTTATCGTGTGTTGTGGTGTGTTGTGGTGTGTTGTGGTGTGTTGTAGGGTGTTGTGATGTGTTGTGGTGTGTTGTGGTGTGTTGTGGTGTGTTGTGGTGTGTTGTGGAGTGTTGTAGGGTGTTGTGATGTGTTGTAGGGGGCTGGAGTGTGTTGTGGGGTGTTGTGGAGTGCTGAAGTGTGTTGTGGTGTGTTGTGGTGTGTTGTGGTGTGTTGTGGTGTGTTGTGGTGTGTTGTGGTGTGTTGTGGTGTGTTGTGGTGTGTTGTGGTGTGTTGTAGTGTGTTGTGGTGTGTTGTGGTGTGTTGTGGGTGTTGTGGTGTATTGTGGTGTATTGTGGTGTGTTAATGTGTGTTGTGGTGTGTTGTGGTGTGTTGTGGGGTGTTGTTGGGTGTTGTGGTGTGTTAATGTGTGTTGTGGTGTGTTGTGGAGTGTTGTGGTGTGTTGTAGTGTGTTGTAGTGTGTTGTGGTGTGTTGTGGTGTGTTGTGGTGTGTTGTGATGTGTTGTGGTGTGTTAATGTGTGTTGTTGTGTGTTGTGGGGTGTTGTGGTGTGTTGTGGTATGTTGTGGTGTGTTGTAGTATGTTGTAGTGTGTTGTGGTGTGTTGTAGTGTGTTGTGGTACGTTATAATGAGTTGTAGTGTGTTGTGGTGTGTTGTGGTGTGTTGTGGTGTGTTGTAGTGTGTTGTAGTGTGTTGTAGTGTGTTGTGGTGTGTTGTGGTGTGTTGTGGTGTGTTGTGGTGTGTTATGGTGTGTTGTGGGGTGTTGTGGTGTGTTGTGGTGTGTTGTGGTATGTTGTGGTGTGTTGTAGTGTGTTGTGATGTGTTGTGGTGTGTTAATGTGTGTTTTGGTATGTTGTGGTATGTTCTGGTGTGTTGTAGTGTGTTGTAGTGTGTTGTGGTGTGTTGTGGGGTTTTGTTGGGTGTTGTGGTGTGTTGTGGTGTGTTGTAATGTGTTGTGATGTGTTGTGGTGTGTTGTGATGTGTGTTAATGTATGTTGTGGTGTGTTCTGGTGTGTTGTAGTGTGTTGTAGTGTGTTGTAGTGTATTGTGGGGTGTTGTTGGGTGTTGTGGTGTGTTAATGTGTGTTGTGGTGTGTTCTGGTGTGTTGTAGTGTATTGTGGTGTGTTGTGGGGTGTTGTGGTGTGTTGTGATGTGTTGTGGTGTGTTAATGTGTGTTGTTGTGTGTTGTGGGGTGTTGTGGTGTGTTGTGGTATGTTGTGGTGTGTTGTAGTGTGTTGTAGTGTGTTGTAGGGTGTTGTGGGGTGTTGTGGTGTGTTGTAGGGTGTTGTGGGGTGTTGTGGTGTGTTGTGGTGCGTTGTGGAGTGTTGTAGAGTGTTGTGGTGTTTTGTGGGGTGTTGTGGGGTGTTGTGGTGTGTTGTGGTGTGTTGTGGTGTGTTGTAGTGTGTTGTGGTGTGTTGTGGTGTGTTCTGGAGTGTTGTAGAGTGTTGTGGTGTGTTGTGGTGTGTTGTGAGGTGTTGTGGTGTGTTGTGGTGTGTTGTAGTGTGTTGTGGTGTGTTGTAGTGTGTTGTAGTGTGTTGTGGTGTGTTGTCGTGTGTTGTGGGGTGTTGTGGTGTGTTGTGGGGTGTTGTTGTGTGATGTGGTGTGTTGTGGTATATTGTGGTGTGTTGTGGAGTGTTGTAGTGTGTTGTGGTGTTTTGTGGTGTGTTGTAGTGTGTTGAGGTGTGTTGAGTTGTGTTAATGTGTGTTGTGGTGTATTGTGGTGTATTGTGGTGTGTTGTGGTGTGTTGTGCTGTGTTGTAGTGTGTTGTGTTGTGTTGTGTTGTGGGGTGTTGTGGTGTGTTGTGGTGTGTTGTTGTGTGTTGTGGTGTGTTGTGGTGTGTTGTAGTGTGTTGTGGAGTGTTCTGGAGTGTTGTGGTGTTGTGGAGTGTTGCAGAGGGTTCTGGTGTGTTGTGGTGTGTTAATGTGTGTTGTGATGTGTTATGGTGTGTTGTGGTGTGTTGTGGTGTGTTGTAGTGTGTTGTGGTGTGTTGTGGTGTGTTAATATGTGTTGTGATGTGTTGTGGAGTGTTGTGGTGTGTTGTGGAGTGTTGTGGTGTGTTGTGGTGTGTTGTGGTGTGTTAATGTGTGTTGTAGTGTGTTGTGGTGTGTTGTGGGGTGTTGTGGTGTGTTGTGGTGTGTTATAGTGTGTTGTAGTGTGTTGAGGTGTGTTAATGTGTGTTGTAGTGTTGTAGTATATTGTGGTGTGTTGTGGTGTATTATATTGTGTTATGGTGTGCTGTGGTGTGTTGTTGTGTGTTGTAGTATATTGTGGTGTGTTGTGTTGTGGGGGTGTTGTGGTGTGTTGTGGTGTGTTGTAGTATATTGTGGTGTGTTGTGGTGTGTTGAGGGGTGTTGTGGTGTGTTGAGGTGTGTTATGGTGTGTTGTAGTGTGTTGTGGTGTGTTGTGGTGTGTTGTGGGGTGATGTGGTGTGTTAATGTGTGTTTTTGTGTGTTGTAGTGTGTAGTAGTGTGTTGTGGTGTGTTATGGTGTGTTGTGGTGTGTTGTGGTGTTTTGTGGTGTGTTGTGGTGTGTTGTGGTGTGTTGTAGTGTGTTGTGGTGGGTTGTAGGGTGTTGTGGTGTGTTGAGGGGTGTTGTGGTGTGTTGAGGTGTGTTATGGTGTGTTGTAGTGTGTTCTGTTCTGTTGTTGTGTGTTGTGGTGTGTTAATGTGTGTTGTGGTGTGTTGTGGGGTGTTGTTGTGTGATGTGGTGTGTTGTGGTGTATTGTGGTGTGTTGTGGTGTGTTGTGGTGTGTTGTGGTGTGTTGTGGTGTTGAGGTGTGTTGTGGTGTGTTGTAGTGTGTTGAGGTGTATTGAGGTGTATTGTGGTGTGTTGTGCTGTGTTGTTGTGTGTTGTGGAGTGTTGTAGAGTGTTCTGGTATGTTGTGGTGTGTTAATGTGTCTTGTGGTGTTCTGTGGTGTGTTGTGATGTGTTGTAGTGTGTTGTGGTGTGTTGTTGTGTGATGTGGTGTATTGTGGTGTGTTGTGGAGTGTTCTAGTGTGTTGTGGTGTGTTGTAGTGTGTTGAGGTGTATTGAGGTGTGTTAATGTGTGTTGTGGTGTATTGTGGTGTATTGTGGTGTGTTATGGGGTGTTGTGATGTGTTGTGGAGTGTTGTAGTGTGTTGTAGTGTGTTGTGGTGTGT
This sequence comes from Procambarus clarkii, assembly GCF_040958095.1. NCBI lineage: Eukaryota > Metazoa > Arthropoda > Malacostraca > Decapoda > Cambaridae > Procambarus > Procambarus clarkii. The sequence continues at coordinate 24,854,855 of NC_091162.1, forward strand.
TGTGGTGTGTTATGGAGTGTTGTAGTGTGTTGTGGTGTGCTGTGGGGTGTTGTAGTGTGTTGTGGTGTGTTGGGGGTGTTGTGGAGTGTTGGTGTGTGTTGTAGTGTGTTGTGGGGTGTTGTGGGGTGTTGTGGAGTGTTGTAGTGTGTTGTGGTGTGCTATGGGGTGTTGTGGGGTGTTGTGGTGTGTTGAGGCGCGTTGTAGTATGTTGTAGCGTGTTGTGGTGTGTTGTGGTGTGTTAATGTGTGTTGTGGTGTGTTGTGGTGTGTTGTGGTGTGTTGTGGTGCGTTGTAGTGTGTTGTGTGGTGTTGAGGTGTGTTGTGGTGTGTTGTGGGGTGTTGAGGTGTGTTGTGGGGTGTTGTGGTGTGTTGTGGGGTGTTGTGGTGTGTTGTGGTTCGTTGTAGTGTGTTGTGGTGTGTTGTGGGGTGTTGAGGTGTGTTGAGTCGTGTTGTTGTATGTTGTGCTGCGTTATAGTGTGTTGTGGTGTGTTGTGGTGTGTTGAGGCGTGTTGTTATGTGTTGTGGTGTGTTGTGGGGTGTTGTGGTGTATTGTGGGGTGTTGTCGTGTGTTGTCGTGTGTTGTCGTGTGTTGTAGGGTGTTGTGGTGTGTTGTGGTGTGTTCTGGTGTGTTGTGGTGTGTTGTGGTGTGTTGTCGTGTGTTGTGGTGTGTTGTAGGGTGTTGTGATTTGTTGTGGTGTGTTGTGGTGTGTTGTGGTGTGTTGTGGTGAGTTGTGGAGTGTTGTGGTGTGTTGTGGTGTGTTTTGGTGTGTTTTGGTGTGTTGTGATGTGTTGAGGCGTGTTGTTGTGTGTTGTGGTGTGTTGTGGTGTGTTGTGGGGTGTTGTAGTGTGTTGTGGTGTGTTGTGGTGTGTTGTGTGTTGCGTTGTGTTGTGGTGTGTTGTGGGGTGTTGTGGTGTATTGTGGGGTGTTGTGGTGTGTTGTGGTGTGTTCTGGTGTGTTCTGGTGTGTTATGGGGTGTTGTGGTGTGTAGTGGTGTGTTGTGGTGTGTAGTGGTGTGTTGTGGGGTGTTGTGGTGTGTTGTGGTGTGTTGTAGGGTGTTGTGGTTTGTTGTGGTGTGTTGTGGTGTGTTGTGGTGTGTTGTGGTGAGTTGTGGTGAGTTGTGGTGTGTTGGGGTGTGTTGTGAGGTGTTGTGGTGTGTTGTGGTGTGTTGTGGGGTGTTGTGGGGTGTTGTGGTGTGTTGTGGAGTGTTGTGGTGTGTTGTGGTGTGTTGTAGTGTGTTGTGGTGTGATGTGGTGTGTTGTGGTGTGTTGTGGTGTGTTGTGGTGTGTTGTGGGGTGTTGTGGTGTGTTGTAGTGTGTTGTGGTGTGTTGTGGTGTGTTGTGGTGTGTTGTGGGGTGTTGTGGTGTGTTGTGGGGTGTTGTGGTGTGTTGTAGTGTGTTGTGGTGTGTTGTGGTGTGTTGTGGGGTGTTGTGGTGTGTTGTAGTGTGTAGTGGTGCATTGTGATGTGGTGTGTTGTGGTGTGTTGTAGTGTGTTGAGGTGTGTTAATGTGTGTTGTGGTGTATTATGGTGTATTGTGGTGTGTTGTGCTGTGTTGTAGTATGTTGTGTTGTGGTGTGTTGTGGTGTATTGTGGTGTGTTGTGGAATGTTGTGGTGTGTTGTGGGGTGTTGTGGTGTGTTGTGGAGCTTTGTAGTGTGTTGTGGTGTGCTGTGGTGTGTTGTGGGGTGTTGTGGGGTGTTGTGGTGTGTTGTGGGGTGTTTTGGTGTGTTGTGGTGCGTTGTAGTGTGTTGTGGTGTGTTGTGGTGTGTTGTGGGGTGTTGTGGGGTGTTGTGGTGTGTTGTGGGGTGTTGTAGTGTGTTGTGGTGTGATGTGGTGTGTTGTGGTGTGTTGTGGTGTGTTGTGGGGTGTTGTGGTGTGTTGTGGTGTGTTGTAGTGTGTTGTGGTGTGTTTTGGTTGGTTGTGGTGTCTTATGGTTTGTTATAGTGTGTTGTGTGTGTATTGTGGTGTGTTGTGGGGTGTTGTGGGGTGTTGTAGTGTGTTGTGGTGTGTTGTAGTGTGTTGTGGTGTGTTGTAGTGTGTTGTGGTGTGTTGTGGGGTGTTGTGGTGTGTTGAGGCGTGTTGTAGGGTGTTGTAGTGTGTTGTGGTGTATTGTGATGTGTTGTGGAGTGTTGTAGTGTGTTGTGGTGTGTTGTAGTGTGCTATGGTGTGTTGTGGTGTGTTGTAGTGTATTGAGGTGTGTTAATGTGTGTTGTTGTGTATTGTGGTGTATTGTGGTGTGTTGTGCTGTGTTGTAGTGTGTTGTGTTGTGTTGTGGTGTGTTGTGGGATGTTGTAGCGTGTTGTGGTGTGTTAATGTGTGTTGTGGGGTGTTGTGGTGTGTTGCAGTGTGTTGTAGTGTGTTCTGATGTGTTGTAGTGTGTTCTGGTGTGTTATAATGTGTTCTGGTGTGTTGTAGAGTGGTCTGGTGTGTTGTAGTGTGGTCTGATGTGTTGAAGTGTGGTCTTGTGAGTTGAAGTGTGTTCTGGTGTGTTGTAGTGTGGTCTGGTGTGTTATAGTGTTGTTGTAGTGTGGTCTGGTGTGCTGTAGTGTGGTCTGGTGTGTTGTAGTGTGGTCTTGTGAGTTGAAGTGTGTTCTGGTGTGTTGTAGTGTGGTCTGGAGTGTTGTAATGTGGTCTGGTGTGTTGTATTGTGGTCTGGAGTGTTGTTGTGTGGTCTGGAGTGTTGTAGTGTGGTCTGGTGTGTTGTAGTGTGTTGTAGTGTGTTGAAGTGGGGTCTGGTGTGTTGCAGTGAGGTCTGGTATGTTGTAGTGTTGTTGTATGTTATGGAATGTTGCAGTGTGGTCTGGTGTGTTGTAGTGTGGTTTGGTGTGTTGCGTTGTGGTCTGGTATGTTGTAGTGTGGTCTGGTGTGTTGTAGTGTGTGTTGTGGTATGTTGTCGTGTTGTTGTATGTTCTGGAATGTTGTAGTGTGGTCTGGTGTGTTGTAGTGTGGTCTGGTGTGTTGTAGTGTGTTTTGTGGTATGTCGTAGTGTTGGTGTATGTTCTGGAATGTTGTAGTGTGGTCTGGTGTGTTGTAGTGTGTGTTGTGGTATGTTGTAGTGATGTTGTATGTTCTGGAATGTTGTAGTGTGGTCTGGTGTGTTGTAGTGTGGTCTGGTGTGTTGTAGTGTGGTCTGGTGTGTTGTAGTGTGTGTTGTGGTGTGGTTTGTTGTGTTGTAGTGTGTGTTGTGGTGTAGTCTGGTGTGTTGTAGTGTGTTCTGGTGTGTTGTATTGTGTTGTAGTGTGGTCTGGTGTGTTGTAGTGTGGTCAAGTGTGTAGTAGTGTGTTGTAGTATGGTTTGATGTGTTGTAGTGTGTGTTGTAGTGTGATCTAGTGTGTTGTAGTGTGGTCTGGTGTGTTGTAGTGTTGTCTAATGTGTTGTAGTTTGGTCTGGTGTGTTGTAATGTGGTCTGGTGTGTTGTAATGTGGTCTGGTGTGTTGTAATGTGGTCTGTTGTGTTGAAGTGTGTTCTATTGTGTGTTGTAGTGTTGTCTCGTGTCTTGTAGTGTGTTCTGGTGTGTTGTAGTGTATTTTGGTGTGTTGAAGTGTTGGCTGGGGTGTTGTAGTGTGTGTTTTAGTGTTGTCTATTGTGTTGAAGTGTGGTATGCTGTGTTTCAGTGTGGTATGATGTGTTGTAGTGTGGTCTATTGTGTTGTAGTGTGGTCTGGTGTGTTGCAGTGTGGTCTATTGTGTTGTAGTGTGGTCTAGTGTGTTGTAGTGTGTTGAAGTGAGGTCTATTGTGTTGTAGTGTGGTCAATTGTGTTGTCGTGTAGTCTATTGTGTTGTAATATGTTCTGGAGTATTGTAGTGAGTTATTGTGTGAGTTGTAGTGTGGTCTGGTGTGTTGTTGTGTGTTCTGGTGTGTTGTAGTGTTGTCTGATATGTTGTAGTGTGTTCTGGTGTGTTGTAGTGTACTGTAGAGTGGTCTGATGTGATGTAGTGTGGTCTGGTGTGTTGTTGTGTGGTATGGTGTGTTGTAGTGGGGTGTGGTGTGTTGTTGTGTGGTATGGTGTGTTGTAGTGTGCTGTAGAGTGATCTGGTGTGTTGTAGTGTGATGTAGTGTGGTCTGGTGTGTTGTAGTGTGGTCTGTTGTGTTGAAGTGTGTTCTATTGTGTTGTTGTGTGTTCTGGTGTGTTGTAGTGTGGTCTGGTGTGTTGTAGTGTGGTCTGGTGTGTTGTAGTGTGGTCTGCTGTGTTGTAGTGTGGTCTGGTGTGTTGTGGTGTGGTCTGTTGTGCTGTAGTGTTGTCTATTGTGTTGAAGTGTGTGTTGTGGTGTGGTCTGGGGTGTAGTAGTGTGTTCTGGTGTGTTGTGTTGTAGCGTGGTCTGGTGTGTTGTTGTGTGGTCTAGTGTGTAGTAGTGTGTTGTAGTGTGTTGTAGTGTGTAGTAGTGTGTTGTAGTGTGTAGTAGTGTGTTGTAGTGTGGTCTGGTGTGTTGTAGTATGGTCTGGTGTGTTGTAGTGTGTGTTGAAGTGTGATCTGGTGTCTTGTAGTGTGTGTTGTAGTGTGGTCTGGTGTGTTGTAGTGTTGTCTAATGAGTTGTAGTTAGGTCTGGTGTGTTGTAATGTGGTCTGGTGTGTTGTAGTGTTGTCTCGTGTCTTGTAGTGTGTTCTGGTGTGTTGTAGTGTATTTTGGTGTGTTGAAGTGTTGGCTGGGGTGTTGTAGTGTGTGTTTTAGTGTGTGTTTTAGTGTTGTCTATTGTGTTGAAGTGTGGTATGCAGTGTTGTCTGATGTGTTGTAGTGTGGTCTATTGTGTTTTAGTGTGGTCTGATGTGTTGTAGTGTGGTCTATTGTGTTGTAGCGTGGTCTAGTGTGTTGTAGTGTGTTGAAGTGAGGTCTATTGTGTTGTAATGTGGTCAATTGTGTTGTAGTGTAGTATATTGTGTTGTAATGTGTTCTGGAGTATTATAGGGAGTTATTGTGTGAGTTGTAGTGTGGTCTGGTGTGTTGTTGTGTGTTCTGGTGTGTTGTAGTGTTGTCTGATATGTTGTAGTGTGTTGTAGTGTGTTCTGGTGTGTTGTAGTGTACTGTAGAGTGGTCTGATGTGATGTAGTGTGGTCTGGTGTGTTGTTGTGTGGTATGGTGTGTTGTAGTGTGCTGTAGAGTGGTCTGGTGTGTTGTAGTGTGATGTAGTGTGGTCTGGTGTGTTGTAGTGTGGTCCGGTGTGTTGAAGTGTGTTCTATTGTGTTGCTGTGTGTTCTGGTGTGTTGTAGTGTGGTCTGGTGTGTTATAGTGTTGTTGTAGTGTGGTCTGGTGTGTTGTAGTGTGGTCTGGTGTGTTATAATGTTGTTGTAGTGTGGTCTGGTGTGTTGTAGTGTGGTCTGGTGTGTTGTAGTGTGGTCTTGTGAGTTGAAGTGTGTTCTGGTGTGTTGTAATGTGGTCTGGAGTGTTGTAGTGTGGTCTGGTGTGTTGTAGAGTGGTCTGGAGTGTTGTAGTGTGGTCTAGAGTGTTGTAGTGTGGTCTGGTGTGTTGTAGTGTGTGTTGTGGTGTGGTTTGTTGTGTTGTAGTGTGTGTTGTGGTGTAGTCTGGTGTGTTGTAGTGTGTTCTGGTGTGTTGTATTGTGTTGTAGTGTGGTCTGGTGTGTTGTAGTGTGGTCAAGTGTGTAGTAGTGTGTTGTAGTATGGTTTGATGTGTTGTAGTGTGTGTTGTAGTGTGATCTAGTGTGTTGTAGTGTGGTCTGGTGTGTTGTAGTGTTGTCTAATGTGTTGTAGTTTGGTCTGGTGTGTTGTAATGTGGTCTGGTGTGTTGTAATGTGGTCTGGTGTGTTGTAATGTGGTCTGTTGTGTTGAAGTGTGTTCTATTGTGTGTTGTAGTGTTGTCTCGTGTCTTGTAGTGTGTTCTGGTGTGTTGTAGTGTATTTTGGTGTGTTGAAGTGTTGGCTGGGGTGTTGTAGTGTGTGTTTTAGTGTTGTCTATTGTGTTGAAGTGTGGTATGCTGTGTTTCAGTGTGGTATGATGTGTTGTAGTGTGGTCTATTGTGTTGTAGTGTGGTCTGGTGTGTTGCAGTGTGGTCTATTGTGTTGTAGTGTGGTCTAGTGTGTTGTAGTGTGTTGAAGTGAGGTCTATTGTGTTGTAGTGTGGTCAATTGTGTTGTCGTGTAGTCTATTGTGTTGTAATATGTTCTGGAGTATTGTAGTGAGTTATTGTGTGAGTTGTAGTGTGGTCTGGTGTGTTGTTGTGTGTTCTGGTGTGTTGTAGTGTTGTCTGATATGTTGTAGTGTGTTCTGGTGTGTTGTAGTGTACTGTAGAGTGGTCTGATGTGATGTAGTGTGGTCTGGTGTGTTGTTGTGTGGTATGGTGTGTTGTAGTGGGGTGTGGTGTGTTGTTGTGTGGTATGGTGTGTTGTAGTGTGCTGTAGAGTGATCTGGTGTGTTGTAGTGTGATGTAGTGTGGTCTGGTGTGTTGTAGTGTGGTCTGTTGTGTTGAAGTGTGTTCTATTGTGTTGTTGTGTGTTCTGGTGTGTTGTAGTGTGGTCTGGTGTGTTGTAGTGTGGTCTGGTGTGTTGTAGTGTGGTCTGCTGTGTTGTAGTGTGGTCTGGTGTGTTGTGGTGTGGTCTGTTGTGCTGTAGTGTTGTCTATTGTGTTGAAGTGTGTGTTGTGGTGTGGTCTGGGGTGTAGTAGTGTGTTCTGGTGTGTTGTGTTGTAGCGTGGTCTGGTGTGTTTTTGTGTGGTCTAGTGTGTAGTAGTGTGTTGTAGTGTGTTGTAGTGTGTAGTAGTGTGTTGTAGTGTGTAGTAGTGTGTTGTAGTGTGGTCTGGTGTGTTGTAGTATGGTCTGGTGTGTTGTAGTGTGTGTTGAAGTGTGATCTGGTGTCTTGTAGTGTGTGTTGTAGTGTGGTCTGGTGTGTTGTAGTGTTGTCTAATGAGTTGTAGTTAGGTCTGGTGTGTTGTAATGTGGTCTGGTGTGTTGTAGTGTTGTCTCGTGTCTTGTAGTGTGTTCTGGTGTGTTGTAGTGTATTTTGGTGTGTTGAAGTGTTGGCTGGGGTGTTGTAGTGTGTGTTTTAGTGTGTGTTTTAGGGTTGTCTATTGTGTTGAAGTGTGGTATGCAGTGTTGTCTGATGTGTTGTAGTGTGGTCTATTGTGTTTTAGTGTGGTCTGATGTGTTGTAGTGTGGTCTATTGTGTTGTAGCGTAGTCTAGTGTGTTGTAGTGTGTTGAAGTGAGGTCTATTGTGTTGTAATGTGGTCAATTGTGTTGTAGTGTAGTATATTGTGTTGTAATGTGTTCTGGAGTATTGTAGGGAGTTATTGTGTGAGTTGTAGTGTGGTCTGGTGTGTTGTTGTGTGTTCTGGTGTGTTGTAGTGTTGTCTGATATGTTGTAGTGTGTTGTAGTGTGTTCTGGTGTGTTGTAGTGTACTGTAGAGTGGTCTGATGTGATGTAGTGTGGTCTGGTGTGTTGTTGTGTGGTATGGTGTGTTGTAGTGTGCTGTAGAGTGGTCTGGTGTGTTGTAGTGTGATGTAGTGTGGTCTGGTGTGTTGTAGTGTGGTCCGGTGTGTTGAAGTGTGTTCTATTGTGTTGCTGTGTGTTCTGGTGTGTTGTAGTGTGGTCTGGTGTGTTATAGTGTTGTTGTAGTGTGGTCTGGTGTGTTGTAGTGTGGTCTGGTGTGTTATAATGTTGTTGTAGTGTGGTCTGGTGTGTTGTAGTGTGGTCTGGTGTGTTGTAGTGTGGTCTTGTGAGTTGAAGTGTGTTCTGGTGTGTTGTAATGTGGTCTGGAGTGTTGTAGTGTGGTCTGGTGTGTTGTAGAGTGGTCTGGAGTGTTGTAGTGTGGTCTAGAGTGTTGTAGTGTGGTCTGGTGTGTTGTAGTGTGTGTTGTGGTGTGGTTTGTTGTGTTGTAGTGTGTGTTGTGGTGTAGTCTGGTGTGTTGTAGTGTGTTCTGGTGTGTTGTATTGTGTTGTAGTGTGGTCTGGTGTGTTGTAGTGTGGTCAAGTGTGTAGTAGTGTGTTGTAGTATGGTTTGATGTGTTGTAGTGTGTGTTGTAGTGTGATCTAGTGTGTTGTAGTGTGGTCTGGTGTGTTGTAGTGTTGTCTAATGTGTTGTAGTTTGGTCTGGTGTGTTGTAATGTGGTCTGGTGTGTTGTAATGTGGTCTGGTGTGTTGTAATGTGGTCTGTTGTGTTGAAGTGTGTTCTATTGTGTGTTGTAGTGTTGTCTCGTGTCTTGTAGTGTGTTCTGGTGTGTTGTAGTGTATTTTGGTGTGTTGAAGTGTTGGCTGGGGTGTTGTAGTGTGTGTTTTAGTGTTGTCTATTGTGTTGAAGTGTGGTATGCTGTGTTTCAGTGTGGTATGATGTGTTGTAGTGTGGTCTATTGTGTTGTAGTGTGGTCTGGTGTGTTGCAGTGTGGTCTATTGTGTTGTAGTGTGGTCTAGTGTGTTGTAGTGTGTTGAAGTGAGGTCTATTGTGTTGTAGTGTGGTCAATTGTGTTGTCGTGTAGTCTATTGTGTTGTAATATGTTCTGGAGTATTGTAGTGAGTTATTGTGTGAGTTGTAGTGTGGTCTGGTGTGTTGTTGTGTGTTCTGGTGTGTTGTAGTGTTGTCTGATATGTTGTAGTGTGTTCTGGTGTGTTGTAGTGTACTGTAGAGTGGTCTGATGTGATGTAGTGTGGTCTGGTGTGTTGTTGTGTGGTATGGTGTGTTGTAGTGGGGTGTGGTGTGTTGTTGTGTGGTATGGTGTGTTGTAGTGTGCTGTAGAGTGATCTGGTGTGTTGTAGTGTGATGTAGTGTGGTCTGGTGTGTTGTAGTGTGGTCTGTTGTGTTGAAGTGTGTTCTATTGTGTTGTTGTGTGTTCTGGTGTGTTGTAGTGTGGTCTGGTGTGTTGTAGTGTGGTCTGGTGTGTTGTAGTGTGGTCTGCTGTGTTGTAGTGTGGTCTGGTGTGTTGTGGTGTGGTCTGTTGTGCTGTAGTGTTGTCTATTGTGTTGAAGTGTGTGTTGTGGTGTGGTCTGGGGTGTAGTAGTGTGTTCTGGTGTGTTGTGTTGTAGCGTGGTCTGGTGTGTTTTTGTGTGGTCTAGTGTGTAGTAGTGTGTTGTAGTGTGTTGTAGTGTGTAGTAGTGTGTTGTAGTGTGTAGTAGTGTGTTGTAGTGTGGTCTGGTGTGTTGTAGTATGGTCTGGTGTGTTGTAGTGTGTGTTGAAGTGTGATCTGGTGTGTTGTAGTGTGTGTTGTAGTGTGGGCTGGTGTGTTGTAGTGTTGTCTAATGAGTTGTAGTTAGGTCTGGTGTGTTGTAATGTGGTCTGGTGTGTTGTAGTGTTGTCTCGTGTCTTGTAGTGTGTTCTGGTGTGTTGTAGTGTATTTTGGTGTGTTGAAGTGTTGGCTGGGGTGTTGTAGTGTGTGTTTTAGTGTGTGTTTTAGTGTTGTCTATTGTGTTGAAGTGTGGTATGCAGTGTTGTCTGATGTGTTGTAGTGTGGTCTATTGTGTTTTAGTGTGGTCTGATGTGTTGTAGTGTGGTCTATTGTGTTGTAGCGTGGTCTAGTGTGTTGTAGTGTGTTGAAGTGAGGTCTATTGTGTTGTAATGTGGTCAATTGTGTTGTAGTGTAGTATATTGTGTTGTAATGTGTTCTGGAGTATTGTAGGGAGTTATTGTGTGAGTTGTAGTGTGGTCTGGTGTGTTGTTGTGTGTTCTGGTGTGTTGTAGTGTTGTCTGATATGTTGTAGTGTGTTCTGGTGTGTTGTAGTGTACTGTAGAGTGGTCTGATGTGATGTAGTGTGGTCTGGTGTGTTGTTGTGTGGTATGGTGTGTTGTAGTGTGCTGTAGAGTGGTCTGGTGTGTTGTAGTGTGATGTAGTGTGGTCTGGTGTGTTGTAGTGTGGTCCGGTGTGTTGAAGTGTGTTCTATTGTGTTGCTGTGTGTTCTGGTGTGTTGTAGTGTGGTCTGGTGTGTTATAGTGTTGTTGTAGTGTGGTCTGGTGTGTTGTAGTGTGGTCTGGTGTGTTATAATGTTGTTGTAGTGTGGTCTGGTGTGTTGTAGTGTGGTCTGGTGTGTTGTAGTGTGGTCTTGTGAGTTGAAGTGTGTTCTGGTGTGTTGTAATGTGGTCTGGAGTGTTGTAGTGTGGTCTGGTGTGTTGTAGAGTGGTCTGGAGGGTTGTAGTGTGGTCTAGAGTGTTGTAGTGTGGTCTGGTGTGTTGTAGTGTGTGTTGTGGTGTGGTTTGTTGTGTTGTAGTGTGTGTTGTGGTGTAGTCTGGTGTGTTGTAGTGTGTTCTGGTGTGTTGTATTGTGTTGTAGTGTGGTCTGGTGTGTTGTAGTGTGATCAAGTGTGTAGTAGTGTGTTGTAGTATGGTTTGATGTGTTGTAGTGTGTGTTGTAGTGTGATCTAGTGTGTTGTAGTGTGGTCTGGTGTGTTGTAGTGTTGTCTAATGTGTTGTAGTTTGGTCTGGTGTGTTGTAATGTGGTCTGGTGTGTTGTAATGTGGTCTGGTGTGTTGTAATGTGGTCTGTTGTGTTGAAGTGTGTTCTATTGTGTGTTGTAGTGTTGTCTCGTGTCTTGTAGTGTGTTCTGGTGTGTTGTAGTGTATTTTGGTGTGTTGAAGTGTTGGCTGGGGTGTTGTAGTGTGTGTTTTAGTGTTGTCTATTGTGTTGAAGTGTGGTATGCTGTGTTTCAGTGTGGTATGATGTGTTGTAGTGTGGTCTATAGTGTTGTAGTGTGGTCTGGTGTGTTGCAGTGTGGTCTATTGTGTTGTAGTGTGGTCTAGTGTGTTGTAGTGTGTTGAAGTGAGGTCTATTGTGTTGTAGTGTGGTCAATTGTGTTGTCGTGTAGTCTATTGTGTTGTAATATGTTCTGGAGTATTGTAGTGAGTTATTGTGTGAGTTGTAGTGTGGTCTGGTGTGTTGTTGTGTGTTCTGGTGTGTTGTAGTGTTGTCTGATATGTTGTAGTGTGTTCTGGTGTGTTGTAGTGTACTGTAGAGTGGTCTGATGTGATGTAGTGTGGTCTGGTGTGTTGTTGTGTGGTATGGTGTGTTGTAGTGGGGTGTGGTGTGTTGTTGTGTGGTATGGTGTGTTGTAGTGTGCTGTAGAGTGATCTGGTGTGTTGTAGTGTGATGTAGTGTGGTCTGGTGTGTTGTAGTGTGGTCTGTTGTGTTGAAGTGTGTTCTATTGTGTTGTTGTGTGTTCTGGTGTGTTGTAGTGTGGTCTGGTGTGTTGTAGTGTGGTCTGGTGTGTTGTAGTGTGGTCTGCTGTGTTGTAGTGTGGTCTGGTGTGTTGTGGTGTGGTCTGTTGTGCTGTAGTGTTGTCTATTGTGTTGAAGTGTGTGTTGTGGTGTGGTCTGGGGTGTAGTAGTGTGTTCTGGTGTGTTGTGTTGTAGCGTGGTCTGGTGTGTTGTTGTGTGGTCTAGTGTGTAGTAGTGTATTGTAGTGTGTTGTAGTGTGTAGTAGTGTGTTGTAGTGTGTAGTAGTGTGTTGTAGTGTGGTCTGGTGTGTTGTAGTATGGTCTGGTGTGTTGTAGTGTGTGTTGAAGTGTGATCTGGTGTCTTGTAGTGTGTGTTGTAGTGTGGTCTGGTGTGTTGTAGTGTTGTCTAATGAGTTGTAGTTAGGTCTGGTGTGTTGTAATGTGGTCTGGTGTGTTGTAGTGTTGTCTCGTGTCTTGTAGTGTGTTCTGGTGTGTTGTAGTGTATTTTGGTGTGTTGAAGTGTTGGCTGGGGTGTTGTAGTGTGTGTTTTAGTGTGTGTTTTAGTGTTGTCTATTGTGTTGAAGTGTGGTATGCAGTGTTGTCTGATGTGTTGTAGTGTGGTCTATTGTGTTTTAGTGTGGTCTGATGTGTTGTAGTGTGGTCTATTGTGTTGTAGCGTGGTCTAGTGTGTTGTAGTGTGTTGAAGTGAGGTCTATTGTGTTGTAATGTGGTCAATTGTGTTGTAGTGTAGTATATTGTGTTGTAATGTGTTCTGGAGTATTGTAGGGAGTTATTGTGTGAGTTGTAGTGTGGTCTGGTGTGTTGTTGTATGTTCTGGTGTGTTGTAGTGTTGTCTGATATGTTGTAGTGTGTTCTGGTGTGTTGTAGTGTACTGTAGAGTGGTCTGATGTGATGTAGTGTGGTCTGGTGTGTTGTTGTGTGGTATGGTGTGTTGTAGTGTGCTGTAGAGTGGTCTGGTGTGTTGTAGTGTGATGTAGTGTGGTCTGGTGTGTTGTAGTGTGGTCCGGTGTGTTGAAGTGTGTTCTATTGTGTTGCTGTGTGTTCTGGTGTGTTGTAGTGTGGTCTGGTGTGTTATAGTGTTGTTGTAGTGTGGTCTGGTGTGTTGTAGTGTGGTCTGGTGTGTTATAATGTTGTTGTAGTGTGGTCTGGTGTGTTGTAGTGTGGTCTGGTGTGTTGTAGTGTGGTCTTGTGAGTTGAAGTGTGTTCTGGTGTGTTGTAATGTGGTCTGGAGTGTTGTAGTGTGGTCTGGTGTGTTGTAGAGTTGTCTGGAGTGTTGTAGTGTGGTCTAGAGTGTTGTAGTGTGGTCTGGTGTTTTGTAGTGTGTTCAAGTGTGGTCTGGTGTGTTGTAGTGTGGTCTGGTATGTTGTAGTGTTGTTGTATGTTCTGGAATGTTGCAGTGTGGTCTGGTGTGTTGCGTTGTGGTCTGGTGTGTTGTAGTGTGTGTTGTGGTATGTTGCAGTGTTGTTGTATGTTCTGGAGTGTTGTAGTGTGGTCTGGTGTGTTGTAGTGTGGTCTGGTGTGTTGTAGTGTGGTCTGGTGTGTTGTAGTGTGGTCTGGTGTGTTGTAGTGTGTGTTTTGGTGTGGTCTGGTGTGTTGTAGTGTGGTCTGGTGTGTTGTAGTGTGGTCTGGTGTGTTGTAGTGTGGTCTGGTGTGTTGTAGTGTGTGTTTTGGTGTGGTCTGTTGTGTTGTAGTGTTGTCTGGTGTGTTGTAGTGTGTGTTGTGGTGTGGTCTGGTGTGTAGTAGTGTGTTCTGGTGTGTTGTATTGTAGCGTGGTCTGGTGTGTTGTAGTGTGTAGTAGTGTGTTGTAGTGTGTAGTAGTGTGTTGTAGTGTGTTGTAGTGTGGTCTGGTGTGTTGTAGTGTGTGTTGTAGTGTGATCTCGTTTTTTGTAGTGTGGTCTGGTGTGCTGCAGTGTTGCCTAATGTGTTGTAGTTTGGTTTGGTGTGTTGTAGTGTTGTCTAATGTGTTGTACTTTGGTTTGGTGTGTTGTAGTGTGGTCTGGTGTGTTGTAATGTGGTCTGGTGTGTTGTAGTGTGTGTTGTAGTGTTGTCTCGTGTCTTGTAGTGTGTTCTGGTGTGTTGTAGTGTGTTCTATGTGTTGAAGTGTTGTCTAGGGTGTTGTAGTGTGTGTGTTTTTGTGTGGTCTATTGTGTTGTAGTGTGGTTTGCTGTGTTGCAGTGTGGTCTGATGTGTTGTAGTGTGGTCTATTGTGTTGTAGTGTGGTCTGGTGTGTTGTAGTGTGGTCTAGTGTGTTGTAGTGTGTTGAAGTGTGGTCTGTTGTGTTGTAGTGTGGTCAATTGTGTTGTAGTGTAGTCTATTGTGTTGTAATGTGTTCTGGAGTATTGTAGTGAGTTATTGTGTGAGTTGTAGTGTGGTCTGGTGTGTTGTTGTGTGTTCTGGTGTGTTGTAGTGTTGTCTGATATGTTGTAGTGTGCTCTGGTGTGTTGTAGTGTATTGTAGAGTGGTTTGATGTGATGTTGTGTGATGTAGTGATGTTGTGATGTCTGGTGTGTTGATGTGTAGTATGGTGTGTTGTAGTGTGCTGTAGAGTGGTCTTGTGTGTTGTTGTGTGATGTAGTGTGGTCTGGTGTTTTGTAGTGTGGTCTGGTATGTTGAAGTGTGTTCTATTGTGTTGTTGTGTGTTCTGGTGTGTTGTAGTGTGGTCTGGTGTGTTATAGTGTGGTCTAGTGTGTTGTAGTGTGGCCTTGTGAGTTGAAGTGTGTTCTGGTGTGTTGTAGTGTGGTCTGGTGTGTTGTAGTGTGATCTGGAGTGTTGTAGTGTAGTCTGGTGTGTTGTAGTGTGTTGTTGTATGTTCTGGAATGTTGCAGTGTGGTCTGGTGTGTTGTAGTGTGGTCTGGTGTGTTGCGTTGTGGTCTGGTATGTTGTAGTGTGGTCTGGTGTGTTGTAGTGTGTGTTGTGGTGTGTTGTAGTGTTGTTGTATGTTCTGGAATGTTGTAGTGTGGTCTGGTGTGTTGTAGTGTGGTCTGGTGTGTTATAGTGTGGTCTGGTGTGTTGTAGTGTGGTCTGGTGTTTTGTAGTGTGTGTTGTGGTGTGGTCTGTTGTGTTGTAGTGTTGTCTAGTGTGTTGTAGTATGTGTTGTGGTGTGGTCTGGTGTGTAGTAGTGTGTTCTGGTGTGTTGTATTGTGTTGTAGTGTGGTCTGGTGTGTTGTAGTGTGGTCTAGTGTGTTTTAGTGTGTTGTAGTGTGTTGTAGTGTGGTCTGGTGTGTTGTAGTATGATCTGGTGTGTTGTCTAATGTGTTGTAGTTTGGACTGGTGTGTTGTAATGTGGTCTGGTGTGTTGTAATGTGGTCTGGTGTGTTGTAGTGTGTGTTGTAGTGTTGTCTAGTGTCTTGTAGTGTGTTCTGGTGTGTTGTAATGTGTTCTGGTGTGTTGAAGTGTTGTTTGAGGTGTTGTAGTGTGGTCGTGTGTGTCGTAGTGTGTTGAAGTGTAGTCTATTGTGTTGTAATGTGTTCTGGAGTATTGTAGTGAGTTATTGTGTGAGTTGTAGTGTGGTCTGGTGTGTTGTTGTTTGTTCTGGTGTGTTGTAGTGTACTGTAGTGTGGTCTGATATGTTGTAGTGTGTTGTTGTGTGTTCTGGTGTGTTGTAGTGTACTGTAGAGTGGTCTGATGTGATGTAGTGTGGTCTGGTGTGTTGTTGTGTTGTATGGTGTGCTGTAGAGTAGTCTGGTGTGTTGTAGTGTGATGTAGTGTGGTCTGGTGTGTTCTAGTGTGATGTAGTGTGGTATGGTGTGTTGTAGTGTGGTCTGGTGTGTTCTAGTGTTGTCTGGTGTATTGTAGTGTGTTACAGTGTGTTCTGATGTGTTGTAGTGTGTTGTAGTATGGTCTGGTGTATTGTAGTGTGTTGTAATGTGCTATAGTGTGTTCTGGTGTGTTGTAGTGTTTTGCAGTGTGGTCTGGTGTGTTGTAGTGTGGTCTGGTGTGTTTATGTGTGTTATAGTGGTTTCTGGTGTGTTGTAGTGTGGTCTGGTGTGTTGTAGTGTGTTGTCGTGTGGTCTGGTGTGTTGTAGTGTGGTCTAGTGTGTAGTAGTGTGTTCTGGTGTGTTGTAGTGCGTTGTAGTGTGGTCTGGTGTGTTGTAGTGTGTATTGTAGTGTGATCTGGTGTGCTGTAGTGTATATTGTAGTGTTGTCTAGAGTGTTGTAGTTTGGTCTGGGGTGCTGTAATGTGGTCTGGTGTGTTGTAGTGTGTGTTTTAGTGTAGTCTATTGTGATGTAGTGTGGTGTGTTGTGGTGTATTGTGGTGGGTTGTGGTGTGTTGTGGGGGTGTTGTGGGGTGTTGTGATGTATTGTGGTGGGTTGTGGTGTTGTGTGGTGTGTTGTAGGGAGTTGTGTTGTGGTTTGTTGTGGTGTGTTGTGGTGTGTTGTGGGGTGTTGTGGTGTGTTGTGGAGTGTTGTGGTGTGTTGTGGTGTATTGTGGTGTGTTGTGGGGTGTTGTGGTGTATTGTAGTGTGTTGTGGTGTGTTGTGGGGTGTTGTGGTGTGTTATATAGTACAATTGCTATTGTACTATTGTGTTGTACTGGTGTGTTGCAGATGTAGTCAGATGTGTTGTAGTGTGGTCTATTGTGTTGTAGTGAGTGTTGTTGTGTTGTCTAGTTTGCTGTAGTGTAGTCATGTGTGTTGTAGTGTGTTCTGGTGTGTTGTAGTGTGTTCTGGTGTGTTGTAGTGTTTTGTTGTGTAGTCTGGTGTTTTGTAGTGTGTTGTAGTGTGGTCTGGTTTGCTGTAGTGTGTTCTAGTGTGTTGTAGTGTTGTCATGTGTTGTAGTGTGCTCTGGTGAGTTGTAGTGTTGTCTAGTGTGTTGTAGTGTGTTCCGGTGTTTTGTAGTGTGTTGTAGTGAGGTTTTGGTGTGTTGTGGTGTGGTCTGATGTGTTGCAATGTGGTCTATTGTTTTGTAGTGTAGTCTAGTGTGTTGTAGTGTGGTCTGGTGTGTTATTTTGTGTTGTTGTCTGTTGTTGTGTGGCCTGGTGTGTTGTATTGTGTTATAGTGTGTTCTGGTGTGTTTCAGTGTTGTCTGGTGTGTTGTAGTGTTTTCTGGTGTGTTGTAGTGTGTTGTAATGGGGTCTGGTGTGTTGTAGTGTATTGGTGTGTGGTCTGGTATGTTGTTGTGTGCTGTAGTGTGGTCTGGTGTGTTGTAGTGTGGACTGGTGTGTTGTATTGTGGTCTGGTGTGTTGTAATGTGATCTGGTGTGTTGAAGTGTGGTCTGGTGTGTTTTAGTATTGTCTGGTGTGTTGTAGTGTGGTCTTGTGTGTTGTAGTGTGGTCTGATGTGTTGTAGTGTGGTCTGGTGTCTGGTGTGTTGATGTGTTTTCTGGTGTGTTGTAGTGTGTTGTGATGGGATCTGG
This sequence comes from Procambarus clarkii, assembly GCF_040958095.1. Lineage (NCBI taxonomy): Eukaryota > Metazoa > Arthropoda > Malacostraca > Decapoda > Cambaridae > Procambarus > Procambarus clarkii. Next base: position 24,871,305 of record NC_091162.1, read on the forward strand.
TGTTTTAAAGTGTGGACTGGTGTGTTGTAGTGTGGTCTGGTGTGTTGTGATGTGGTCTGGTGTGTTGTAGTGTGTTGTATTGTCGTCTGGTGTGTTGTAGTGTGTGTTGTAGTGGTCTCTTGTGTTGTAGTGTGGTCTGGTGTGTTGTAGTGTGGTGTGGTGTGTTGAAGTGTTGTCTGGTGTGTTGTAGTGTTTTCTGGTGTATTGCAGTGTTCTGTAACGGGGATCTGGTGTATTGAAGTGTTGACTGATGTGTTGTAGTGTGGTCTGGTGTGTTGTGATGTGGTCTGGTGTGTTGCAGTGTGTTGTAGTGTGGTCTGATGTGTTGTTGTGTGTGTTGTAATGTGGTCTGGTGTGTTGTAGTGTGTTGTAGTGTAGTCTGGTGTGCTGTAATGTGTTGTAGTGTGTTGTAGGTATCTGGTGTGTTGTATTGTGTTGTAGTGTTGTCTGGTGTGCTGTAGTGTGATCTGGGGTGTTGTAGTGTGTTGTAGTGTTGTCTACTGTGTTGTAGTGGGGTCTGGTGTGTTGAAGTGTGGACTGGTGTGTTGTAGTGTGGTCTGGTGTGTTGTATTGTGTTGTAATGTGGTCTGGTGTGTTGAGGTGTGGTCTGGTGTGTTGTAGTGTTGTCTGGTGTGTTGAAGTATGGACTGGTGTGTTGAAGTGTGTGGTAGTGTGGTCTTGTGTTGTAGTGTGGTCTTGTGTGTTGTAATGAGTTGTAGTGTATTGTAGTGTGGTCTGGTGTGTTGTAATGTGTTGTAGTGTGTTGTAGTCTTGTCTGGTGTATTGTAGTGTGGTCTAGTGCGTTCTAGTGTGGTTTGGTGTGTTGTAGTGTGGTATGGTGTGTTGTAGTGAAGTCTGGTGTGTTTTAGTGTTTTGTAGTGCGGTCGGGTGTGTTGAAGTGTGTTATAGTGTGGTCTGGTGTATTGTAGTTTGTTGTACTATGTTCTGGTGTGTTGTAGGGTGTTGTAGTGTTGTCTGGTGTGTTGTAGTGTGGTCTATTATGTTCTAGTGTGGTTTGGTGTATTGTAGTGTGTTTTAGTGTGGTATTGTGTGTTGTAGTGTGGTGTGATGTGTTATAGTATGTTCTGATGTGTTGAGTGTGTCATGGTAGTTTGATCTGGTGTGTTGTAACGTGTTATCTTGAGGTTATCTTGAGATGATTTCGGGGCTTTAGTGCCCCCGCGGCCCGGTCCTCGACCAGGCCTCCACCCCCAGGAAGCAGCCCGTGACAGCTGACTAACTCCCAGGTACCTATTTTACTGCTAGGTAACAGGAGCATAGGGTGAAAGAAACTCTGCCCATTGTTTCTCGCCGGCGCCTGGGATCGAACCCAGGACCACAGGATCACAAGTCCAGTGCGCTGTCCGCTCGGCCGACCGGCTCCCTTTGTAGTGTGGTCTGGTGTTGTAGTGCGTTGTAGTGTGGTCTGGTGTGTTATAATGAGTTGTAGTGTATTGTAGTGTGGTCTGGTGTGTTGTAATGTGTTGTAGTGTGTTGTAGTGTTGTCTGGTGTATTGTAGTGTGGTCTAGTGCATTCTAGTGTGGTTTGGTGTGTTGTAGTGTGGTCTGGTGTGTTGTAGTGTTGTCTGGTGTGTTGAAGTATGGACTGGTGTGTTGAAGTGTGTGGTAGTGTGGTCTTGTGTTGTAGTGCGTTGTAGTGTGGTCTGGTGTGTTATAATGAGTTGTAGTGTATTGTAGTGTGGTCTGGTGTGTTATAATGTGTTGTAGTGTTGTCTGGTGTATTGTAGTGTGGTCTAGTGCGTTCTAGTGTGGTATGGTGTGTTGTAGTGAAGTCTGGTGTGTTTTAGTGTTTTGTAGTGCGGTCGGGTGTGTTGAAGTGTGTTGTAGTGTGGTCTGGTGTATTGTAGTTTGTTGTACTATGTTCTGGTGTGTTGTAGTGTATTGTAGTGTGGTCTGGTGTGTTGTAACGTGTTGTAGTGTGGTCTGGTGTTGTAGTGCGTTGTAGTGTGGTCTGGTGTGTTATAATGAGTTGTAGTGTATTGTAGTGTGGTCTGGTGTGTTGTAATGTGTTGTAGTGTATTGTAGTGTGGTCTGGTGTGTTGTAATGTGTTGTAGTGTGTTGTAGTGTGGTCTGGTGTGTTGTAGTGTGGTCTGGTGTCTCGTAGTGTGTCGTAGTGTGGTCTGGTGTGTTGTAGTGTGGTCTGGTGTGTTGTAGTGTGGTTTGGGGTGTTGTAGTGTGGTCTGGTGTGTTGTAGTGTGGTCTGGTGTGTTGTAGTGTGGTCTGGTGTGTTGTAGTGTGGTCTGGGGTGTTGTAGTGTGGTCTGATATTTTGTATTGTTTTGTAGTGTGGTGGGGTGTGTTGAAGTGTGTTGTAGTGTGGTTTTGTGTGTTGTAGTGTATTGTAGTGTTCTCTGGTGTTTTGTACTGTGTTGTAGTGTGGTCTGGTTTGCTGCAGTGTGTTCTAGTGTGTTCTAATGTGCTGTAGTGTGCTCTGGCTTGTTGTAGTGTTATCTGGTGTGTTGTAGTGTGTTCTGGTGTTTTGCATTGTGTTGTAGTGAGGTTTTGGTGTGTTATGGTGAGGTCTGGTGTGTTGCAATGTGGTCTATTGTGTTGTAGTATGGTCTCGTGTGTTGTTTTCTGTTCTGGTGTGTTGTAGTGTTATAGTGTGTTCTGATGTGTTCCAGTGTTGTCTGGTGTGTTGTAATGGGGTCTGGTGTGTTGTAGTGTGTTGGTGTGTGGTCTGGCATGTTTTAGTGTGCTGTAGTGTGATCTGGCGTGTTGTAGTGTTGTCTGGTATGTTGTAGTGTGGTCTGGTGTGTTGTAGTGTGTTGTAGTGTGGTCTAGTGTGTTGTAGTCTGTTATAGTGTGTTCTGGTGTGCTGCAGTGTTGTCTGGTGTGTTGTAGTGTTTTCTGGTGTGTTGCAGTGTTTTGTAATGTGATCTGGTGTGTTGTAGTGTTTTCTAGCGTGTTGTAGTGTGGTCTGGTGTGATGTAGTGTGGTCTGGTGTCTGGTGTGTTGAAGTGTTTTCTGGCGTGTTGTGTTTTGTAATAGTCTGGTGTGTTAAAGTGTGGACTGGTGTGTTGTAGTGTGGTCTGGTGTGTTGTGATGTGGTCTGGTGTGTTGTAGTGTGGTCTGGTGTGTTGTAATGTGGGCTGGTGTCTTGTAGTGTGGTCTGGTGTGTTGTAATGTGTTGTAGTGTGTTGCAGTGTGATCTGGTGTGTTGTAGTGTTTTCTGGTGTGTTGTAGTGTGGTCTGGGGTGTTGTAGTGTGGTCTCTGGGGTGTTGTAGTGTGGTCTGGTGTGTTGTAGTGTTTTTTAGAGTGGTGTGGTGTGTTGGTGTGTGGTCTGGTGTGTTGGAGTGTGTTGTAGTGTGGTCTTGTGTGTTGGTGTGTGGTCTGGTGTGTTGGAGTGTGGTCTTGTGTGTTGTAGTGTGGTCTGGTGTGTTGTAGTGTGGTTGTCGTGACGCTGACCCCCGGTTCATTCCGAACACAGCGATTACACAACACATAACACCTTGCCTCAGCAACCGTTACTACCACCTATACTCCTACACACACCAGACCCTTGAGGCGTACCACTCGGTTTGTACTGGAACACAATGAATGAACATATGGAAGGTATTTAAAGGCTGTCGGGTTTTGTCATTTAATTACAAAGAATAGACTCTGACAAATAATACTATATTAATTAACATACTCTATTAGGTCAATACACTTCCAATACCCATAGACCACTTGACCTCCGCGATCACCACCCACACTCGTAACTTCCGCCTAAGTCCCTAATACGGAATGATTACTACAACGCTCCACACCCGGTTAGTCTTTCATTCAATACTCACATACTGCAGACTTAACTTCGTCACTAAGATCACATCAGGTTCTCGCATAGCTGTCTGCTACACTTCGCTGCTGCCGCAAACGGGGATCCAAAGGACTTGCTAGTTCAACTTCCACAATCAGACTGACTCTAGCCAACCATGGCCTCAATCATTTCACCACGCCTCTCAAGGAAGGTATAATCCGATTAACCTTATCCCTAGAGCGGTAACCTTGATCCTAGAAGCCTGACGACGAATAATTCCTCTTTCCAGGAATTATTAATTTGGCTAAACAGCTTCGGTCTTAATCCATTGACCTTTCTTAGATATGTGATCCATAGTCTGTCTACTTACATGTACTTCCAATCATCATTCGTTAAGTGTTGTAGTAATGATCCTCTAGCTAATAATTCCTACTAACTTGTGGATTACAACACCACTCCCCTCCTTAAACACGCATATGTCCCCATATGCATCATTGCAATGGTTCCATTAGTGCAAGGACCTGGAGGATGCACCCACCATATGTGTACAACTACAAAATCATCCAAAAAGTTCATCATACACACGATGAAATAAATTAAAATTTTCCCCGACATAACTCACAACACTTCTCCAACATATACATTATATTCACATCATAGCACAGGTAAAATAGTCTGTAATAATTTTTCCCATCTCCAACAATGCACATATACCTAAACTGCTGACATATAATTACATACAAACATAACCATAAAATTACATGGACCAGAATGCTGGCACTTAAACAGAAATGACACTAGTCATTAATATATACACAACACATGTATATCTAAGGTTCTTCATCCTTAGTAATTATAATTTAACATCTTGCCCTGTACTGTTGACATAAGGGCTTACAATGATCACACAATGTTTCACTGGCCTCCTCCACAATTGGCAGCATCACTTCTCTTGTCTTCGTGTCCCATGGTTGCTAGGTCATAGATCCTCCATGACCCAGACAAAACCCAGGCTGTCCAGCCTGGTGAATGTTGTCAATGTCCCATCGTTGCTCTGAGCTAACGTGATCCTGGCCTCCAGAGTAACGGAGATTCCTACCCCAGGGTCATGTTCCCTTGGGTCTGTGCTGACGTCTCGTTCCGGGGCACCAATCCCAGAACGCTGTAGATCCCTCACAGCTCTCTGGTCTAGGCCCATCCGCCCAGAGTGTGTCCACCTGTATTCACACCTTCCCGACCGCTATACCTGCAAAATATTCCCTCGGAGCCCCCTGGCTCGATCCCATTATTACATAACCCCCTCGGCTCCTTACTCTCTCCCCGTATATAGCCTGAGCGCAGCTGCAAAACCATTGCAGCTGGCCCTTATCCCTGCTTTGATGTCAGGGGGCGAATTTCGCCTATAACGTCACGTTGGCTTCCCTTCCTCCCCCTTTTTTTTCTAGAATTACTGAGTGTAGCCTCATAGCTTCCCTTCTACTCTACCTGAAGCTCTGTGACATGATCCCGGGGGACCTTCTCAAGCCTAACACTCAGTACTGGTGCCGATGAGGTAATATACAGTATATACATACACATACATTATCACAATAAATACCTCATTAAAATAATTTCACAACTAATGTCACTAAGGCATCATACTGCCACTGGCTCGCCTCTAGCGAGATTCCTGTAACAACTTAATTAATGAGAGATTAGTATATCTACTTGGCTCGTCCACTGCAACCACCAACACCTGAAATTTGAAATTCTACCTTATAATCTTATCCATAAGACTTACCCACTCCGACTTAATTAATGAAAATTTTAATGAAAATAATGAATTTTTATTAGTCTTTTATGAGTCTTGCTAGAGATATCGACTTGACTCGCCTACTGCAGCCACCAACTCCTGCAATTATCCACATTTCATCTTATCCATAAGACTTACCCACTCCGACACACCATTACCACTGGTCATCCCAACCACTGATGACCTCAATATAACGCCACACATCCCTACAACCACTTCCTGCGTCCTAACGCACCGACCTTGCTACACCAATACTCACCTTACCGACCACTACATGGCGCCCCTGAGCCACCATATACTCCACAACACCACACCAGGCGTCCAAACGCCACTACACTACACCACCCAATGGCGTCCCCAACGCCCTCAACACAACACCCGGCGTCCCCAACGCCCTCAACACAACACACGGCGTCCCCAACGCCCTCAACACAACACCCGGCGTCCCCAACACCCTCAACACAACACACACGGCGTCCCCCAACGCCATTACCACCACAGGCATATGCCTTGCGCCAGAGCGCATCAAAACACCACGAGACGTCACCACCAATAAGTAACCAGACGCCACACACACTCCCTTTTCTCTGGTAATCCGTTAATTACCTGACCAACACTCGTCAGGCATAATTTCTTGTGTAGTGGCCACCCGCCACACTCTACCACCTGCGTTAACATACTTCAACGCTAATGTCTACAATACACCCGGTGTTACAACAACCAGTTATGCTACACATGCTACACCTTGGCGCTACAATGCCAACAATGTCATGCACTATACTACATCCATAATATCAACAATCAAAACATGCACATTTCACTACAGTAAATACTATGCATTACGCTGGCGTTTAATAAGCCACTACACGTGCATTACACTACACACCCCGGCGTACCAACGCCAATACACAACCATGCACTACACTTTGCGCCACACACCCCCACCGACGGGACACGCTCCCCGTGTCCCTAGGTAACACTCTCCATAATGCTACCTGCACCCACTAAAAATCTCCATGGACCTCTCCAGGGTACACTAGACGGCGAACCCCAGACGTCAAATTATGCGTCGCTCGCTATGCCAAGGCGTCAATAATTCACTGCGCCTATTTTTTGTATCTTCGTCTGACAACACCAAAAATCGCTCAATATTTTATTATCTTTAAAATATTCGATTTACACTTTACATGAAATTTAATTAACTTCAAATTACGTAGTTTTCACGCTTGATTTCACCTTAGCAACGGTTTCTCACTATTTCCGCCTTACCAACGATATAAAACAAGCTCCAAGGTGCGGCTCGCTTGGCCCACCCATCGCTTGGCCCGCACATGGCCCACGCTGGCCCACATTCACCCGGGCTAGTTTACCTCGCCACTCTGTATAATCCGCAGTACGAACACTGTATAATCCGCACTACGAACACTATATAATCCGCACTACGAACACGCGTACTGCACTTGTTTTGGATCCCGATGCTTCAGTGGTCCAGACTTGCATCTTAGCCGTCTCTCGTTGCGGGAATCTGGAAAGAAAGAAATAAACCCCACATGTGCCCCACAATGGCCTAGTCCCTTTAATTAACTAACTCCTCTGACCTGGTCTCACCTGACCCTTCTTTCCTCCGTCTAGTAACCACCATTCTCACCACAACCCGACGTCTACCATTTCCCGAACATTCCCTCACCAACTAAACCAGAACCACACTTCCTTCATCTGTCAAAGTGTTCCAAAACCTATTTGCGCTGCCACCAAATATGTCGTCTACCAATTCCCTAACATTCCCTCACCAACCAAACCAGGAACACTATGAAGGGACACATGGAAAGTATTTAAAGGCCGTCGGGTTTTGTCATTTAATTACAAAGAATAGACTCTGACAAATAATACTATATTAATTAACATACTCTATTAGGTCAATACACTTCCAATACCCATAGACCACTTGACCTCCGCGATCACCACCCACACTCGTAACTTCCGCCTAAGTCCCTAATACGGAATGATTACTACAACGCTCCACACCCGGTTAGTCTTTCATTCAATACTCACATACTGCAGACTTAACTTCGTCACTAAGATCACATCAGGTTCTCGCATAGCTGTCTGCTACACTTCGCTGCTGCCGCAAACGGGGATCCAAAGGACTTGCTAGTTCAACTTCCACAATCAGACTGACTCTAGCCAACCATGGCCTCAAACATTTCACCACTCCTCTCAAGGAAGGTATAATCCGATTAACCTTATCCCTAGAGCGGTAACCTTGATCCTAGAAGCCTGACGACGAATAATTCTTCTTTCCAGGAATTATTAATTTGGCTAAACAGCTTCGGTCTTAATCCATTGACCTTTCTTAGATATGTGATCCATAGTCTGTCTACTTACATGTACTTCCAATCATCATTCGTTAAGTGTTGTAGTAATGATCCTCTAGCTAATAATTCCTACTAACTTGTGGATTACAACATGGTCTGGTGTGTTGCAGTGTGGTCTGGTGTGTTGTAGTGTGGTCTGGTGTGTTGTAGTGTGGTCTGGGGTATTGTAGTGTGGTCTGGTGTGTTGTAATGTGTTGTAGTGTATTGTAGTGTGGTCTGGTGTGTTGTAATGTGTTGTAGTGTGGTCTGGTGTGTTGTATTGTGGTCTGGTGTCTCGTAGTGTGGTCTGGTGTGTTGTAGTGTGGTCTGGTGTGTTGTAGTGTGGTTTGGGGTGTTGTAGTGTGGTCTGGTGTGTTGTAGTGTGGTCTGGTGTGTTGTAGTGTGGTCTGGTGTGTTGTAGTGTGGTCTGGGGCGTTGTAGTGTGGTCTGGGGTGTTGTATTGTTTTGTAGTGTGGTGGGGTGTGTTGAAGTGTGTTGTAGTGTGGTTTTGTGTGTTGTAGTGTATTGTAGTGTTCTCTGGTGTTTTGTAGTGTGGTCTGGTTTGCTGCAGTGTGTTCTAGTGTGTTCTAATGTTGTCATGTGCTGTAGTGTGCTCTGGCTTGTTGTAGTGTTATCTGGTGTGTTGTAGTGTGTTCTGGTGTTTTGCATTGTGTTGTAGTGAGGTTTTGGTGTGTTATGGTGAGGTCTGGTGTGTTGCAATGTGGTCTATTGTGTTGTAGTGTGGTCTCGTGTGTTGTTTTCTGTTCTGGTGTGTTGTAGTGTTATAGTGTGTTCTGATGTGTTCCAGTGTTGTCTGGTGTGTTGTAGTGTGTTGTAATGGGGTCTGGTGTGTTGTAGTGTGTTGGTGTGTGGTCTGGCATGTTTTAGTGTGCTGTAGTGTGATCTGGCGTGTTGTAGTGTTGTCTGGTATGTTGTAGTGTGGTCTGGTGTGTTGTAGTGTGGTCTAGTGTGTTGTAGTCTGTTATAGTGTGTTCTGGTGTGCTGCAGTGTTGTCTGGTGTGTTGTAGTGTTTTCTGGTGTGTTGCAGTGTTTTGTAATGTGATCTGGTGTGTTGTAGTGTTTTCTAGCGTGTTGTAGTGTGGTCTGGTGTGATGTAGTGTGGTCTGGTGTCTGGTGTGTTGAAGTGTTTTCTGGCGTGTTGTAGTGTGTTGTAATAGTCTGGTGTGTTAAAGTGTGGACTGGTGTGTTGTAGTGTGGTCTGGTGTGTTGTGATGTGGTCTGGTGTGTTGTAGTGTGTTGTAGTGTGGTCTGGTGTGTTGTAATGTGGGCTGGTGTCTTGTAGTGTGGTCTGGTGTGTTGTAGTGTGTTGCAGTGTGATCTGGTGTGTTGTAGTGTTCTCTGGTGTGTTGTAGTGTGGTCTGGGGTGTTGTAGTGTGGTCTCTGGGGTGTTGTAGTGTGGTCTGGTGTGTTGTAGTGTTTTTTAGAGTGGTGTGGTGTGTTGGAGTGTGTTGTAGTGTGGTCTTGTGTGTTGGTGTGTGGTCTGGTGTGTTGGAGTGTGTTGTAGTGTGGTCTTGTGTGTTGTAGTGTGTTGTAGTGTGGTCTGGAGTGTTGTAGTGTGGTTGTCGTGACGCTGACCCTGTGGGAACCGACCTGTGAGATTTATATTTATTTGATTTATATGAATTTATATTTACGTTAATTTATATACTTCGATAGCAATTTGTATAATGTTAAGTGGACTGTATTTCTGCAATAATCTCAATCTCACAAATCGATCCTCTACATATTAGGGGGGGTTAAATTAATATATATGCAGCCAATCAAACTACAGTAATAGACTACATACTATTAAACATTGAAGAGGTTCCTTATCTTATAGTACAGCAGGTTAGTCCACCAGGTATAACTAGGGTGTAGACACCAAATTATCCTCTTTGAGGTAGCTTCCATATCACCCAGTAACTGGTGCACAATCTTGCATCCTCGTCTTGACCTGTCAAAAGTGCGCTAGCTGTGAAGCCAGATACCTATATATGACAAGTATATCAGAGAAAACAGTACATGGAACATGAAGACCTGGCTTAATTACCTTTAGTATGAGGCGATTTCGCGTTCTAACCGGGTCACCCTATATAATGACATTAATGGCCACTAATGATAGATAATGGGTTTCGGAAAGAACACTTAACTTGATTTGTTGACAGCGTGTTGACACATGGTACACCTTTGGTATCCATAACACTACGTCCAAGTAAAATTAACAGGAGCCGAATTTGCTCCCGTGTGAGCCTCTGGTCTCGTATAACAACAATGGCTGCCCTCCTTCCTCCACTCTGACGCCTGGCTTACATTGTCCAGATTTCAGAACGTGATAGAAGGGTCACATTTACTCTACTTTAATATTGATAATTAAGTTAATTTATATAAGATGTTTTTATGATGGTAAAGTCCAAAGACTAATGTATTTAAGAATAATTCCCAGCAGAATAGCTGGTGAATTATAATAGTATGTGGTGATGATATCCCGTTTTCTATAGACGGTAATTCCACTACAAGTTACGTTTTCTATGGGTAACTTGTTGGAATTACAGTTATTATCTGTATGATTATTAAATGGTGTCGGATTTTCCGACATAATTCCCCAGGGGCTGCTCACGGGTCGAAGTCCTAATTAGAACAGACGAACACCGATACTCCTCCTTCGAATTATTAGATTAATTTGATGTTAGTAGTTAGTAATCACACATTTGTGTGTCTGTTCGTACAGGACGGATGTCCCGTACTAGAGTTGCAGGGGTTAGAAGTCTAATGCGATTTCATTTCCCTGTCAACTCTTGAAAGGCTAATATTCAAGCCTTATTACATATTATTTAACCCAGAAGACTGGATGTGATCAAGTACTACAGTCAAGTATGATTCAGGGACTGCAGTGAGATCAGTGACATTAGATATAACTTGAAGTTTGTTCAGGTAACTGGTCACTGATATATAAACACTGAGGCCCATGGAATACATCTTGATTAAATAATAAATGTATCAAATCAGTCATCAGATTTACTGGGGTTTAATTTAATTAATTGATTCAGAGGATTGAATAGCTCATCATTAAAGTAAAGTATGGTTCTGAGACTGCAGTGGGTTCAGTGACATTGGTCGCAGTGACTTGTAGCTGTTTTAGGCTACTGTTCACTGATTTGCCACTGAGGCCTCATGAACTCATCTTCAGCTTTAAATGATGATACTAACATCAACCTCTGTTGGTATAGTCAGCTGTAATCTCCTTAGTATAATGCTACTGGAGAAATATAATCAGCTGACAAATTTAGATTTCTACTGGTATTGTTTATCTGCAGTCATAGGTCTCCTCAGGCTTGATACTGGGCCTGAGAGTAATTTACCTCCTGCAGAGTTTAACATGGTTATACCCTGATATTTAGTAGGGCTACCGATGAATCGATGACAATAGTCTGTCCCAACAAGGAGACCGAAGTCAGTGAGGTGATCAGACTTAATATTATCTGCCAATTTTATTCCTCTATTTCTCAGGAATTTGGCTGTTGCTCTCAGACCTTGAACTTGTAGGTCTACTGGTATTTTGTCCACCACAATGGCTTGTACTCGACAGACGTACCTGCCTAAACGTACTGATGGTTGTACCACCTGGTAGACTTGAGGTCCTGCATCTGTTACAAACCCTGAGATGTTGAATGACATCTGGGCTACAGGCCTTAATTGTAATTCATCTGCCAGCCTTTTAGTGATATATGTTCTCTGGGATCCTTGGTCAAACAACCCACGGGTATGGACCTTGGCCCTCTTATTCAGGATGGTAATTTGGGCAGTAGGCAAAGTCGTATTACCTTTAGACTTTGCCGATTGGACACTCTTTGTTGGTTGCACCTTGCAGTACTGTACTGTGGTGGGAATGCTATCTTCCACCTTGGGTTTTGGAGACGTTGTTTTGGTGTCTCTGCACAATGCTGCATGGTGTTGACCTTTGTTACACCTATTACAGGTGTGTAATTGGGTATCACAGTCGTTGATGTTATGTTTCCTGAGGCACCTCGTGCAATGTTGCAAATCTTTGAGTCGCTCAACACGGGCGTCACTATCAGGAAAATTAGGGCAGTGGTACATTGAATGTTTCTCATTGCAGAACAAACATGTTCCATAGCTTCCAGTACCCTTTGGTGTCACGTTCTTGGGTGACACAGTAACTATAGGCTTGGAAGGTCCCACTGCATATACGCCCACACTGCCACTGTTCCACTTTGGTGTTGAATTATATTGTCTAGATTGATTTGGTGTACCTTTGGTACTCTGTGGTTTACTATTATTAGTTTCTGAGGGTTTACTTGGTGGTTTTAATTTGTCATGTGTTCGTAATTGATGAACTACTGACTTTAAACCTTCAGATATTTCATTCATGGATAAGATACTTTTATTGTAATGAGCACTCATTTGTCTCAATATGTCCCTAGGTATTTTCTCCTGGACAATTATTTTCAAGACCCACTCAGCCCCGTTTGTATCTGCTGTCAGGCTGAGGGCATTGATCAATGATTCTACCTCCAGCTTGAATACTTGGAGTGAATCAGCTGAAGCCTCCGGTGGGGGTAAATGCAACAGCTCATGAACTAAATGTGATGTTCTTACTTCTGGATCAGCATAATTATCCTTGAGGAGTTTTACTGCCAGATCATAGCCGTCATTAGTTAATCTCAGATGGGATACTACTGTTTTAGCCTCACCTGATAATTGGCCTTGCAAATAAGAGAATTTACTACTCTTTGGTAAAGATTGTTTTGAGTCTACAAGGTCAACGAATTTGTTCCAAAATTCGTCCCAATCTTCCTCATCTTTTCCTGAGAAAGTGGGTAAATTAATTGGAGGGAGTCGAGCTTCCGCTTGACTCGTATTAGATGCAACTGTTGTTGTTGTTGCTGTTGCCTTGTTCTGGGCAATTAATTTGACATAAGGCTGTAACGTGGCCTGAGTGTGATCTTCATAATTCGCAAGATCAACCATAATGTCGTCTATTTCTGTTTCTGATAAATTAGTGTTGGCAAGTTCAGCCACATATGTTGCTATTTGACATTTAATTTGCTCAAATTTACCTGCAGCTGCTTGATAATAGCTTTCCAGGTCAGCATAATCAACTTGAGATTGTTGTGACAAATCTTCACATTTCTTGATCTGTCTTGTTAAGTGGCCTTTAAGACCTGCAAGGGTTCTTTTCATTCTCCCTGCATTATCCATCCTGGCTAGTTGGTGAAGCCTTGTGGGGTTTGTATTTGGGCTGCTCATAATACTGAACAAGCACTGATGGTAGCCTAGGGTTAAATTCTGCACTCACTAGGCAATAATCCTACCTCTACTAGAGGTTAGCACTTAAAATTAATACACATTATATATATACAATCATACACACTAATGATTTGAGTGATAAACCAGTGTCACTGGAAGTACCTTTAGGTTAGCTCTTCTATATCACCCTAGGATGGTAGAGACACTAATTAATCACTCAAAGGTGTAATGATCATAAGTAATTTATTATATATACAACTCAACTCGAGTTGATAAAAATTACACCCAAAATAGGGTCTGGACCATTCATTAATGGTGTTAGGTTGTTCAATATAGTACAACTGACTATTGTAATAATGGGACTAGGATGAACAATAATAGTTCAACTAGTCATATCCTACCCTGTTGTGGGTTGGCAATTAGTAAATATTATATTGAGAACACTAGTGCAATTTATATTAAATGATTCTCTATTTTGGAGAAATAATATACACAATTATTGATAATAGCCTCTTAATTAGCCTCTATGAAACTTCTAATATTATCTAGAAGTATTAAATGTTATTAGTGACCTCGCGAAATAAAGTCCACAAAATTCGTGGATAATCTCTCGCGAAATGTAACACCACGAAATCCGTGAACAATCTCGCGAAGACACAGTCACTAATTTGGCTGGATTCTATATTAGCGCTGTCATTTCACGAAATAACACGCCACCAAATTTCTGTGGGTGTGCATGAAACCGCTGACTAAGGCTGATCTGGGCTGAGGGAGGCTCCTGAGCTCCCACGAGGCAACGCCGCTGTCTTGACTGGCTTTGTTTAAATAACACTGCACTAGTATATTTAATGAATCCACTGGTTAACTGGCTCATCCGGTACTAAGATGACCAAATGTGGGTTCAAAGGATCAAATAATCCGTCATCCGGTTCGAAGGACCAAATAATGTGGGAACCGACCTGTGAGATTTATATTTATTTGATTTATATGAATTTATATTTACGTTAATTTATATACTTTGATAGCAATTTGTATAATGTTAAGTGGACTGTATTTCTGCAATAATCTCAATCTCACAAATCGATCCTCTACACATTAGGGGGGGTTAAATTAATATATATGCAGCCAATCAAACTACAGTAATAGACTACATACTATTAAACATTGAAGAGGTTCCTTATCTTATAGTACAGCAGGTTAGTCCACCAGGTATAACTAGGGTGTAGACACCAAATTATCCTCTTTGAGGTAGCTTCCATATCACCCAGTAACTGGTGCACAATCTTGCATCCTCGTCTTGACCTGTCAAAAGTGCGCTAGCTGTGAAGCCAGATACCTATATATGACAAGTATATCAGAGAAAACAGTACATGGAACATGAAGACCTGGCTTAATTACCTTTAGTATGAGGCGATTTCGCGTTCTAACCGGGTCACCCTATATAATGACATTAATGGCCACTAATGATAGATAATGGGTTTCGGAAAGAACACTTAACTTGATTTGTTGACAGCGTGTTGACACATGGTACACCTTTGGTATCCATAACACTACGTCCAAGTAAAATTAACAGGAGCCGAATTTGCTCCCGTGTGAGCCTCTGGTCTCGTATAACAACAATGGCTGCCCTCCTTCCTCCACTCTGACGCCTGGCTTACATTGTCCAGATTTCAGAACGTGATAGAAGGGTCACATTTACTCTACTTTAATATTGATAATTAAGTTAATTTATATAAGATGTTTTTATGATGGTAAAGTCCAAAGACTAATGTATTTAAGAATAATTCCCAGCAGAATAGCTGGTGAATTATAATAGTATGTGGTGATGATATCCCGTTTTCTATAGACGGTAATTCCACTACAAGTTACGTTTTCTATGGGTAACTTGTTGGAATTACAGTTATTATCTGTATGATTATTAAATGGTGTCGGATTTTCCGACAGACCCCCGGTTCATTCCGAACACAGCGATTACACAACACATAACACCTTGCCTCAGCAACCGTTACTACCACCTATACTCCTACACACACCAGACCCTTGAGGCTTACCACTCGGTTTGTACTGGAACACAATGAATGAACATATGGAAGGTATTTAAAGGCCGTCGGGTTTTGTCATTTAATTACAAAGAATTGACTCTGACAAATAATACTATATTAATTAACATACTCTATTAGGTCAATACACTTCCAATACCCATAGACCACTTGACCTCCGCGATCACCACCCACACTCGTAACTTCCGCCTAAGTCCCTAATACGGAATGATTACTACAACGCTCCACACCCGGTTAGTCTTTCATTCAATACTCACATACTGCAGACTTAACTTCGTCACTAAGATCACATCAGGTTCTCGCATAGCTGTCTGCTACACTTCGCTGCTGCCGCAAACGGGGATCCAAAGGACTTGCTAGTTCAACTTCCACAATCAGATTGACTCTAGCCAACCATGGCCTCAAACATTTCACCACTCCTCTCAAGGAAGGTATAATCCGATTAACCTTATCCCTAGAGCGGTAACCTTGATCCTAGAAGCCTGACGACGAATAATTCCTCTTTCCAGGAATTATTAATTTGGCTAAACAGCTTCGGTCTTAATCCATTGACCTTTCTTAGATATGTGATCCATAGTCTGTCTACTTACATGTACTTCCAATCATCATTCGTTAAGTGTTGTAGTAATGATCCTCTAGCTAATAATTCCTACTAACTTGTGGATTATAACATGGTCTGGTGTGTTGCAGTGTGGTCTGGTGTGTTGTAGTGTGGTCTGGTGTGTTCTAGTGTGGTCTGGGGTATTGTAGTGTGGTCTGGTGTGTTGTGGTGTGTATTGTAATGTGGGCTGGTGTCTTGTAGTGTGTTGTAGTGTGGTCTGGTGTGTTGTAATGTGTTGTAGTGTGTTGCAGTGTGGTCTGGTGTGTTGTAGTGTTCTCTGGTGTGTTGTAGTGTGGTCTGGGGTGTTGTAGTGTGGTCTGGGGTGTTGTAGTGTGGTCTGGTGTGTTGTAGTGTGGTTTGGTGTGTGGTCTGGTGTGTTGGAGTGTGTTGTAGTGTGGTCTAGTGTGTTGTAGTGTGTTGTACTGTGGTCTGGTGTGTTGTAGTTCGTGTTGTAGTGTGGTCTGGTGTGTTGTATTGAGTTGTAGTGTGTTGTAGTGTCGTCTGGTGTGTTGTAGTATGGTCTGGTGTATTGTAACGTGTTGTAGTGTGGTTTGGTGTGTTGTAGTGTGGTCTGGTGTGTTGGTGTGTGGTCTGGTGTGTTGGAGTGTGTTGTAGAGTTGTCTTGTGTCTTGTAGTGTGTTGTACTGTGGTCTAGTGTGTTGAAGTTTGTGTTGTAGTGTTGTCTGGTGTGTTGTATTGAGTTGTAGTGTGTTGTAGAGTCGTCTGGTGTGTTGTAGTGTGATGTAGTGTGGTCTGGTGTGTTGTAGTGTGGTCTGGTGTGTTGTAGTGTGGTCTGGTGTGTTCTAGTGTGGTCTGGGGTATTGTAGTGTGGTCTGGTGTGTTGTAGTGTGGTCTGGTGTGTTGAAGTGTGTTGTAGTGTGGTCTGGTGTGTTGCAGTGTTTCTGGTGTGTTGTAGTGTTGTATGGTGTGTTATAGTTTGTCGTAGTGTGGTCTGGTTTGTTGTAGTGTGGTCTGGTGTGTTGTAGTGTGGTCAATTGTGTTGTAGTGTGGTCTGGTGTTTTGTAGTGTGGTGTGGTGTTTTGTAGTGTGGTCTGGTGTGTTGTAGTGTGTTGTAGTATGGTCTCGTGTGTTGTAGTATTGTCTGGTATGTTGTAGTGTGGTCTGGTTTGTTTTAGTGTTTTGTAATGTGGTCTGATGTACTGAAGTGTGGTCTGGTGTGTTGTAGTGTGTTGTAGTGGGGTCTGGCGTGTTGTAGTATTGTGTGCTGTGTTGTAGTGTGTTGTAGTACGTTCTGGTGTGTTGAAGCGTGTCCTGATGTATTGTAGTGTTTTGTAGTATGTTATGGTGTGTTGAAGTGTGTCCTAGTGTTTTGTAGTTTGGTCTGGTGTGTTCTAATGTGATGTAATGTTGTAGTGTGGTCTAGTGTGTTGTAGTGTGGTCTGGTGTGTTGGTATGTGGTCTGGTGTGTTGTAGTGTTGTCTGGATTGTTGTAGTGTGGTCTGGGGTGTTGTAGTGTGGTCTGGTGAATTGTAGTGTGGTCTGGTGTGTTGAAGTGTGTTGTATTGTGGTCTGGTGTGTTGTAGTGCATTGTAGTGTGTTCTGATCTGTTGAAGTGTGTTGTAGTGTTGTCTTGTGTGTTGTAGTGTGGTCTGGAGTGTTTTAGTGTTATTTGGTGTGTTGTAGTGTGGTCTGGTGTGTTGTAGTGCGTTGTAGTGTTATCTACTGTGTTGTAGTGGGGTCTGGTGTGTTGACGTGTGGACTGGTGTGTTTTAGTGTGGTCTGATGTGTTGTAGTGTGGTCTGGTGTGCTATAGTGTTGTCTGGTGTGTTGTAGTGTGGTCTGATGTGATGTAGTGTGGTCTGGTGAGTTGAAGTGTACTGGTGTGTTGTAGTGTTTTGTAGTGTGGTCTGGTGTGTTGTAGTTTGTTTTGTAGTGTGGTCTGGTGTGTTGTAGTTTGTTTTGTAGTGTGGTCTGGTGTGTTGTAGTGTGGTCTGGTGTGTTGTAGTGTGGTCTGGTGTGTTTTAGTGGGGTTTGGTGTGTTTTAGTGTGGTGTGGTGTGTTGTAGTGTGTTGAAGTGTGGTTTTCTGTGTTCTAGTGAGGTCTGGTGTATTGTATTGTGGTTTGGTGTGTTGCTGCGTGGTCTAATGTGTTGTTGAGTGTTATAGTGTTGTCTGGTGTGTTTTTAGTGTTTTGTAGTGCTCTGATGTGTTGAAGTGTGTTGTAGTGTCGTCTGATGTGTTGTAGTGTGTTGTAGTGTGGTCTAGTGTGTTCTATTATATGTTGTAGTGGGGTCTGGCATGTTGTAGTGTGCTTTTGTGTGTTGTAGTGTAGTCTGGTGTGTTGTAGTGTGGTTTGGGGTGTTTTAGTGTTTTGTAGTGTGGTCGGGTGTGTTGAAGTGCGTTGTAGTGTGATCTGGTGTGTTGTAGTTTGTTGTACTGCGTTCTGGTGTGTTGTAGTGTTGTCTGGTGTGTTGTAGTGTTTATGCCCGAAACGCTTTGCGTAATAGTGGCTTTAGGCATTGTATGTACTAGCTATACCTATAAGTTAAACAATCCTTGTAAATATTTATTGTATGTATGTACCTTACCTAAATAAAATTGTATTGTATTGTATTGTAGTGTGGTCTAGTGTGTTCTAGTGTGCTTTGGTGTGTTGTAGTGTGGTATGGTGTGTTGTAGTGTGGTCTGGTGTGTTGAAGTGTGTTGTAGTGTGGTCTGGTGTGTTGAAGTGTGTTGTAGTGTTGTCTGGTGTGTTGTAGTGTTGTCTGGTGTGTTGTAGTGTGGCCTGGTGTGTTGTAGTGTGGTCTAGTGTTCTGATGTGTTGTAGTGTGGCCTGGTGTGTTATAATGTGTTGTAGTGTGGCCTGGTGTGTTATAATGAGTTGTAGTGTGTTGCAGTGTGGTCTGGTGTCTCGTAGTGTGTTGTAGTGTGGTCTGGTGTGTTGTAGTGTGGTCTGGGGTGTTGTAGTGTGGTCAGGTATGTTGTAGTG
The DNA here is from genome assembly GCF_040958095.1 of Procambarus clarkii. Classification (NCBI taxonomy): domain Eukaryota; kingdom Metazoa; phylum Arthropoda; class Malacostraca; order Decapoda; family Cambaridae; genus Procambarus; species Procambarus clarkii. The sequence goes on from NC_091162.1 coordinate 24,890,093, forward strand.
TGGTCTTGTGTGTTGTAGTATGTTCTGGTGTGTTGTAGTGTTTTGTAGTGTCGTCTGGTGTTTTGTAGTGTGTTGTAGTGTGGTCTGGTTTGCTGTAGTGTGTTCTAGTGTGTTGTAGTGTTGTCATGTGTTGTAGTGTGCTCTGGTGTGTTGTCGTTTTATCTGGTGTGTTGAAGTGTGTTGTAGTGTGGTCTGGTGTGTTGTAGTGTCTTGTAGTATGTTCTGATGTGTTGAAGTGTGTCATGGTAGTTTGGTCTGGGGTGTTGTAGTGTGGTCTGGTGTTGTAGTGTGTTGTAGTGTGGTCTGGTGTGTTATAATAAGTTGTAGTGTGTTGTAGTGTGGTCTGGTGTGTTGTAGTGTGTTGGAGTGTGGTCTTGGTTCTCGTAGTGTGTTGTAGTGAGGTCTGGTGTGTTGTAGTGTGGTCTGGGGTGTTGTAGTGTGGTCTGGAATGTTGTAGTGTTTTGTAGTGTGGTCTTGTGTGTTGTAGTATGCTCTGGTGTGTTGTAGTGTTTTGTAGTGTCGTCTGGTGCTTTGTAGAGTGGTCTGGTTTGCTGTAGTGTGATGTTGTGTGTTCCAGTGTGTTGTAGTGTGTTCCAGTGTGTTGTAGTGTTGGCATGTGTTGTAGTGTGCTCTGGGGTGTTGTAGTGTTATCTGGTGTGTTGTAATGTGTCCTGGTGTTTTGTAGTGTTATAGTGCGTTCTGGTGTGTTGCAGTGTTTTCTAGTGTGTTGTAGTGTGTTGTAATGGAGTCTGGTGTGTTGTAGTGTGTTGGTGTGTGGTGTGGCATGTTGTAGTGTGCTGTAGTGTGATCTGGCGTGTTGTAGTGTGTTGTAGTATTGTCTGGTATGTTGTAGTGTGGTCTGGTGTGTTGTAGTGTGTTGTAGTATGGTCTGGTGGGTTGTAATGGGTTGTATTGTGATCTGGTGTGTTGAAGTGTTTTCTGGTGTGTATTGTATTGGGGTCTGGTGTGTTAAAGTGTAGACTGGTGTGTTGTAGTGTGTAGTAGTGTAGTCTGGTGTGTTGTAATATGGTCTGGTGTGTTGTAGTGTGGTCTGGTGTGTTGTAGTCTGTTGTACTGTGGTCTGGTGTGTTGTAGTGTGGTCTGGTGTGTTGTATTGAGTTGTAGTGTGTTGTAGTGTGGTCTGGTGTGTTCTAGTTTCTTGTAGTGTGGTCTGGTGTGTTGTAGTTTCTTGTAGTGTGGCCTGGTGTGTTGTAGTGTGGTCTAGTGTTCTGATGTGTTGTAGTGTGGCCTGGTGTGTTATAATGTGTTGTAGTGTGGCCTGGTGTGTTATAATGAGTTGTAGTGTGTTGCAGTGTGGTCTGGTGTCTCGTAGAGTGTTGTAGTGTGGTCTGGTGTGTTGTAGTGTGGTCTGGGGTGTTGTAGTGTGGTCAGGTATGTTGTAGTGTGGTCTTGTGTGTTGTAGTATGTTCTGGTGTGTTGTAGTGTTTTGTAGTGTCGTCTGGTGTTTTGTAGTGTGTTGTAGTGTGGTCTGGTTTGCTGTAGTGTGTTGTAGTGTGTTCTAGTGTGTTCTAGTGTGTTGTAGTGTTGTCATGTGTTGTAGTGTGCTCTGGTGTGTCGTCGTGTTATCTGGTGTGTTGTAGAGTGTTCTAGTGTTTTGTAGTGTGGCCTTGTGTGTTATAGTGTTATAGTGTGTTGCAGTGTTTTCTGGTGTGTTGTAGTGTGTTGTAATGGGGTCTGATGTGTTGTAGTGTGTTGGTGTGTGGTCTGGCATGTTGTAGTGTACTGTAGTGTGGTCTGGTGTGTTGTACTGTGTTGTAGTGGGGTCTGGCGTGTTGTAGTGTGGTCTGGTGTGTTGTAGTGTTGTAGTACGTTTTAGTGTGTTGAAGCGTGTCCTGGTGTATTGTAGTGTTTTGTAGTATGTTATGGTGTGTTGAAGTGTGTCCTAGTGTTTTGTAGTTTGGTCTGGTGTGTTCTAATGCGCTGTAATGTTGTAGTGTGGTCTAGTGTGTTGCAGTGTGGTCTGGTGTGTTGTAGTGTGTGTTGTAATGTGGTCTGGTGTGTTGTAGTGTGGTCTGGTGTGTTGGTGTGTGGTCTGGTGTGTTATTTTGTGGTCTGGTTTGTTGTAGTGGGGTCTGAGGTGTTGTAGTGTGGTCTGGTGTGTTGAAGTGTGTTGTATTTGGGTCTGGTGTGTTGTAGTGTATTGTAGTGTTGTCTGGAGTGTTGTAATGTGGTATGGTGTGTTGTAGTGTGGTCTGGTGTGTTGTAGTGATGTCTACTGTGTTGTATTGGGGTCTGGTGTGTTGAAGTGTGGACTGGTGTGTTCAAGAGTGGTCTGGTGTGTTGTAGTGTGTTGTAATGGGGTCTGGTGTGTTGAAGTGTGGTCTGGTGTGTTGTAGTGTTCTCTGGTGTGTTGTAGTGTGGTCTGATGTGATGTAGTGTGGTCTGGTGTGTTGAAGTGTACTGGTGTGTTGAAGTGTTTGGTAGTGTGGTTTGGAGTGTTGTAATCTGGTCTGGTGTGTTGTAGTGTTTTGTAGTGTGGTCTGGTGTGTTGTAGTTTGTTTTGTAGTGTGGTCTGGTGTGTTGTAGTGTAGTCTGGTGTGTTGTAGTGGGGTCTGGTGTGTTGCAGTGTGTTGTAGTGTGGTCTGGTGTGTTGTAGTGTGTTGAAGTGTGGTCTTCTGAGTTCTAGTGAGGTCTGGTGTGTTGTATTGTGGTTTGGTGTGTTTTAGTGTGTTGTAGTGTGGTTTGGTGTGTTGTTGTGTGGTCTGATGTGTTGTTGTGTATTGTAGTGTTGTCTGGTGTGTTCTAGTGTGGTCTGGTGTGTTTTTAGTGTTTTGTAGTGCTCTGATTTGTTGAAGTGTGTTGTAGTGTGCTCTGGTGTGTTGTAGTGTGTTGTAGTGTGGTCTCGTGTGTTTTATTATATTGTAGTAGGGTTCGATGTGCTGTAGTTTGCTCTGGTATGTTGTAGTGTGGTCTAGTGGGTTGTAGTGTGATCTGGGGTGTTGTAGTGTGTTGCAGTGTTGTCTGGTGTGTTGTAGTGTGGTCTGGTGGGTTTTAGTGGTTTGTAGTGTGGTCGGGTGTGTTGAAGTGTGTTGTAGTGTGGTCTGGTGTGTTGTAGTTTGTTGTACTGTGTTCTGGTGTGTTGTTGTGTTGTCTGGTGTGTTGTAGTGTGGTCTAGTGTGTTCTAGTGTAGTTTGGTGTGTTGTAGTGTGGTATGGTGTGTTGCAGTGTGGTCTGTTGTGTTGAAGTATGTTGTAGTGTGGTCTGGTGTGTTGTAGTGTCTTGTAGTATGTTCTGATGTGTTGGAGTGTGTGTCATGGTAGTTTGGTCTGGTGTGTTGTAGTGTGGTCTGGTGTTGAAGTGTGTTGTAGTGTGGTCTGGTGTGTTATAATAAGTTGTAGTGTGTTATAGTGTGGTCTGGTGTGTTGTAGTATGTTGGAGTGTGGTCTGGTGTCTCGTAGTGTGTTGTAATGTGGTCTGGTGTGTTGTAGTGTTGTCTGGTGTTTTGTAGTATGTTGGAGTGTGGTCTGGTGTCTCGTAGTGGGTTGTAGTGTGGTCTGGTGTGTTGTAGTGTGGTCTGGTGTGTTGTAGTATGTTGGAGTGTGGTCTGGTGTCTCGTAGTGTGTTGTAGTGTGGTCTGGTGTGTTGTAGTGTGGTCTGGTGTGTTGTAGTGTGGTCTGGGGTGTTGTAGTGTGGTCTGGAATGTTGTAGTGTTTTGTAGTGTGGTCTTGTGTGTTGTAGTATGCTCTGGTGTGTTGTAGTGTTTTGTAGTGTCGTCTGGTGTTTTGTAGAGTGGTCTGGTTTGCTGTAGTGTGATGTAGTGTGTTCCAGTGTGTTGTAGTGTTGGCATGTGTTGTAGAGTGCTCTGGGGTGTTGTAGTGTTATCTGGTGTGTTGTAGTGTGTTCTGGTGTTTTGTAGTGTGCTGTAGTGAGGTTTTGGAGTGTATTTTTGTGTTCTGGTGTGTTGTAGTTTGGCCTGGTGTGTTGTAGTGTTATAGTGTGTTCTGGTGTGTTGCAGTGTTTTTTAGTGTGTTGTAGTGTGTTGTAATGGAGTCTGGTGTGTTATAGTGTGTTGGTGTGTGGTGTGGCATGTTGTAGTGTGCTGTAGTGGGGTCTGGCGTGTTGTAGTGTTGTCTGGTATGTTGTAGTGTGGTCTGGTGTGTTCTAGTGTGTTGTAGTATGGTCTGGTGGGTTGTTATGGGTTGTATTGTGGTCTGGTGTGTTTAAGTGTTTTCTGGTGTGTTTTGTATTGGGGTCTGGTGTGTTAAAGTATGGACTGGTGTGTTGTAGTGTGTAGTAGTGTAGTCTGGTGTGTTGTAATGTGGTCTGTTGTGTTGTAGTGTGGTCTAGTGTGTTGTAGTGTGTTGTACTGTGGTCTGGTGTGTTGTAGTGTGGTCTGGTGTGTTGTATTGAGTTGTAGTGCGTTGTAGCTTGGTCTGGTGTGTTGTAGTGTGTTGTAGTGTGGTCTGGTGTGTTGTAGTGTCTTGTAGTGTGGTCTGGTGTGTTCTAGTGTGGTCTGGGGTATTGTAGGGTGGTCTGGTGTGTTGTAGTGTTTTGTAGTGTGGTCTGGTGTGTTGTAGTGTTTCTGGTGTGTTGTAGTGTCGTCTGGTGTGTTGTAGTGTTGTCTGGTGTGTTGTAGTGTTTCTGGTGTGTTGTAGTGTTGTCTGGTGTGTTATAGTTTGTCGTAGTGTGGTCTGGTGTGTTGTAGTGTGGTCTGGTGTATTGTAGTATGGTCAATTGTGTTGTAGTGTGGTCTGGTGTTTTGTAGTGTGGTATGGTGTGTTGCAGTGTGTTGTAGTGTGGTCTGGTGTGTTGTAGTGTGTTATAGTGTTGTCTGGTGTGTTGTAGTGTGGTCCGGTTTGTTTTAGTGTTTTGTAGTGTGGTCTGGTGTACTGAAGTGTGGTCTGGTGTACTGAAGTGTGGTCTGGTGTGTTGTAGTGGTGTCTGGCGTGTTGTAGTGGGGTCTGGCTTTTTGTAGTGTGGTCTGGTGTGTTGTAGTGTGTTGTAGTACGTTCTGGTGTGTTGAAGTGTGTCCTAGTGTTTTGTAGTTTGGTCTGGTGTGTTCTAATGTGATGTAATGTTGTCGTGTGGTCTAGTGTGTTGCAGAGTGGTCTGGTGTGTAGTAGTGTAGTCTGGTGTGTTGTAGTGTGGTCTGGTGTGTTGTAGTGTGGTCTGGTGTGTTGTAGTGTGGCCTGGTGTGTTGTAGTGTGTCCTGGTGTGTTGTAGTGTGGTCTGGTGTGTTGTAGTGTGGTCTGGTGTGTTGTAGTGTGGCCTGGTGTGTTGTAGTATGTCCTATTATGTTGTAGTGTGGTCTGGTGTGTTCTAATGCGCTGTAATGTTGTAGTGTGGTCTAGTGTGTTGCAGTGTGGTCTGGTGTGTTGTAGTGTGGTCTGGTGTGTTGTAGTGTTGCCTGGTGTGTTGTAGTTTGTCCTGGTGTGTTGTAGCGTGGTCTGGTGTCTTGAAATGTGTTGTTGTGTGGTCTGCTGTGTTGTAGTGTTTCGTAGTATGGTGTGGTGTGTTGAAGTTAGTTGTAGTGAGGTCTGGTGTGTAGTAGTGTTGTCTGGTGTGTTGAAGTGTGTTCTGGTGTTTTGTAGTGTGTTGTAGAGAAGTTTTTGTGTATTGTGGTGTGGTCTGGTGTGTTGGTTTTTGTTCTGGTGTGTTGCAGTGTGGCCTGGTGTGTTGTAGTGTGACCTGGTGTGTTGTAGTGTGTTATAGTGTGTTCTGGTGTGTTGCAGTGTTGTCTGGTGTGTTGTAGTTTTTTCTGGTGTGTTGTAGTGTGTTGTAATAAGGTCTGGTGGGTTGAAGTGTGTTGGTGTGTGGTATGGTATGTTGTAGTGTGCTACAGTGTGGTCTGGCGTGTTGTAGTGTGTTGTAGTGTGATCTGGTGTGATGTAGTGTGTTGTATTGTGGGCTTGTGTGTTGCAGTGTGTTGTAGTGTGATCTGGTGTGATGTAGTGTGTTGTATTGTGCTCTTGTGTGTTGTAGTGTGCTCTGGTGTGTTGAAATGTTGTCTGGTGTGTTATAGTGTTTTCTGGTGTGTTGTAGTGTGTTGTAATGGGGTCTGGTGAGTTGTAGTATGGTCTGGTGTGTTGAAGTGTTGTCTGGTGTGTTATAGTGTTTTGTGGTATGTTGTAGTAAGGTCTGGTTTGTTGAAGTGTTCTCTGGTGTGTATAGTGTTTTCTGGAGTGTTGTAGTAAGGTCTGGTGTGTTGTAGTGTGTTGTAGTGTTGTCTGGTGTATTGTAGTGTATTGTAGTGTTGTCAGGTGTATTGTAGTGTATTGTAGTGTGGACTGTTCTGTTGTAGTGTGTTGTAGTGTGTTGTAGTGTGTTGTAGTGGTGTCTGGGGTGTTATAGTGTGGTCTGGTGTGTTGCAGTATGTTTTTGTGTGTTTTGCTGTGTTGTAGTGTGGTCTGGTGTGTTGTAGTGTGGTCTATTGTATTATAGAGTGGTCTTATGTGTTGTAGTGTGATTTGGTGTGTTGTAGGGTGGTCTGGTGTGTTGTAGGGTGGTCTGGTGTGTTTTAGTGTGGTCTATTGTGTTGTGGTGAGGTCTGGTGTGTTGCAGTTAGGTCAATTGTTTTGTAGTGTGGTCTTGTGTTTTGTAGGTTAGTTTGGTGTGTTGTAATGTGGTCTGGTATGTTGTAGTGTGTTGTAGTGTGGTCTGGTATGTTGTAGTGTGTTGTTGTGTGGTGTATTGTGTTGTAGTGTGGTCTGGTGTGTTGTAGAGTGTTCAAGTGTAGTTTGGTGTGTTGTAGTGTGGTCTGGTGTGTTGTAGTGTGGTCTATTGTGTTGTAGTGTGGTCTGGTGTGTTCTAGAGTGTTGAAGTGTGGTCTGGTGTGTTGTAGTGTGGTCTGGTGTGTTTTAGAGTGTTGAAGTGCGGTCTGGTGTGTTGTAGTGTGGTCTAGTGTTTTGTAGTGTGGTCTGGTGAGTTGTTGGGTATTGTAGTGTGTTTGTCTAGAGGGTTGTAGTGAGTTTTTGTGTGTTCTGCTGTGTTGTATTGTTGTCGGGTGTGTTGTAGCGTGTTTTGGTGTTTTGTAGTGTGCTGTAGTGAAGTCTGGTGTGTTGTAGTGTGCTCTGGTGTGTTGTTGTGTGGTTTGGTGTGTTGTATTGTAGTCTGGTGTGTTGTAGTGTGGTCTGGTGTGTTGAAGTTTGTTGTAGTGTGGTCTGGTGTGTTGTAGTGTGTGTGTTTTAGTGTGCTCTAGTATGTTGTAGTGTGGGCTTGTGTGTTGTAGTGTGGGCAGGTGTGTGCTGTGTGGTCTGGGGTATTGTAGTGTGGTGTGGTGTGTTGTAGTGTAGTCTGGTGTGTTGTAGTGTGGTCTGGTGTGTTTGAGTGTGGTCTTGGGTGTTGTAGTGTGGTCTGGGGTGTTGTAGTGTTGTCTGGTGTGTTGTAGTGTGGTCTGGAGTATTGTAGTGTGGTCTGGAGTGTTGTAGTGTGGTGTGGTGTGTTTTAGTGTAGTCTGGTGTGTTGTAGTGTGGCCTGGTGTGTTTGAGTGTGGTCTTGGGTGTTGTAGTGTGGTCTGGTGTGTTGTAGTGTGGTCTGGTGCGTTGTAGTGTGGTCTGGTGTGTTGTAGTGTGGTCTAGGGTGTTGTAGTGTGGTCTGGGGTGTTGTAGTGTGGTCTACTGTGTTGTATTGGGGTCTGGTGTGTTGAAGTGTGGAGTGGTGTGTTCAAGAGTGGTCTGGTGTGTTGTAGTGTGTTGTAATGGGGTCTGGTGTGTTGAAGTGTGGTCTGGTGTGTTGTAGTGTTCTCTGGTGTGTTGTAGTGTGGTCTGATGTGATGTAGTGTGGTCTGGTGTGTTGAAGTGTACTGGTGTGTTGAAGTGTTTGGTAGTGTGGTTTGGAGTGTTGTAATCTGGTCTGGTGTGTTGTAGTGTTTTGTAGTTTGTTCTGGTGTGTTGTAGTTTGTTTTGTAGCGTGGTCTGGTGTGTTGTAGTGTAGTCTGGTGTGTTGTAGTGGGGTCTGGTGTGTTGCAGTGTGTTGTAGTGTGGTCTGGTGTGTTGTAGTGTGTTGAAGTGTGGTCTTCTGAGTTCTAGTGAGGTCTGGTGTGTTATATTGTGGTTTGGTGTGTTGTAGTGTGGTTTGGTGTGTTGTTGTGTGGTCTGATGTGTTGTTGTGTATTGTAGTGTTGTCTGGTGTGTTCTAGTGTGGTCTGGTGTGTTTTAATTGTTTTGTAGTGTGGTCTGGTGTGTTTTTAGTGTTTTTTAGTGCTCTGATGTGTTGAACTGTGTTGTAGTGTGGTCTCGTGTGTTCTATTATGTTGTAGTAGGGTCTGATGTTTTGTAGTTTGTTCTGGTATGTTGTAGTGTGGTCTGGTGTGTTGTAGTTTGTTGTACTGTGTTCTGGTGTGTTGTAGTGTTGTCTGGTGTGTTGTAGTGTGGTCTAGTGTGTTCTAGTGTAGTTTGGTGTGTTGTAGTGTGTTGTAGTGTGGTATGGTGTGTTGCAGTGTGGTCTGGTGTGTTGAAGTGTGTTGTAGTGTGGTCTGGTGTGTTGTAGTGTCGTGTAGTATGTTCTGATGTGTTGAAGTGTGTCATGGTAGTTTGGTCTGGTGTGTTGTAGTGTGGTTTGGTGTTGTAGTGTGTTGTAGTTTGGTCTGGTGTGTTATAATAAGTTGTAGTGTGTTGTAGTGTGGTCTGGTGTGTTGTAGTGTGTTGGAGTGTGGTCTTGGTTCTCGTAGTGTGTTGTAGTGTGGTCTGGGGTGTTGTAGTGTGGTCTGGAATGTTGTAGTGTTTTGTAGTGTCGTCTGGTGCTTTGTAGAGTGGTCTGGTTTGCTGTAGTGTGATGTAGTGTGTTCCAGTGTGTTGTAGTGTTGGCATGTGTTGTAGTATGCTCTGGGGTGTTGTAGTGTTATCTGGTGTGTTGTAGTGTGTCCTGGTGTTTTGTAGTGTGCTGTAGTGAGGTTTTGGAGTGTTGTTTTGTGTTCTGGTGTGTTGTAGTGTGGCGTGGTGTGTTGTAGTGTTATAGTGCGTTCTGGTGTGTTGCAGTGCTTTCTAATGTGTTGTAGTGTGTTGTAATGGAGTCTGGTGTGTTGTAGTGTGTTGGTGTGTGGTGTGGCATGTTGTAGTGTGTTGGTGTGTGGTGTGGCATGTTGTAGTGTGCTGTAGTGTGATCTGGCGTGTTGTAGTGTGTTGTAGTATTGTCTGGTATATTGTAGTGTGGTCTGGTGTGTTGTAGTGTGTTGTAGTATGGTCTGGTGGGTTGTAATGGGTTGTATTGTGATCTGGTGTGTTGAAGTGTTTTCTGGTGTGTATTGTATTGGGGTCTGGTGTGTTAAAGTGTGGACTGGTGTGTTGTAGTGTGTAGTAGTGTAGTCTGGTGTGTTGTAATATGGTCTGGTGTGTTGTAGTGTGGTCTGGTGTGTTGTAGTCTGTTGTACTGTGGTCTGGTGAGTTGTAGTTTGTGTTGTAGTGTGGTCTGGTGTGTTGTATTGAGTTGTAGTGTGTTGTAGTGTGGTCTGGTGTGTTGTAGTTTCTTGTAGTGTGGTCTGGTGTGTTGTAGTTTCTTGTAGTGTGGTCTGGTGTGTTGTAGTGTGGTCTGGTGTGTTGTAGTGTTTTGTAGTGTGGTCTGGTGTGTTGTAGTGTTTCTGGTGTGTTGTAGTGTTGTCTGGTGTGTTGTAGTGTGGTCTGGTGTGTTGTAGTGTTTCTGGTGTGTTGTAGTGTTTCTGGTGTGTTGTAGTGTTTCTGGTGTGTTGTAGTGTTGTCTGGTGTGTTGTAGTGCTGTCTGGTTTGTTGTAGTGTTTCTGGTGTGTTGTAGTGTTTCTGGTGTGTTGTAGTGTTGTCTGGTGTGTATAGTTTGTCGTAGTGTGGTCTGGTGTGTTGTAGTGTGGTCTGGTGTGTTGTTGTATGGTCAATTGTGTTGTAGTGTGGTCTGGTGTTTTGTAGTGTGGTCTGGTGTGTTGTAGTGTGTTGTAGTATGGTCTCGTGTGTTGTAGTGTATTGTAGTGTTGTCTGGTGTGTTGTAGTGTGGTCCGATTTGTTTTAGTGTTTTGTAGTGTGGTCTGTTGTACTGAAGTGTGGTCTGGTGTGTTGTAGTGGTGTCTGGCGTGTTGTATTGGGGTCTGGCGTGTTGTAGTGTGGTCTGGTGTGTTGTAGTGTGTTGTAGTACGTTCTGGTGTGTTGAAGCGTGTACTGGTGTATTGTAGTGTTTTGTAGTATGTTATGGTGTGTTGAAGTGTGTCCTAGTGTTTTGTAGTTTGGTCTGGTGTGTTCTAATGTGATGTAATGTTGTAGTGTGGTCTAGTGTGTTGCAGAGTGGTCTGGTGTGTTGTAGTGTAGTCTGGTGTGTTGTAGTGTGGTCTGGTGTGTTGTAGTGTGGTCTGGTGTGTTGTAGTGTGGTCTGGTGTGTTGCAGTGTGGTCTGGTGTGTTGTAGTGTGGTCTGGTGTGTTGAAGTGTGTTGTAGTGTGTTGTTGTGCGGTCTGCTGTGTTGTAGTGTTTCGTAGTATGGTGTGGTGTGTTGAAGTTAGTTGTAGTGAGGTCTGGTGTGTAGTAGTGTTGTCATGTGTTTTGAAGTGTAGTCTGGTGTGTTGTAGTGTTGTCATGTGTTTTGTAGTGTAGTCTGGTGTGTTGTAGTGTTGTCTGGTGTGTTGAAGTGTGTTCTGGTGTTTTGTAGTGTGTTGTAGTGAGGTTTTGGTGAATTGTGGTGTGGTCTGGTGTGTTGGTTTTTGTTCTGGTGTGTTGCAGTGTGGCCTGGTGTGTTGTAGTGTGACCTGGTGTGTTGTAGTGTGTTATAGTGTGTTCTGGTGTGTTGCAGTGTTGTCTGGTGTGTTGTAGTTTTTTCTGGTGTGTTGTATTGTGTTGTAATAAGGTCTGGTGGGTTGAAGTGTGTTGGTGTGTGGTATGGTATGTTGTAGTGTGCTACAGTGTGGTCTGGCGTGTGTTAGTGTGTTGTAGTGTGATCTGGTGTGAGTAGTGTGTTGTATTGTGGTCTTGTGTGTTGTAGTGTGTTATAGTTTGATCTGGTGTGATGTAGTGTGTTGTATTGTGCTCTTGTGTGTTGTAGTGTGCGCTGGTGTGTTGAAGTGCTGTCTGGTGTGTTATAGTGTTTTCTGGTGTGTTGTAGTGTGTTGTAATGGGGTCTGGTGAGTTGTAGTAAGGTCTGTTGTGTTGAAGTGTTGTCTGGTGTGTTATAGTGTTTTGTGGTATGTTGTAGTAAGTTCTGGTGTGTTGTAGTAAGGTCTGGTTTGTTGAAGAGTTCTCTGGTGTGTATAGTGTTTTCTGGAGTGTTGTAGTAAGGTCTGGTGTGTTGTAGTGTGTTGTAGTGTTGTCTGGTGTATTGTAGTGTATTGTAGTGTTGTCTGGTGCATTGTAGTGTATTGTAGTGTGGTCTGCTCTGTTGTAGTGTGATTCGGTATGTTGTAGTGTGTTGTAGTGTGATCTGGTATGTTGTAGTGTGGTCTAGTATGTTGTAGTGTGTTGTTGTGTGGTGTATTGTGTTGTAGTGTGGTCTGGTATGTTGTAGTGTGTTGTTGTGTGGTGTATTGTGTTGTAGTGTGGTCTGGTGTGTTGTAGAGTGTTGAAGTGTATTCTGGTGTGTTGTAGTGTTGTCTGGTGTGTTGTAGTGTGGTCTGGTGTGTTGTAGAGTTTTGAAGTGTAGTCTGGTGTGTTGTAGTGTGGTCTGGTGTGTTGTAGTGTAGGCTGGTGTGTTGTAGTGTGGTCTGGTGCGTTGTAGTGTGGTCTGATGTGTTGTAGTGTGGTCTATTGTGTTGTAGTGTGGTCTGGTGTGTTGTAGTGTGGTCTGGTGTGTTGTAGTGTGGTCTATTGTGTTGTAGTGTGGTCTGGTGTGTTCTAGAGTGTTGAAGTGTGGTCTGGCGTGTTGTAGTGTGTTCTGGTGTGCTTTAGAGTGTTGATGTGCGGTCTGGTGTGTTGTAGTGTAGTCTAGTGTTTTGTAGTGTGGTCTGGTGAGTTGTTGAGTATTGTAGTGTGTTTGTCTGGAGGGTTGTAGTGAGTTTTTGTGTGTTCTGCTGTGTTGTATTGTTGTCTTGTGTGTTGTAGCGTGTTTTGGTGTTTTGTAGTGTGTTGTAGTGAGGTCTGGTGTGTTGTAGTGTGTGTTGTAGTGTGCTCCGGTGTGTTGTTGTGTAGTTTGGTGTGTTGTATTGTAGTCTGGTATGTTGTAGTGTGTTGTAGTGTGCTCTAGTATGTTGTAGTGTGGGCAGGTGTGTGCTGTGTGGTCTGGGGAGTTGTAGTGTGGTCTGGTGTGTTGTAGTGTGGTCTGGTGTGTTGTAGTGTGGTCTGGTGTGTTGTAGTGTGTTGTAGTATGGTCTGGTGGGTTGTAATGGGTTGTATTGTGATCTGGTGTGTTGAAGTGTTTTCTGGTGTGTATTGTATTGGGGTCTGGTGTGTTAAAGTGTGGACTGGTGTGTTGTAGTGTGTAGTAGTGTAGTCTGGTGTGTTGTAATATGGTCTGGTGTGTTGTAGTGTGGTCTGGTGTGTTGTAGTCTGTTGTACTGTGGTCTGGTGTGTTGTAGTTTGTGTTGTAGTGTGGTCTGGTGTGTTGTATTGAGTTGTAGTGTGTTGTAGTGTGGTCTGGTGTGTTGTAGTTTCTTGTAGTGTGGTCTGGTGTGTTGTAGTTTCTTGTAGTGTGGTCTGGTGTGTTGTAGTGTGGTCTGGTGTGTTGTAGTGTTTTGTAGTGTGGTCTGGTGTGTTGTAGTGTTTCTGGTGTGTTGTAGTGTTGTCTGGTGTGTTGTAGTGTGGTCTGGTGTGTTGTAGTGTTTCTGGTGTGTTGTAGTGTTTCTGGTGTGTTGTAGTGTTTCTGGTGTGTTGTAGTGTTGTCTGGTGTGTTGTAGTGCTGTCTGGTTTGTTGTAGTGTTTCTGGTGTGTTGTAGTGTTTCTGGTGTGTTGTAGTGTTGTCTGGTGTGTATAGTTTGTCGTAGTGTGGTCTGGTGTGTTGTAGTGTGGTCTGGTGTGTTGTTGTATGGTCAATTGTGTTGTAGTGTGGTCTGGTGTTTTGTAGTGTGGTCTGGTGTGTTGTAGTGTGTTGTAGTATGGTCTCGTGTGTTCTAGTGTATTGTAGTGTTGTCTGGTGTGTTGTAGTGTGGTCCGATTTGTTTTAGTGTTTTGTAGTGTGGTCTGTTGTACTGAAGTGTGGTCTGGTGTGTTGTAGTGGTGTCTGGCGTGTTGTATTGGGGTCTGGCGTGTTGTAGTGTGGTCTGGTGTGTTGTAGTGTGTTGTAGTACGTTCTGGTGTGTTGAAGCGTGTACTGGTGTATTGTAGTGTTTTGTAGTATGTTATGGTGTGTTGAAGTGTGTCCTAGTGTTTTGTAGTTTGGTCTGGTGTGTTCTAATGTGATGTAACGTTGTAGTGTGGTCTAGTGTGTTGCAGAGTGGTCTGGTGTGTTCTAATGTGATGTAACGTTGTAGTGTGGTCTAGTGTGTTGCAGAGTGGTCTGGTGTGTTGTAGTGTAGTCTGGTGTGTTGTAGTGTGATTTGGTGTGTTGTAGTGTGGTCTGGTGTGTTGTAGTGTGGTCTGGTGTGTTGCAGTGTGGTCTGGTGTGTTGTAGTGTGGTCTGGTGTGTTGAAGTGTGTTGTAGTGTGTTGTTGTGCGGTCTGCTGTGTTGTAGTGTTTCGTAGTATGGTGTGGTGTGTTGAAGTTAGTTGTAGTGAGGTCTGGTGTGTAGTAGTGTTGTCATGTGTTTTGAAGTGTAGTCTGGTGTGTTGTAGTGTTGTCATGTGTTTTGTAGTGTAGTCTGGTGTGTTGTAGTGTTGTCTGGTGTGTTGAAGTGTGTTCTGGTGTTTTGTAGTGTGTTGTAGTGAGGTTTTGGTGAATTGTGGTGTGGTCTGGTGTGTTGGTTTTTGTTCTGGTGTGTTGCAGTGTGGCCTGGTGTGTTGTAGTGTGACCTGGTGTGTTGTAGTGTGTTATAGTGTGTTCTGGTGTGTTGCAGTGTTGTCTGGTGTGTTGTAGTTTTTTCTGGTGTGTTGTATTGTGTTGTAATAAGGTCTGGTGGGTTGAAGTGTGTTGGTGTGTGGTATGGTATGTTGTAGTGTGCTACAGTGTGGTCTGGCGTGTGTTAGTGTGTTGTAGTGTGATCTGGTGTGAGTAGTGTGTTGTATTGTGGTCTTGTGTGTTGTAGTGTGTTATAGTTTGATCTGGTGTGATGTAGTGTGTTGTATTGTGCTCTTGTGTGTTGTAGTGTGCGCTGGTGTGTTGAAGTGCTGTCTGGTGTGTTATAGTGTTTTCTGGTGTGTTGTAGTGTGTTGTAATGGGGTCTGGTGAGTTGTAGTAAGGTCTGTTGTGTTGAAGTGTTGTCTGGTGTGTTATAGTGTTTTGTGGTATGTTGTAGTAAGGTCTGGTTTGTTGAAGAGTTCTCTGGTGTGTATAGTGTTTTCTGGAGTGTTGTAGTAAGGTCTGGTGTGTTGTAGTGTGTTGTAGTGTTGTCTGGTGTATTGTAGTGTATTGTAGTGTTGTCTGGTGCATTGTAGTGTATTGTAGTGTGGTCTGCTCTGTTGTAGTGTGATTCGGTATGTTGTAGTGTGTTGTAGTGTGATCTGGTATGTTGTAGTGTGGTCTAGTATGTTGTAGTGTGTTGTTGTGTGGTGTATTGTGTTGTAGTGTGGTCTGGTATGTTGTAGTGTGTTGTTGTGTGGTGTATTGTGTTGTAGTGTGGTCTGGTGTGTTGTAGAGTGTTGAAGTGTATTCTGGTGTGTTGTAGTGTTGTCTGGTGTGTTGTAGTGTGGTCTGGTGTGTTGTAGAGTTTTGAAGTGTAGTCTGGTGTGTTGTAGTGTGGTCTGGTGTGTTGTAGTGTAGGCTGGTGTGTTGTAGTGTGGTCTGGTGCGTTGTAGTGTGGTCTGATGTGTTGTAGTGTGGTCTATTGTGTTGTAGTGTGGTCTGGTGTGTTGTAGTGTGGTCTGGTGTGTTGTAGTGTGGTCTATTGTGTTGTAGTGTGGTCTGGTGTGTTCTAGAGTGTTGAAGTGTGGTCTGGCGTGTTGTAGTGTGTTCTGGTGTGCTTTAGAGTGTTGATGTGCGGTCTGGTGTGTTGTAGTGTAGTCTAGTGTTTTGTAGTGTGGTCTGGTGAGTTGTTGAGTATTGTAGTGTGTTTGTCTGGAGGGTTGTAGTGAGTTTTTGTGTGTTCTGCTGTGTTGTATTGTTGTCTTGTGTGTTGTAGCGTGTTTTGGTGTTTTGTAGTGTGTTGTAGTGAGGTCTGGTGTGTTGTAGTGTGTGTTGTAGTGTGCTCCGGTGTGTTGTTGTGTAGTTTGGTGTGTTGTATTGTAGTCTGGTATGTTGTAGTGTGTTGTAGTGTGCTCTAGTATGTTGTAGTGTGGGCAGGTGTGTGCTGTGTGGTCTGGGGAGTTGTAGTGTGGTCTGGTGTGTTGTAGTGTGGTCTGGTGTGTTGTAGTGTGGTCTGGTGTGTTGTAGTGTGTTGTAGTATGGTCTGGTGGGTTGTAATGGGTTGTATTGTGATCTGGTGTGTTGAAGTGTTTTCTGGTGTGTATTGTATTGGGGTCTGGTGTGTTAAAGTGTGGACTGGTGTGTTGTAGTGTGTAGTAGTGTAGTCTGGTGTGTTGTAATATGGTCTGGTGTGTTGTAGTGTGGTCTGGTGTGTTGTAGTCTGTTGTACTGTGGTCTGGTGTGTTGTAGTTTGTGTTGTAGTGTGGTCTGGTGTGTTGTATTGAGTTGTAGTGTGTTGTAGTGTGGTCTGGTGTGTTGTAGTTTCTTGTAGTGTGGTCTGGTGTGTTGTAGTTTCTTGTAGTGTGGTCTGGTGTGTTGTAGTGTGGTCTGGTGTGTTGTAGTGTTTTGTAGTGTGGTCTGGTGTGTTGTAGTGTTTCTGGTGTGTTGTAGTGTTGTCTGGTGTGTTGTAGTGTGGTCTGGTGTGTTGTAGTGTTTCTGGTGTGTTGTAGTGTTTCTGGTGTGTTGTAGTGTTTCTGGTGTGTTGTAGTGTTGTCTGGTGTGTTGTAGTGCTGTCTGGTTTGTTGTAGTGTTTCTGGTGTGTTGTAGTGTTTCTGGTGTGTTGTAGTGTTGTCTGGTGTGTATAGTTTGTCGTAGTGTGGTCTGGTGTGTTGTAGTGTGGTCTGGTGTGTTGTTGTATGGTCAATTGTGTTGTAGTGTGGTCTGGTGTTTTGTAGTGTGGTCTGGTGTGTTGTAGTGTGTTGTAGTATGGTCTCGTGTGTTCTAGTGTATTGTAGTGTTGTCTGGTGTGTTGTAGTGTGGTCCGATTTGTTTTAGTGTTTTGTAGTGTGGTCTGTTGTACTGAAGTGTGGTCTGGTGTGTTGTAGTGGTGTCTGGCGTGTTGTATTGGGGTCTGGCGTGTTGTAGTGTGGTCTGGTGTGTTGTAGTGTGTTGTAGTACGTTCTGGTGTGTTGAAGCGTGTACTGGTGTATTGTAGTGTTTTGTAGTATGTTATGGTGTGTTGAAGTGTGTCCTAGTGTTTTGTAGTTTGGTCTGGTGTGTTCTAATGTGATGTAACGTTGTAGTGTGGTCTAGTGTGTTGCAGAGTGGTCTGGTGTGTTGTAGTGTAGTCTGGTGTGTTGTAGTGTGATTTGGTGTGTTGTAGTGTGGTCTGGTGTGTTGTAGTGTGGTCTGGTGTGTTGCAGTGTGGTCTGGTGTGTTGTAGTGTGGTCTGGTGTGTTGAAGTGTGTTGTAGTGTGTTGTTGTGCGGTCTGCTGTGTTGTAGTGTTTCGTAGTATGGTGTGGTGTGTTGAAGTTAGTTGTAGTGAGGTCTGGTGTGTAGTAGTGTTGTCATGTGTTTTGAAGTGTAGTCTGGTGTGTTGTAGTGTTGTCATGTGTTTTGTAGTGTAGTCTGGTGTGTTGTAGTGTTGTCTGGTGTGTTGAAGTGTGTTCTGGTGTTTTGTAGTGTGTTGTAGTGAGGTTTTGGTGAATTGTGGTGTGGTCTGGTGTGTTGGTTTTTGTTCTGGTGTGTTGCAGTGTGGCCTGGTGTGTTGTAGTGTGACCTGGTGTGTTGTAGTGTGTTATAGTGTGTTCTGGTGTGTTGCAGTGTTGTCTGGTGTGTTGTAGTTTTTTCTGGTGTGTTGTATTGTGTTGTAATAAGGTCTGGTGGGTTGAAGTGTGTTGGTGTGTGGTATGGTATGTTGTAGTGTGCTACAGTGTGGTCTGGCGTGTGTTAGTGTGTTGTAGTGTGATCTGGTGTGAGTAGTGTGTTGTATTGTGGTCTTGTGTGTTGTAGTGTGTTATAGTTTGATCTGGTGTGATGTAGTGTGTTGTATTGTGCTCTTGTGTGTTGTAGTGTGCGCTGGTGTGTTGAAGTGCTGTCTGGTGTGTTATAGTGTTTTCTGGTGTGTTGTAGTGTGTTGTAATGGGGTCTGGTGAGTTGTAGTAAGGTCTGTTGTGTTGAAGTGTTGTCTGGTGTGTTATAGTGTTTTGTGGTATGTTGTAGTAAGTTCTGGTGTGTTGTAGTAAGGTCTGGTTTGTTGAAGAGTTCTCTGGTGTGTATAGTGTTTTCTGGAGTGTTGTAGTAAGGTCTGGTGTGTTGTAGTGTGTTGTAGTGTTGTCTGGTGTATTGTAGTGTATTGTAGTGTTGTCTGGTGCATTGTAGTGTATTGTAGTGTGGTCTGCTCTGTTGTAGTGTGATTCGGTATGTTGTAGTGTGTTGTAGTGTGATCTGGTATGTTGTAGTGTGGTCTAGTATGTTGTAGTGTGTTGTTGTGTGGTGTATTGTGTTGTAGTGTGGTCTGGTATGTTGTAGTGTGTTGTTGTGTGGTGTATTGTGTTGTAGTGTGGTCTGGTGTGTTGTAGAGTGTTGAAGTGTATTCTGGTGTGTTGTAGTGTTGTCTGGTGTGTTGTAGTGTGGTCTGGTGTGTTGTAGAGTTTTGAAGTGTAGTCTGGTGTGTTGTAGTGTGGTCTGGTGTGTTGTAGTGTAGGCTGGTGTGTTGTAGTGTGGTCTGGTGCGTTGTAGTGTGGTCTGATGTGTTGTAGTGTGGTCTATTGTGTTGTAGTGTGGTCTGGTGTGTTGTAGTGTGGTCTGGTGTGTTGTAGTGTGGTCTATTGTGTTGTAGTGTGGTCTGGTGTGTTCTAGAGTGTTGAAGTGTGGTCTGGCGTGTTGTAGTGTGTTCTGGTGTGCTTTAGAGTGTTGATGTGCGGTCTGGTGTGTTGTAGTGTAGTCTAGTGTTTTGTAGTGTGGTCTGGTGAGTTGTTGAGTATTGTAGTGTGTTTGTCTGGAGGGTTGTAGTGAGTTTTTGTGTGTTCTGCTGTGTTGTATTGTTGTCTTGTGTGTTGTAGCGTGTTTTGGTGTTTTGTAGTGTGTTGTAGTGAGGTCTGGTGTGTTGTAGTGTGTGTTGTAGTGTGCTCCGGTGTGTTGTTGTGTAGTTTGGTGTGTTGTATTGTAGTCTGGTATGTTGTAGTGTGTTGTAGTGTGTGTGTCGTAGTGTGCTCTAGTATGTTGTAGTGTGGGCAGGTGTGTGCTGTGTGGTCTGGGGAGTTGTAGTGTGGTCTGGTGTGTTGTAGTGTGGTCTGGTGTGTTGTAGTGTGGTCTGGTGTGTTGTAGTGTGGTCTGGTGTGTTGTAGTGTGGTCTGGTGTGTTGTAGTGTGGTCTGGTGTGTTGTAGTGTGGTCTGGTGTGTTGTAGTGTGGTCTGGTGTGTTGTAGTGTGGTCTGGTGCGTTGTAGTGTGGTCTGGTATGTTGTAGTGTGGTCTAGAGTGTTGTAGTGTGGTATGGTGTGTTGTAGTGTGGTCTCGTGTGTTGTAGTGTGGTCTGGTGTGTTATAGTGTGGTCTGGTATGTTGTAGTGTGGTCTAGGGTGTTGTAGTGTGGTCTGGTGTGTTGTAGTGTGGTCTGGTGCGTTGTAGTGTGGTCTGGTGTGTTGTAGTGTGGTCTAGGGTGTTGTAGTGTGTCTGGGGTGTTGTAGTGTGGTCTGGTGTGTTGTAGTGTTGTCTGATGTGTTGTAGTGTAGTCTATTGTGTTGTGGTCTGGTCTGGTGTGTTGTAGTGTTGTCTGGTGTGTTGTAGTGTTGTCTGATGTGTTGTAGTGTAGTCTATTGTGTTGTGGTCTGGTGAGTTGTAGTGTTGTCTGGTGTGTTGTAGTGTTGTCTGGTGTGTTGTAGTGTTGTTTGGTGTGTTGTAGTGTTGTCTGATGTGTTGTAGTGTGTTGTAGTGTAGTCTATTGTGTTGTGGTCTGGTCTGGTGTGTTGTAGTGTTGTCTGGTGTGTTGTAGTGTTGTCTGATGTGTTGTAGTGTAGTCTATTGTGTTGTGGTCTGGTCTGGTGTGTTGTAGTGTTATCTGGTGTGTTGTAGTGTTGTCTGATGTGCTGTAGTGTGTTGTAGTGTAGTCTATTGTGTTGTGGTCTGGTCTGGTGTGTTGTAGTGTGGTCTGGTGTTTTGTCGTGTTGTCTGATGTGTTGTAGTGATGTCTGGTGTGTTGTAGTGTGGTCTGGTGTTTTAGTGTGGCCTAGTGTGTTGTAGTGTGTTATAGTGTTTTCTGGTGTGTTTCAGTGTGTTTGTAGTGTTGTCTGGTGTGTTGTAGTGGGGTGTAGTGTGGTCTGGTGTGTTGTAGTGTGTTATAGTGTGGTCTGGTGAGTTGTAGTGTGTTATAGTGTGGTCTGGTGTGTTGTAGTGTGTTATAGTGTGGTCTGGTGTGTTGTAGTGTGTTATAGTGTGGTCTGGTGAGTTGTAGTGTGTTATAGTGTGGTCTGGTGAGTTATAGTGTGTTATAGTGTGGTCTGGTGAGTTGTAGTGTGTTATAGTGTGGTCTGGTGTGTTGTTGTGTAGTCTGGTGTACCCTGGTGTATATGGACGGAACTGGCACTAGTATACCTACCTCTGAAACTACTTTTCACAAAATCGCTGGACCAAGGGGTAGTCCACCTAATTTGGAAATGTGCAAAAATCAGCCATATTTTCTAAAAGACAGAAAGAGCTCAGCAGAAAGTTAGCGGCCGGTCAGTTATACATCACACATGTGCAAGCTCACGGAGACAGTCCTCAGGGAGGAAATCATTCACCATCTTTATGTGAACAATCTTGTACACTCAACACAACATGGGTTTGTTAAGAACAGATCCTGCCTTACCAACCTGCTCACATTGTTGGAAACTGTCACCAGCTACTGGGACAAAGACCTTCTGCTGGATGTAGTGTACATGGAGTTTGCTGAAGCTTTTGATAAGGTGCCACATGGAAGACTGGCAAGTAAACTACAGCCACATGGCATAAATGGCAACATATTACAATGGCTAAAACAATGGTTGAAGGAAAGAAAACAACGGGTCACGCTAAATGGAAACTAATCTGACCACTTGGACCATCTTGTCATTTTCATCAATGACACAAATGAAAGTGTTACAAACCCCGTTATCTTGAGGTTATCTTGAGATGATTTCGGGGCTTTTTAATGTCCCCGCGGCCCGGTCCTCGACCAGGCCTCCACCCCTAGGAAGCAGCCCGTGACAGCTGACTAACACCCAGGTACCTATTTTACTGCTAGGTAGCAGGGGCATAGGGTGAAAGAAACTCTGCCCAATGTTTCTCGCCGGCGCCTGGGATCGAACCCAGGACCACAGGATCACAAGTCCAGCGTGCTGTCCGCTCGGCCGACCGGCTCCCGATCCGTCAGTAAATTTGCAGATGACACAAAGATTTATGGTGTAATGGGAAATAAAAATGATATTAAAGCCTTACAGAGAGATCTACACGAACTCCTCAAATGGTCAGAAGACTGGCAAATGCTTTTTAATATCGACTAATGCACGACCCTCCTGCATGTGGGACATAACGACCCACGCTACAACTTACACATTAATAACATTACATTGCAGCAGATTGATGAAAGAAAAGACCTTGGAGTCAAGAGCCACCACTCACTGAAGGTTAGACAGCAGGTTGGGGCAGCAGTTAATGAAGCTAACCAAACCTGAGTAATAATCAAGAGTTCCTTTGACTTTAAACCTCCCAAAATATACTTAATTTGGAATTAACTAATATTACTCGAAATAATAACTTTAAATATAAAGGCAAGTGCTTTCAGTCATGCGAAACTAAATACGTTTTCTTTAATCGAATAGATCAACATACCAAATGGTATAACTTAGTATATCAGCATGTATGACCTTTACAAACAGAATTCACCAGAATATATTTTAAAATCCACGCCTTACAGTGTATAATCTTTACCTTCCATATACAGTCTAGTTTCATCTAATCTTTTGTTGCTGTTTGGTTTCCTTTGTAATACTGTGAAAGACAAGCAAGGGTGTGTATGTATGTTCGGGAAAAATAATGATTACAAACAAAATGTTGATAATAATAATAATGTGCTCGCAATAAAAATATAAACCAACACAATATCTATACATACTATTCATTTTCAAATAATACAATTGATTTTCCCAGAATACAATTAATTTTCCCAGAATACTAAGAATGTTCATTCCAATGTGTTAGAAGAAGTGTGGTGTGGTGACGAAGAGCTTGTGTTACAGGAGTTCGGGTACTGCGCCCTCTGGACCTTCTTCTACCTGACGGCGGCCTCAGCGTGTGCCGCCGTGGGTGGCGTTGACGGAGCCGCTGCCGCCGCCGCCTTCTTCGGCTACGTGGCCATGATCCTCTACGGTATCGACGCTTTCTTCAAGTTCAAGGCCTGGCGGAGCGGCGAGCTGGCTCAGGGCGAGCGCCAAGTGCAGATGGCAGAGCCTGGCATGCCTTCCCCTGGGGCGTACTAATACCCTGACTCTTTCAGCAGCGCTGGTGCCCCCGGAGAGAATTAGGCTCGGGGTGTTGTTGTTGCCCCCGGGCAAGGTGGGGGGCACAGTGTTGCTGCTCCGAGGGCAGTGTTCCTTTTCAAGGGGTAGTGTCATTACCCGGCGGGAAATGTTGCTGCCTATGGGTAGTGTTTCTGCACATTGGTAATGTTGCTGCCCTGGGAGGTAGTGTTGCCATCCCGAGGGTTATTGTTGCTACCCCGGGGTAGTGTTATTGCTCTTCGGGAAGTGTTGCTCCCTGGGTAGAGTTGTCCCTTAGTAGAGTTGCTGGCTCAGGGTATTGGTGTCCCTCGATAATTTTGCTGCCGCGCTGATTGAATTGATGTTCCGGCGGTAGCTTTGCTGTTTCGGGGTAGTATTCTTACCCCTGGGAAATATTGCTGTCTTAGAGGGGTAGTGTAGCTGCCCTGGGGGTAGTGTAGCTGCCGTGGGGGTAGTGTAGCTGCCCTGGGGGTAGTGTAGCTGCCCTGGGGGTAGTGTAGCTGCCCCTGGGGAGTATTGTAGCTGCCCTGGAGGTAGTGTAGCTGCCCTGGGGGTAGTGTAGCTGCCCTGGGGGTAGTGTAGCTGCCCCTGGGGGGTATTGTAGCTGCCCTGGAGGTAGTGTAGCTGCCCTGGGGGTAGTGTAGCTGCCCTGGGGGTTGTGTAGCTGCCCTGGGGTAGTGTAGCTGCCCTGGGTGGTAGTGTAGCTACCCTGGGGGTAGTGTAGCTGCCCTGGGTGGTTGTGTAGCTACCCTGGGGGGTATTGTAGCTACCCTGGGGGTAGTGTAGCTACCTTGGGGGGTAGTGTAGCTGCCCTGGGGGTAGTGTAGCTACCCTGGGGGGTAATGTAGCTGCCCTGGGGGTAGTGTAGCTGCCCTGGGGGGTATTGTAGCTACCCTGGGGTAGTGTAGCTGCCCTGGGGGGTATTGTAGCTGCCCTGGGGGTAGTGTAACTACCCTTGGGGGTATTGTAGCTGCCCTGTCGGTAGTGTAGCTATCCTGGGGTAGTGTAGCTGCCCTGGGGGGTATTGTAGCTACCCTGGGGTAGTGTAGCTGCCCTGGGGGGTATTGTAGCTGCTCTGGGGGTAGTGTAACTGCCCTTGGGGGTATTGTAGCTGCCCTGTCGGTGGTGTAGCTATCCTGGGGTAGTGTAGCTGCCCTGGGGGTAGTGTAGCTGCCCTGGGGGTAGTGTAGCTGCCCTGGGGGTAGTGTAGCTGCCCTGGGGGTAGTTTAGCTGCCCTAGGGGGTAGTGTAGCTGCCCTGGGGGTAGTGTAGCTGCCCTAGGGGGTAGTGTAGCTGCCCTGGGGGTAGTGTAGGTGCCCTGGGTGGTAGTGTAGCTGCCCTGGGGGTAGTGTAGCTGCCCTGGGGGTAGTGTAGCTGCCCTGGGGGGAGTGTAGCTGCCCTGGGTGGTAGTGTAGCTGCCCTGGGGGGAGTGTAGCTGCCCTGGGGGGAGTGTAGCTGCCCTGGGTGGTAGTGTAGCTGCCCTGGGTGGTAGTGTAGCTGCCCTGGGGGTATTGTAGCTGCCCTGGGGGTAGTGTAGCTGCCCTGGGTGGTAGTGTAGCTGCCCTGGGGTAGTGTAGCTGCCCTGGGGGTAGTGTAGCTGCCCTGGGGGTAGTGTAGCTGCCCTGTGGGTAATATAGCTACCCTGGGGGTAATATAGCTGCTCTGGGGAGTAATATAGCTGCACTCGGGGGTAGTATAGCTGCCCTGTGGGTAGTGTATCTGCCCTGTGGGTAGTGTAGCTGCCCTGGGGGTAATATAGCTACTCTGGGGGTAATATAGCTACTCTGGGGAGTAATATAGCTGCACTCGGGGGTAGTATAGCTGCCCTGTGGGTAGTGTATCTGCCCTGTGGGTAGTGTAGCTGCCCTGGGGGTAATATAGCTACTCTGGGGGTAATATAGCTACTCTGGGGAGTAATATAGCTGCACTCGGGGGTAGTATAGCTGCCCTGTGGGTAGTGTATCTGCCCTGGGTGTAGTGTAGCTGCCCTGGGGGGGGGGGTATTAATAACAGTTGGTGTACACATAGGGGCCATCATTGGCTAGTGTTAGGGCAGTAGTGTCAACAGATCGTGAGAGTGTTAGCTAGTGTATGACTGGCTCAGGTGCTGTGTGGTTATTAACACACCTACACACCCACACACACTCACACACACACACACACACCACACACACACACACACACACACACGCACACACACACACACACACACACACACACACACACAGTCACGCTCACACACACACACACACACCACACACACACACACACACACACACACACACACACACACAGTCACGCTCACACACACACCCACACACACACACACACACACACACACACACACACACACACACACACACACACACACACACCACACACACACACACACACACACACACACACACACACACACACACACACACACACACACACACACACACACACACACACACACACACACACACCACACACACACACACACACGCACACACACACACACACACACACACACACACACACACACACACACACACACACAGAAGAGTTGTGACAGACGAGGATTGTAGGATCCTCCAAGAGGACTTAAACAAGCTGCAGAGATGGTCAGGGAAATGGCTACTGGAGTTTAACACCAGTAAATGTAAAGTTATGGAAATGGGATCAGGTGACAGGAGACCAAAGGGACAGTACACAATGAAGGGGAACAGCCTACCTGTAACGATTCGAGAAAGAGACCTGGGAGTGGATGTGACACCTAATCTAACTCCTGAGGCACATATAAATAGGATAACGACAGCAGCGTACTCTACACTGGCGAAAATTAGAACTTCATTCAGAAACCTAAATGAGGAAGCTTTTAGGGCACTTTACACTGCCTACGTGAGACCCGTCTTAGAGTATGCCGCGCCATCATGGAGCCCCCACCTGAAGAAACACATAAAGAAACTGGAGAAGGTTCAGAGGTTTGCGACGAGGCTTGTCCCAGAGTTACGAGGGATGGGATATGAAGAGCGGCTGAAGGAACTGAACCTAACGACACTAGAGAAAAGAAGGGAGAGAGGAGATATGATAGGGACATATAAAATACTCAGGGGAATTGATAAAGTGGAAATAGATGAAATGTTCACGTAATAATAACAGAACGAGGGGACATGGGTGGAAACTGGAAACTCAGATGAGTCACAGAGATGTTAGGAAGTTTTCTTTTAGCGTGAGAGCAGTAGAAAAATGGAATGCACTTGGGGAACAGGTTGTGGAAGCAAATACTATTCATACTTTTAAAACTAGGTATGATAGGGAAATGGGACAGGAGTCATTGCTGTAAACAACCGATAGCTAGAAAGGCGGGATCCAAGAGTCAATGCTCGATCCTGCAAGCACATATAGGTGAGTACATATAGGTGAGTACACACCACACACACACACACACACACACACACACACACACACACACACACACACACACGCACACACACACACACACACACACACACACGCACACACACACACACACACACACACACACACACACACACACACACACACACCCCACACACACACACACACACACACACCACACACACACACACACACGCACACACACACACACACGCAGCACACACACACACACACACACACCTGGGTGTGTGACCTCTTCCGCTGTACCAATTCGTCTGTTCGCTTCGCAGATAATATTAACAAAATTACATTATTGTATGGTAATGTTATTCTTGTTCCTGTAATTTATCGTTGGTTATGATCCTAAGGTAAAAGAAATTATATTGATAGTTAATGGGCATAAACTTTCATATTCAAAATTATCAATGTCACATTGTTCCCATTTGCAAATGCCCTTGATTTCATTGTTTTACTTTTGTAAATAAAATGTTTTACACAGATGTTTGATGTTAACTATACAAATATTTAGGAAATGTACCATTAATCCATACTCATCTGTTGTTGACTCAGCCGTCAGCACCTATGGCCGGGCCAACACTACCTTAAAACTATAAGAATCAGGTGAAACAAACAATTAAGGAAGTACGTACTGCAGTTTGAGATTATTCTGTACATAACCCGTAAATAGTCTGTTATTGACATTGTTGTTGTGAGTGGCGTGACCCCCAGGGGACGGGCCTGTGTGCGCGCGTCTGCGGCCTCACCGCGCGTGGTGGTGGTCGTCGTGCGCTCTGCGCTCTTCACCCTTTACCTGGGTCGTCTTGGTGTGTCTTAAACCAAGTTTCATTTCTTGTCTCTTGGAACTAGTCCATTTCCGTGTTCTTTATCTATGTACAGTATCCTGAAATTGATCAGTTGCCATGTTTATGACTCTGATCTTATCTGGAGTTGCCATTGATGGTCTGCTGACCTCTGGTGATGCCTTCAGTGGTCTGCTGACCTCTGGTGATGCCTTCAGTGGTCCGCTGACCTCTGGTGATGCCTTCAGTGGTCCGCTGACCTCTGGTGATGCCTTCAGTGGTCTGCTGACCTCTGGTGATGCCTTCAGTGGTCTGCTGACCTCTGGTGATGCCTTCAGTGGTCTGCTGACCTCTGGTGATGCCTTCAGTGGTCTGCTGACCTCTGGTGATGCCTTCAGTGGTCCGCTGACGTCTGGTGATGCCTTCAGTGGTCTGCTGACCTCTGGTGATGCCTTCAGTGGTCTGCTGACCTCTGGTGATGCCTTCAGTGGTCTGCTGACCCCTGGTGATGCCTTCAGTGGTCTGCTGACCTCTGGTGATGCCTTCAGTGGTCTGCTGACCTCTGGTGATGCCTTCAGTGGTCCGCCTCGGTGCTGCTGGAAGTTCGTCCCTTGTTACTGTCTTTAACTGGCCCACATACACTACATTAGCACTCATTTAGTTGCCTCTCTGCATCCGTTAGTTTTTAACTTATAAAGATGTTTTATGACTCAGGTAAAATGAGTTTCCGTCAGTAATATAAAGTAAGGTACTGTAATATTGTTATTATATATATTTGTTAATGACCAACAGTGAAGGAGATATTCTCCTCCGGCCATGTTGAGGGCGCCGCCACCCCAGGTCCTGGTGGCAGTCACCGGCACCCTTCACGCCACGCTTCTCTCACTCCCAGTTATACACGAAACCAAAAATATTCAGGTTATTCCCAATAGAATTTGGATTATTCACATTATATTTGAATCTAAGTTGGATTTTCTAGATGTCTATAAGGGGGGTAGAAGGTTCATAATTAACTATTAATCAAAGTATCATGTTTTATGAATTATAAGAAGTTCAGTTTTTTGTAAGAAAGTGTAGCAAATGTACTGAAATGATGGAATAATAGTAAATTATTGACCCATCATACTGAGCCGGGAAGGATCATCAAGACGCAGGTGTTGATGCGCCCTCCTTCGCTGGAACATCAGCTTTACTTATACGTAAATTGATGAAACATCAATTTGATGGTTTAGACAAGAGAATATATTAATATAAACATAACAAATATAAATAAATACGTTGTCTAATCTAAGGTGCTTCAGACTCACTTAAGACACTTCTTAAACTATTATGGACCCCCATACTCATCATGTGAGGCATGGCAGAAAGGTTATCATGGACCCTATACTCATCATGCAGGCGGTGGCGGAAAGATTATTAAGAACCCCAAACTCAACATGAGGGTGGTGGTGGAAATGCTATCATGGACCCCATACTCATCATGTTGGCAGTGGTGGGAAGGTTACTGTTATGTATGTTCTGAAATGTCTTCACCACTGTCTGCATGCCATACGGGCGCCAAAATGTAATGAATGTATATTAGCAGGCGAGCGGCAGCACCAAACATGAGACCCGGCGATGGAACCAAATATTACCTATAGTTTGATCAGGTGGTCATTGCCAATCAAAAGTTGCTTGTTTGTATTGCCGTGAACAGTTTGGGTCATGGTGACGCAAGTCCTGGGCATAGTCATGTGACCAACGTCTGTGCTGTTAAGCCTATACAACGAAAAACTTGAAACTATGTCATTTGTCAATGTTGTTGATAACTGCTGGGAAATAGCAAAAAGGGATGGGGTCCCTAGTCTCTTCAGGCCATAAGCCCTACAATCTCGTCAGGCCACACACTTGACAGTCTCTGTACGCCACGGACATGAAGCGCAAGGGATGGCTTAACGGACGTCTTCGTCTCTTGCACCTGCCCCATCTAGGAAAACAAGGAACCGTGAGGCGGGGGAATATTCAGCCTACGAACGGCACTTTGTAGTCTGACGCGAGCGCTATGTAATCGAGGGCAGTGAAGAAGAAAGTGTTCCACTGTATCCTCCTGGGTCGGACACCACTGGCTGTATGGAAAATCTACCAGCCGTAGACGATGGAGTTGTGCAGCCAGGCAGGTGTGCCCAATCCAGAGACAAGTGATGGCCATGCCGAGCATTCGAGAATGGTCACGAGTCCATAGGACGAGTAGAGGAGCCTTCCTGAAGATCCACTAGAGAAGAGGACCTGTGTGCTGGCACCATCATTGCCTCCCAACTCGCGAGGCAAGCCGCCCAGAGTTGTAAGAGAGTTTCGATGAGGTCCAGAGGAACATGTGTAAACTCCTGGAGACCATGCGCCATCCCTGCTGCTGTGTCAGCAAACTCATTGCCATTAATTCCGACATGTGACGGAACCCATTGGAGACAGATCAGCCAACTCGGAGTACCAGAGTATGACAGCAGTTCTCTATGTATCTGTGACACAGTATGACAATGAACTCGCGGATGCCAAGATGATATCAGATGCAGGACTGTAATAGTCCTGCATAGAAAACCACCACCAAGGGCCCTGAAACTTGTCGAAGGAGTCGTAAGGCCAGTAAGAGTGCAAACAGTTCCCCGGCCAGGCACAAATGAGCAGGGGAAAGCTTCCACGTCTGATAGAAGGAGAATGTAGCAAAGTATGCAGCCGTAGAGGTACATGTTGTAGTGTGGTCTGGTGTGTTGAAGTGTGTCGTAGTGTGGTCTGGTGTGCTGTAGTGAGGTCTGGTGTGTTGTAGTGTGGTCTGGTGTGTTGTAGTGTGGTCTGGTGAGGTCTGGTGTGTTGTAGTGCTCCATAGGTACCCCATCCATGGAAGAGTGCCACCTTCACTGCCATGAACTCAAAATGCCCTCCCATGAAGGAGTGGATTCGGAGCAAGGAGCTCGGGACTGAGTCCCTAACCAAGAGAGTAAGTCCCCTTCAATCCTGCACTGGCCGATCCTGTCTGTAGAGCGAATACCACGACAAATACCCCAGAAAAAAACAAAAATTTCATACAAGTAAGTAAAATGTGTTGTATCAATGACAGCCAGTTCAAAGGCTGTTGGGCAGTGCTTCTCTCAGCCTGACGGAAGCGGCGATCAGCTCGTGAACCATCTTGGCAGGGCCTGCAAATGGTGGGTGCTTCACTTTGGGCCTTATGTTCCACCGGTATCACCATCGCCTAGGAAAGCACCTGGGGGACCAGAGGGATCATCACGGTTATCCAATGGAGCAGAACCTGCCGATCGACGGGTGTGTCGACGATGTCAGTGCTGGCTTCTCTGGGGAGAGGCAGAAGGGTGATGAGTGCCGGGCTCTGGCCGGGACTGTGCGTCCAGTCTGAATCCGTGGTGGAGTTTTCGTCCTTGTCGAGGCGACCCAGGAGAGAAAATCGATTAGTAGCCTGGGCATATGAGGCATATGGCCGGGAAAAGCAAGAGCATCTGCTAGACCTTACCTGTGAACAGGCCCGACCAGGGAGAGCCAGGAGACGAGAAGAAACGGTAGACTGATTGAGGGTGCACAACCTCTGGAACAGCCCTTGTTGAGTGGTCCCTGCTGCTTTATGATTGATGTCCAACTGCAGGGCCTCAAGATATACAGGGCAACTCTTGGACGTAACCTTGTGATGGCCATGGCATAAAAGGCAGCGAGATGGGGCAGAGCACCCACCATTATCTCTATCTGTATGACCTGTGTTGCCGCAGTTTGCACAGCGTGCTGCATTACGGCAGGTGAGGCGACTAAGGCCCAATAGATGGTAAGCATAGCATCGTAACACAGGAAAGTTGTAGTGCGGGACCTGATTTGAGGTCCAGTGTAGTGCCACCCCGTCAGGGAGGGGTCCATCGAACTTTACACAAACCATGGACGTCAGCACTACTGCTCCGCGAATCCTGGTAACTTCTAGTAATCCCGCCGATGCACCCTATAACACCTGCAGAGCTGCCTGGATGTCATCCACTACAACACTCATGTCAATTGCGCCGATCTTTCTATACCGGGCCCGAGATTCCTCCTCCTGTGACAATACCTGTCGGCATCTGACAGACCAGTCCCCCAACGTGATAATGTCGGTTAGCCGGGCGTACAACAGAGCCTCCTGCCTGATGTGTATGTAGCTTCAGTGCTGCACTCCTACCCAGGATATGCACGGTCTCAGGCAGGCAATATGACCACAATACCGAAGCCTCAATTGCTGCACTTAAGGTACGAGGATTCGTAAACAGGCACTGACCTGTTGTTGACTGAACTAGGACACCCACAAACGAGGAATGAGGTAACACAGGAGGTAGGTCTTCTGAGGACCAGGACATCCTCTTAGCATCTGACTCTGGGGCAGCATACGCCGGCTCATTCTCCAACAGACGTTTGCCTCTCTGGGACTTTTTATCAACGTCCATGGCGCCCCCGCTCTGGGAAGTGTCCTTTAGGGAGGCTCCAACCTTTCCCGGTGCTGTGAGAGTTACCCC
Source organism: Procambarus clarkii (assembly GCF_040958095.1). Taxonomy (NCBI): domain Eukaryota; kingdom Metazoa; phylum Arthropoda; class Malacostraca; order Decapoda; family Cambaridae; genus Procambarus; species Procambarus clarkii. The sequence continues at coordinate 24,920,381 of NC_091162.1, forward strand.
TGGGGTAACTACAGTGAGCACACGCTGGCCCAAAGAAGCCAGCTGAATTCAAAGATGAACTCCCGATGAGATGAGGAAAGAAAACCCAGTCAGCGAACTAGCAGTGTACAACCGGCCAACGTAGTGCCCAGACTGAAACCCCTACGTTAACTGTGGGTCCAAGTGATGACTATTCGTTTGCTCTTTCTGCAGTGTTTACACACAACTTTCCTAGGACTCCAGAAAAACCTCTTTAATGGATCTTTGTGTGAGCCGATCATTTACCAAAGCCAAATATGATGAGTTAAAGTAAAGTACCAGTACGTAGTTTAAATATATAGTTGTCTATACCCATGACAATTTTGATGCCCATTTTCTTACAATTGAATAACAACTTCTCGTTCATGATACTTAAAACTTTATGCAATAAATTGTTTATTTTATATTATGTTTTATAAACACCATTCTTGATTGTGGATTGTAAAGTAACGTCATTCTTAATGAGACAGGCTATTAAAATGTGATAACTCCAGCCCAATATTACAGTCTTTTAATATCAGGATAGCTTTTAAGAGAATTGTTCTCTTAAATAATCCCAATATATTCCCACTAACTATAGAACAAATATTACCATGAAACATCCTAGTAGTAAAGCGCAAAGTCCCGATTCAAAGTATTAAAACCTTTACCCTCTCTCAGTATTTTAAGCCAACTTTTAATCAAACAGTTTAATACATATCTGCCCTCTATTACTATTTTTACACACACACATATCACTTGTTTTACCAGATACAACGTTTATGTAGATGTATCATATCTTATGAAACCAGAGACGAACACGTTCATGGCAAAACTTCATAGAATTTTATATATTCTGAGAAATATAATCTGATAGGATTTTTTTTTTAAATTATGTGGACTATTAAAGTTCTTGAATATCTATAATGATGCTTTAGTTTCTCAAATGTCAAAGTGACTAAAATTGAACACTGGTTGTACTTCAAGTTTAGTAAACATAAAACACCTGATCTTTGTTTTGTACACAAGTGTTGGCGTTGCGTTAGATCAACTAGCGGATACAACAGTCACCTTCCCTATTTAAATATATAAATATCGTTACCACAAAAGGTGTAATACTTTAGTTTCTACCAAATAATCAATGTTGTTATGAGCAAACACGTGAAAGTAATGTTCTAGCTGCCGTTAACACTAACGTAGATAACATGCATAATCATTAATTAAATTGTCCTTCTTTATAGAATCAAAACAAGAAATATAAAACTTCATCTAAAATATATATTGGGCATGCAGGAATTTTTTGTAGGCACTTTATGGAAAAGAAATTTCTGTACAGTAAGCCAAATGTTACTATATATAAGATGCTCGTTGGAACAGACTCCTGTAATAAAGATACACATTAGTCTTTCTGTTTCAGTAAAAGGATCTTGCTTGGTAATGAGAATAATTTTCATTAATTTGTGAATCTCAGCGAGTTATATGGTCATAATAGTTGAACGTTGATGCGTGTAAACATGCTTCATTGACGGTATTTACCACAAAATGTGATAATTTACTTTGTGGTGGCGTCACAGTTTCAGAAGAAGTGCTCGGTACCTATCAGCAAGCTGAGCGGAGGAAATGCAATAATAATGTGTTGCCACTGCTTCCTCGGTAATTTAAACGGCCTCCGGTTTCTATGGAATTTCAGTCGAATAAACAAAGGATTCGATTCCTCTGGTCGTAACGTAAAGACGCACTTTGGCACAACAAGACCAGGAGATAAACATGTAAACAATAGCTTCAACCTCTAGTGTAGTAAGTGGCTGGGATGTGTGGGCGATCCCTAGCCTTGAAAATATTTTAAGGGTGAGGTACAATTTTATTGTAGGCTAGCCATGTCCTACGTGATGAAGGGTCAAGTATGAATCGGTAGTAGCCTATCCCCATCTTTAGCAGGTATAAGACAGTTGAGTTTTATTGGATACTAAATAATATTAGTATCCAATAAAATGACCTAGTTGAAGCTGCACTAAGGAAGCCATCCGTATCTGTCTCATTTCCCAGAGACTCATCCCCTACTCTGATTTCTACCGTCAGTCATAATGTATAAGGCTGCCAATGTCGTGTAGATGTTGGTGGGGTTGGAGTGGATGAACACGCAGAGAGCTCACCTCATGGCTGACGGTGCTGCTCCGAGTCAGTAGGCTCGGGGCCCAGCTCCTGGTGGTCCTCTGGCAGGTTGGTGAGGTCAGCGATGGCGGCCGTGTTGTCATGGATGTTCTAAAGTTATCGGCGTCGGTCGTCTAGCGCTCTAGGCAGAAGAAAGCTATTCAAACCAGCGTGGTGGTGAGCTGCTCCTCGATTTTCTGCATTGCCAGGTGTAGACGCGCGAACCCTGATGGATTGCGCCGACTCGATTGCGGAAGAGATACTCTCCTTAGAATACTCGAACTGCTTGGGGCACATTGTCGGATAGCTGTCGACTGGGCCCAACAAACAGTTGCACTTCATTCTTCCGGAGGGAACTTCCCGCCGGCGGCTAGTTCAAATACACTTTTTTCTACAGCTTTAAAATTAATGACTGGCCAATTAATTCTACCAATAACAAATTACGTGTCAAAAATATGACCTATTCCATTGGCCGTCCTTGTATAACTGTAATATGAAACCCTCGTATAACTGTAATATGAAACCTCGTATAAATGTAACATGAAAGAGGAGGCATCTTTGCTCGAATACGTATCAGTCACAAAAAGTTAACTAATGGACACAAAGGAATGGACGCCTGCCCTTTACTGTATCCTTTTTATACCTTTATTTCTAGTACCGCCAGTAATCTCCTGGTTGAATATCCTGATTATCAGGATGATCGGAAATTTAAATTTCCCACTGCACCACTTGTTAAATGCCTTGAAAATACATGGTGAATCTGACCCTTGTGATACAAATCACCTCATTTCTTGCTGATCCCGTATTGGCATTATGAGCAACATTCAGGAACTTCTGAATGTTCTGTTCGGTACATAATGCATAATTGTCATACTGGCTAAATGCTATATTTTGGTAATTACTTACTGTAACAAGGCAGAGGTCGTCATCTTGGGCGTCATGAATGATCCAAGTGTTACCTAACTGCAGTGTAGCCAATCTCATATGATACAAGAAAATAAGTAAATTATAATTTACCCAGGGTAATATACTCAAGGCAGTAAATAAGGGTGTTACAACTTCTCCATGCTGTATATACCTTGAGTTTACTTGAAATAAATATCAGTTATGGTCCAGCCAGTGTTGACATCGTAGGCTACAGGGTGGAAACTGTCGCTTGTAGCCTACACACTTAGTATACATACTAGTCACAACTATGGCTGTTCACTAACACATGAATTATGTATGTTCTGCCTATCGTAACCTTCGGTACCTCATGTTTCTAAAAGAAATTATGATGTCTGATAATCGAAAGAGCTAGGAGTTAGGAAGTAGTTATTGTTCAGTAAGTTAAATTCATTTTTACTGTTATTATTTTTATATAAATGAAATCCTGCTTAGCTTTTAGTTATTTGGTCACGTGTTACCAATATTGCGTTTGTTTACTCTGTAGATTATCAAATGTAATTTATGTTATCACCATTAAACTAAACATCGCATTTAAAAACAGTGTTGCTACATAGGGCAGAAGGGTGGCGCTTTTTTTGATAACTACTTACTTCAAGAAAATTGCCTAATCTTTGGCTCATACATGTCATTCCTCATCGTCAGTAAAGATATTTCGAAAGAGAATTAGTAATTTATTACATATTTTATCTTGCGAGGCATATGTATACATTAGTTAATGAAGTTTTCATAATTTACACAACACTGATAAATCTTCATTCTGCGCCATGTTTGTAGGATGATATAGTTTAACTATTTTCTGGTCCATGGCCAGTACACTTTTGATGCTTGTTTCTGCCTTGTCGGGTGTGTGTGTACTCCCCTAGTTGTGTTTGTGAGGGTTGAACTTTGGCTCTTTGGTCCCTCCTCTCAACTGTCAATCAACTGGTGTATGATCCTGCTGCCTATTAGGCTCTATCAAATCTACATTTGAAACTGTCTGCCTCCACTACATCACTGCCTAATGCATTCCATGTGTTAACTACTCTAACACTGAAAACATTCTTTCTAATGTCTCTGTGGTCCATTTGGGTACCACGTTTCCACCTGTGTCCCCTTGTTCGTGTTCTACGCATGCTAAATAATTTGTCTTTGTCCACCCTGTCAATTCCTCTGAGAATTTTGTAGGTAGTTATCATGTCTCCCCTTACTCTTCTGTCTTCCAGGGACGTGAGGTTTAGCTCCCGTAGCCTTTCCCAGTAGCTTATACCTCTCAGTTCTTGGACTAGTCTGATGGCATTCCTCTGAATCTTGCCTAACTTTGTCTTGTGTTTAACTAGGTATGGACTCCAGGCTAGAGCTACATACTCCAGGATTGGTCTGACATAAATGGTATACAAGGTCCTGAACGATTCCTTACACAAGTTTCTAAAGGCAGTCCTTATGTTGGCCAATCTAGCATATGCCGCTGATGATATCCTTTTGATTTGGGCCTCTGGGGACAGGTTCGGTGTGATATCAACCCCCAGATCTTTCTCTCTATTTGTCTCTTGCAGGATTTCACCTCCCAGATGGTACCTTGTGTTCAGCCTCCTGCCCACTTCGTCTAATTTCATTACTTTACACTTTCCTGAGTTAAACTTTAGTAGACATTTTCTAGACCTTTCCTCCAGTTTGTCCAGGTCGTCCTGTAGTGTCTATCAATCTTCATCTGTCTTGATTTGTCATATTTTTGCATCATCATCAAACATTGAGATGAATGAGTCTATACCCTCTGGAAGATCGTTTACATGTATGAGAAACGGGATGGGTCCAAGTACAGAGCCCTGTGGGACTCCGCTGGTGACATTTCGCCACTCTGATGACTTCCCCACCTAGTTAATCGCTGTTTCCTGATGCTTAGATACTCCCTTATCCACTGGAGCGTCTTACCTTTTACTCCTGCCTGTTTCTTCAACTTTTGTATCAGCCTTTGATGAGCTTTCAAGCTGTCAAGAGCTTTCTGACAGTCCAAGAAAATGCAGTCTGCCTACCCTTCTTTTTCTTGTCTATTTTTTGTCGCCTAGTCATATAATTTTATTAAACCTATAAGCCACCGTTTATCATCCCTGAAGCCATGCTGGTGGTGTTACAAACTCTTTTCCTCCGGATGTTCTACGAACATCTGGAGGATCTACGCTCCTTGTGTATGTACTCACCTATTTGTGCTTGCGGGGGTTGAGCTCTGGCTCTTTGGTCCCGCCTCTCAACTGTCAATCAACTGGTGTACAGATTCCTGAGCCTACTGGGCTCTGTCATATCTACATTTGAAACTGTGTATGGAGTCAGCCTCCACCACATCACTTCCTAATGCATTCCATCTGTTAATTACTCTGACACGGAAAAAGTTCTTTCTAACGTCCCTGTGGCTCATTTGGGTACTCAGTTTCCACCTGTGTCCCCTTGTTCGCGTACCACACATGTTAAACAGTTTATCTTTATCTACCCCTGTCAATTCCTCTGAGAATTTTGTAGGTAGTGATCATGTATCCCCTTACTCTTCTGTCTTCCAGTGTCGTGAGGTGCATTTCACACAGCCTGTCCACGTAACTCATGCTTCTTAGTTCCGGGACTAGCTTAGTGGTATACCTCTGAACTTTTTCAAGCTTCGCCTTGTGCTTGACAAGGTACGGGCTCCATGCTGGGGCCGCATACTCCAGGATTGGTCTTACATATGTGATATACAAGGTTCTGAATGATTTCTTACACAGGTTCCTGAAGGCTGTTCTGATGTTAGCCAGCCTCGCATATGCCGCAGATGTTATTCTCTTGATGTGGGCTTCAGGAAGCAGGTTTGGTGTGATATCAACTCCTTGATCTTTCTCTCTGTCCGTTTCATGAAGGACTTCATCTCCCATTCTATATCCTGTATCTGGCCTCCTGTTTACACTGCCTAGTTTCATTACCTTACATTTACTCGGGTTAAACTTTAGTAGCCATTTGTTGGACCATTCATTCAGTCTGTCTATATCATCTTGTAGCCTCATATATACTATCTTCCTCCGTCTTAATCCTCCTCATAATTTTTGCATCACCAGCAAACAATGAGAGGAATGATTCTATATCCTTTGGTAGATCATTTACATATATCAGAAACAGTATGGGGCTCAAGGACTGAACCCTGCGGGACTCCACTGGTGACGTCTCGCTAGTCTGAGACCTCACCCCTCACAGTGACTCACTGCCTTCTGTTACTTAGGTACTCCCTTATCCAATGGAGTACCATCTCTTTCGCTCCTGCCGGCATCTCCAGCTTTCGCACTAGTCTCTGATGTTGTAATGTGTCAAAGGCTGTCTGGCAATCCAAAAATATGCAGTCTGCCCACCCCTCTCTTTCCTGCCTGATCGTAGAATTCAATTAATCCTGTGAGGCAGGACTTGCCATCCCTGAAACCATGTTGGTGTTATGTCACAAAGTTCCTTCGCTCCAGATGTTCCACTAGCTTTTTTCGCACAATTTATTTTCTCCAATAACTTGCATGGTATGCAAGTTAGGGACACTGGCCTGAAGTTCAGTGCCTCCTGTCTATCCCCCCTTCTTGTATATCAGGACTACGTTTGCCGTCTTCCAAATTTTTGGCAGTTCACCTGTTACCAGTGATTTGATATACACCATGGAGAGTAGCAGGCACAGTGATTCTGCTCCTTCCTTTAGTGTCCATGGCGATATTCCATCCAGGCCTATAGCCTTTGTCACATCCAACTCTAGCAAAAGCTTTCTTTCATCCGCACTGGTAATCTCAAATTCCTCTAGTGGTGCCTGGTTAACTATTCCTTCTCTTATCTCTGAAACTTCTCATTGTTCTAATGTAGAGACTTCCTGGAATTTCTTTTTGAGTTCCTCGCACACTTCTTTTTCGTTTGTAATGAACCTCTCTGCCTCTATCCTCAGTTTCATTACCTGTTCCTTCATTGATGTCTTTCTCCTGATGTGGCTCTGCAGCAATTTAGGTTGAGTCTTTGCCTTGTTTGCTGTGTCGTTTTCATATTGTCCTTCTGCCTCTCTTCTCACCCTGACGTATTCATTTCTGGCTCTCTGGTAACCTTCTCTGCTCTCAAGTGTCCTGTTATTTCTATAGTTTCTCCATGCTCTTTTACTTAGTTGCTTAGCTAGCCTACATCTCTGATTAAACCATGGGTTTCTCAGCTGCATTTCATTTATTTTTCCTTTTGGACCAGGATAAACTTTTCTGCTGCTTCCTTACACTTCTGCGTGATGTATTCCATTATATCTTGGGCCATCATTCCCTGAGCTCTGTTTCCCATGTTATATCTGTTAGGAATTTTCTCATCTCCTCATAGTTACCCTTACGGAATGCTAGCCTTTTGCTTTCAGTACCCTTCCTGTGTTTTTTAACCCTTCTTCGACCAGATACTCAAACGTCAGTACACTGTGATCGCTCATTCCTACTGGGGCCTCGAAATCAATTTCCCTTATGTCGGAGTCATTCAGAGTGAAGACTAAGTCGAGTCTGGTTCGCTGGTTCATCATTTCCCCTCATTCGTGTGGGTTCCCTGACATGCTGGTTTAAAAAGTTTTTTGTTGCCACTTCGAATAGTTTAGCTCTCCATGTTTCCTCTCCTCCATGCGGTTCCTTGTTCTCCCAGTTTATCCTTCCGTGATTGTGTGTGTGTGTGTGTGTGTGTGTGTGTGTGTGTGTGTGTGTGTGTGTGTGTGTGTGTGTGTGTGTGTGTGTGTGTGTGTGTGTGTGTGTGTGTGTGTGTGTGTGTGTGTGTGTGTGTGTGTGTGTGTGTGTGTGTGTGTGTGTGTGTGTGTGTGTGTGTGTGTGTGTGTGTGTGTGTGTATTCACCTAGTTGTGGTTACGGGGGTTGAGCTCTGCTCTTTTGACCCGCTGCCAAGATATCATTGTTATGGTGGCTGTGAGTTGCGATCTCTCTCTCTCACACACACACACACACATACACACACACACACACACACACACACACACACACACACACACACACACACACACACACACACACACACACACACACACACACACACACACACACACAACGTTTCGAACATACATGGTTCATTCTCAAGTGATAAGAAATTACAGATCTCGTTACATTTATACAAATACCGGGTCAGGTGAGAAAACAAGTAGAATAAAGGAAAAGGCAAGGGGATAAATAGGGAGATAAATAGGGGATGAAGCACATACAAAGAGTAATCGGGCATAATAGGCCTATTATGTTGAGCAGTATCTTCTGTGTTGGCATCGTTATGTTCCGGTCATGTCCTTACTCTCATGGTGGGTAGAGTAAATAGTTCCGTGATTTGAGTATTCATGGTAGGTTGTTCTATTCTTATGTGGATTGCTTCAAGAATTTATAATCTTCTTACATCTTGGGTTTTGTCTATTATACAAGTGTTTTTATTCAGCCTTTCTCTTGTTAGGGTGATGTCATGGACTTGTCTCGTGTGATTCTTGGGGGCACCGGATTGCAGATGGCATGTCAAACGCCTCGATCGGCTTGGTCGACGTTATACCTATGTACTTAGATTGAAGGTTACATCCTCCGTGAGGGGGCAGGTGTACATGTATACAACGCTTGACTGCTGTAAAGGTTTCACCGTCGGCTTCGGACTGTTTTTAATAAGGAGGCCGGCAGTCTTCTTTGTTCTATAGAATATGATCAGGTCTATGTTTTGGTTAGGAATAGTGCTTTTTACTCCTTTACGAATTATTTCTTTCATTATTCTTTCTTCTTTTTTATGTTCACTGTGCATAGTTGATTTGTAGTATAATTTTATTGGAGGTGTTGTGGTTTGTGTTCTAGGTTCAGGATTGTACCATCGGTCGAGGTGTCTTCTTATAGCAGCGTTTATTTCCGTGTTGCTATATCCGTTGTTCACCAATACCTGAGTTATTCTTTCAAACTCTCTACTCACGTTGCTCCATTCAGAGCAGTGGGTAAGCGCTCGACGAATATAAGCATTGAGAACACTGGCTTTGTATCTTTGGGGGCACTCACTTCTACCGTTCAGGCATAATCCTATGTTGGTGGGCTTGGTATATACGTTGGTGCTTAAAGAGGTTCCTGTTTTTGTTATTAGTACATCCAAGAATGGCAGACTTATTTTCACTATTTTCATGTGTAAATCGGAGTACTGACTCTCTCTCTAGATGGCTTTTTAGATCAATTAGTTCATCTGAGTCTTTTACTATGACGATTTACTATGACTATTATTTAAATCCCTATTTGTCATTATCAAAATGAATCCCTATTATTTAAACCCCTATTTATCCCCCTTGCCTTTTCCTTTATTCTACTTGTTTCCTCACCTGACCCCGTACAATGGTAGCCTCACAAGGTGCACCTGAGAGGCCGCGAGCTCTCAGCTGGCCCCGTACAATGGTAGCCTCACAAGGTGCACCTGAGAGGCCGCGAGCTCTCAGCTGGCCCCGTACAATGGTAGCCTCACAAGGTGCACCTGAGAGGCCGCGAGCTCTCAGCTGGCCGTCTTCTCGGTGAAGATAGATGACGTAGGTTTGATCGCTTAACATAGGATTAATGAAGAGAATAGAGGTATTAGATTTAGATATGTTAGTAGAATAATATATTTTTTCCTGTGACCTATTTTTGATTGGGGGAAGAGATGGGACACCAGCTTGCTGATAATGATAACTGATTAGTTAGACTGCCGATACCGCGGTGGGCCAACCTTTGAATTTTGCTTCGCTAAGAATCTTGATTGTGTTGTTAACTGTTATGGTCCTTGCTCTAATGGTCCTTAATGGTCCTTGCCATATGTAACTGTGAGACATATGTCTCGTGCATGACAGGTTCTTCCGGCACATATTATGGAAATGTTACAACTCTCAGATACTGTTAAATTCTCTACACAGCCTCACCCACCACTCATCATGGCCCTCCCCCCACTCATCATGGCCCTCCCCCCACTCATCATGGCCCACCCACCACTCATCATGGCCCACCCACCACTCATCATGGCCCACCCACCACTCATCATGGCCCTCCCACCACTCATCATGACCCTCCCACCACTCATCATGGCCCACCCACCACTCATCATGGCCCTCCCACCACTCATCATGGCCCTCCCACCACTCATCATGGCCCTCCCACCACTCATCATGGCCCTCCCCCACTCATCATGGCCCTCCCACCACTCATCATGGCCCTCCCACCACTCATCATGGCCCTCCCACCACTCATCATGGCCCTCCCACCACTCATCATGGCCCTCCTACCACTCATCATGGCCCTCCCACCACTCATCATGGCCCTCCCACCACTCATCATGACCCTCCCACCACTCATCATGGCCCACCCACCACTCATCATGGCCCTCCCACCACTCATCATGGCCATCCCACCACTCATCATGGCCCTCCCACCACTCATCATGGCCCTCCCCCACTCATCATGGCCCTCCCACCACTCATCATGGCCCTCCCACCACTCATCATGGCCCTCCCACCACTCATCATGGCCCTCCCACCACTCATCATGGCCCTCCCACCACTCATCATGGCCCTCCTACCACTCATCATGGCCCTCCCACCACTCATCATGGCCCTCCCACCACTCATCATGGCCCTCCCACCACTCATCATGGCCCTCCCACCACTCATCATGGCCCTCCCACCACTCATCATGGCTCTCCTACCACTCATCATGGCCCTCCCACCACTCATCATGGCCCTCCCCACTCATCATGGCCCTCCCACCACTCATCATGGCCCTCCCACCACTCATCATGGCCCTCCCACCACTCATCATGGCCCTCCCACCACTTATCATGGCCCTCCCACCACTCATCATAGCCCTCCCACCACTCATCATGGCCCTCCCACCACTCATCATGGCCCTCCCACCACTCATCATGGCCCTCCCACCACTCATCATGGCCCTCCCCCACTCATCATGGCCCTCCCACCACTCATCATGGCCCTCCCACCACTCATCATGGCCCTCCCACCACTCATCATGGCCCTCCCACCACTCATCATGCCGCGTGACACTCAGTGTGGGGTCATGGCCATCGGTCACCTAACTCACCCGTAATGGCTACACATATTACTGAATACTTAATTTGTATTCATGTTCCGTGTGCTGCCGAGGTCCTGAGCAGGTTAAGTTCGGCTTAGCACAACCAGTCATATCCATCATAGCTGTGAAAATATCTTAATTGAGAGCTTATTTGTAAATTTCCTTACCAAGTAAAGAAGAACCTGAGAAATATGGAGAAAATTCATGCTGGAATCATCGGTTGTATTTAGTAACACTGTCAACAAGAACAATTGACTACAAATGTATACACAGTATATGAAGTACCCACAATAATCCCCAGCAGACATGGTGCTAAGACCATAGTAGCAAGAATACATGAAACTCACTTCTTAATTCATTTTATAATATCGATATCAACTAAAAACATAAGCCTAGTCTTAAGCACCAACGGAATATATATATCTGTGCAGAAACAACATTATATATATATATATATATATATATATATATATATATATATATATATATATATATATATATATATATATATATATAACTGAAAACTCACACCCCAGAAGTGACTCGAACCCATACTCCCAGAAGCAACGCAACTGGTATGTACAAGACGCCTTAATCCACTTGACCATCACGACCGGACAAAATGAGGTGATAGCCGAGGCTATTTGAACCACCCCACCGCCGGCACTCGGATAGTAATCTTGGGCATAGCATTTTACCAAATCACCTCATTCTTTGGGCACACGTGAGGAACACAAATGCGAACAAGCCTGAATGGTCCCCAGGACAATATGCAACTGAAAACTCACACCCCAGAAGTGACTCGAACCCATACTCCCAGAAGCAACGCAACTGGTATGTACAAGACGCCTTAATCCACTTGACCATCACGACCGGACAAAATGAGGTGATAGCCGAGGCTATTTGAACCACCCCACCGCCGGCACTCGGAAAGTTTCGGCACTCGGAAAGAAAGTGGGACCTTTCAGGCTTGTTCGCATTTGTGTTCCTCACGTGTGCCCCAAAGAATGAGGTGATTTGGTAAAATGCTATGCCCAAGATTACTATCCGAGTGCCGGCGGTGGGGTGGTTCAAATAGCCTCGGCTATCACCTCATTTTGTCCGGTCGTGATGGTCAAGTGGATTAAGGCGTCTTGTACATACCAGTTGCGTTGCTTCTGGGAGTATGGGTTCGAGTCACTTCTGGGGTGTGAGTTTTCAGTTGCATATTGTCCTGGGGACCATTCAGGCTTGTTCGCATATATATATATATATATATATATATATATATATATATATATATATATATATATATATATATATATATATATATATATATATGAAGGCACAACTCTCCTAAACACGAGAGTGAAGTATAGAACTTTAGAACACTTTCCCACCAGGAGACTCGAACTAGGGTTCGAGTCTCCTGGTGGGAAAGTGTTCTAAAGTTATATATATATATATATATATATATATATATATATATATATATATATATATATATATATATATATATATATATATATATATATTTGTGTGTGTAATGAGATGGAAGTGTTGTATAGCATGAGTGTGGGATGTGAGGAAGCCTGACAAGAGCAAGGTTGCCGGCCAACACCAGCGGGGTGGTGCGGTGGGGACCTCAACCACTCACAAGTGTGCATGTAAATACTGCCACTCACACCACCGCAGCTGCTAATATGTAATATTGCCATCTCCTTTTGTTCTTGTGATATGTGTGCGGGTACCACCACACGCTGTACGTCGTGTGTGGGTACCACCACACGCTGTACGTACGTCGTGTGTGGGTACCACCACACGCTGTACGTACGTCGTGTGTGGGTACCACCACACGCTGTACGTACGTCGTGTGTGGGTACCACCACACGCTGTACGTACGTCGTGTGTGGGTACCACCACACGCTGTACGTACGTCGTGTGTGGGTACCACCACACGCTGTACGTACGTCGTGTGTGGGTACCACCACACGCTGTACGTCGTGTGTGGGTACCACCACACGCTGTACGTACGTCGTGTGTGGGTACCACCACACGCTGTACGTACGTCGTGTGTGGGTACCACCACACGCTGTACGTCGTGTGTGGGTACCACCACACATCATGTGTGGGTACCACCGTCGTGGGGTGGCCAATATGGGCGGGATCTTCTCTCAGGTGTCAAAGATGATCACAAACCCGGAAATATTGAGGATGACGTCTACATAGGACTAACCATTTATTGTATAGTTTTGTAAGCTTTCTTATGATTGCTTGGAGTGGGGTTTATAGTGGTAACACTAAAAGATTGATGTTGCTGTATCTAAGGTAATGTATGTTATAAAAAATAAACAATACAAAAATAATTTGTGCAAACTACGTAGTGGATGTTGCTCGCCTTTGTTTCTATGCAATAATTTGAAGGCAATATTGCAATAAAGTCTTTGTTATTTATGCATTATGTGAGACTGGTGCATGAGACTCCGGATTAAAAGAACGTGTTCTGTCAGTCAGAACATCAACAATAACGAAGCCTATCATGTCACTTGTCTTAGGCCTTTTTTGTCATAACACTTGAATTCTGCAGTTGTGTGAGCTGATGACACGTGTCATATGGACCTAAGTGTTATTAAAATAAGTATTTATCACTTGAAATGTGTTGGGCTGCGTAAATTATTTGTTGTTAAGCACAAGGCATATATATCTTCAGCCGACATATTGGTAATGTGTGTGTGTAGGCCAGCACCTGTGTGTCGTCAACTCATACTACTGGACCAGTATCCTCACCCGTAACAACGGAATTTGACAGCTTCCAGTATATAAAGATATTTTGTGTAATGTCAGAGTAAAATAAATTAAGCGAGAGGACAGTTGTCAGCCTATTTATTCTCCTCCGAAACCACTATAGTGTGGCCGAGGTGCCCACTCTGCCAGTACTTGTAATACGTTTGCCCGAAACGCTATATGCGTATTAGTGGCTTTAGGTATTGTATGTACTAGCTCTATCTTTAAATCCAACATAATGTTTGTAACTCATCATCTATGTATATATTTTTACCTGAATAAAAGTTTGAATTTGAAAAAACTCTGTTACCACGGCAAGGACACAATACTATGTGTCAGTCACGGGTGTTCTGTTGTTTCCACCACCCCTCTGTGTGGTGTACCATCCACCACCCCTCTGTGTGGTGTACCATCCACCACCGCTCTGTGTGGTGTACCATCCACCACCCCTCTGTGTGGTGTACCATCCACCACCCCTCTGTGTGGTGTACCATCCACCACCCCTCTGTGTGGTGTACCATCCACCACCCCTCTGTGTGGTGTACCATCCACCACCCGTCTGTGTGGTGTACCATCCACCACCCGTCTGTGTGGTGTACCATCCACCACCCCTCTGTGTGGTGTACCATCCACCACCCCTCTGTGTGGTGTACCATCCACCACCCCTCTGTGTGGTGTACCATCCACCACCCCTCTGTGTGGTGTACCATCCACCACCCCTCTGTGTGGTGTACCATCCACCACCCCTCTGTGTGGTGTACCATCCACCACCCCTCTGTGTGGTGTACCATCCACCACCCCTCTGTGTGGTGTACCATCCACCACCCCTCTGTGTGGTGTACCATCCACCACCCCTCTGTGTGGTGTACCATCCACCACCCGTCTGTGTGGTGTACAGTAGTAGGGATGGCCTCGTATGGGCCTCTTTTTTTTCGGGAAAAGAGGCCTATACGGGGTCAGGGGTTTCAGGTAAATTTGGTCAGTCACAGATTTGGAATTAAGGAATTCTTATGAGGAAAATAATTTCTGAGATTTTAGAAGTTTGTTAAGAGATCCTATGATGAAAATAAGTTCATAGAAGTTTGTTAAGAGATCTTATGGGAGAAATTCAAATTCGTGTTTTGGAGTGTCAGGCAAATTTGGGCAGTCACTGATTTGGAATTAAGGAATTCTTATGAGAAAAATAATTTCTGATATTTTAGAAGTTTGTTAATAGTTCTTATGATGAAAATAAGTTCATAGAAGTTTGTTAAGAGTTCTTATAGGAGAAATTCAAATTTTTAGAGTTCTTACCAATAATAAACAGATATTTAGGCTGTATACATTTAAGTAGAATTCTTACTTAGAAACGAGTACTACTATATAACTAAAACTGAATCATTACCCTGCCATCCCCCACCCCATCCCTCCTAACCCCCTTGCATCTCCTGCTCCTACCTCACACCCCCTCCCTCCCTCCCCCTTACCTCCCAACCTCCCGCGTCACCTCACTCCAGCCAGCCAGCCAGACGCCGCCAGCAGGTCACCTCCATAATCTTATCTTATCTTCTCCATAATATCTGGACCGTCCCTTCCCCCCCCTCTCTCTACCTCTTACCATACCCCCCTCTCCTTCTTCATATTGTTCATTCATAATTCCGTACAGCTATTTAGACATCATAATGTTTGTTCCTTTACATTAAATGAGTCAGTTTTACACAAATCAACCGAGTCAGTAAGCAAGTTCTAGCTCCTGTCCTCAGCCTTTGTTCCCTCTCATAACATCTTTACTAACAGTCCAATCCCCCTGAAATTTTAAACAGTCATATTTCAGACGTAGTAAATAAGATTCGACCAATTACTGAGGTCTAGCTCCTGTCCTCAGCCTTTGTTCCCTCTCGTATCTTCGTTAATACCTATTCAATTTCCCTGAAACTTATACCCTCTGTATATCAGACACAGTAAATAAGATCAAGTCAGTTACTGAGCTCCAGTTACATGTCCCCCACCTTAGTTCGTTTGTACAAGTTCTTTAGTAACAATTACCAAACTCTTGCTCACGTTCGCTGCCATAGCTCATTTGTACATGTTCTTTATCATCAGATCAATTCCCCTGAAATTTAAGATCACTATATTTCTACGTAGTAAAATAAATCAAGACATTAACCGAGTTTCAGCTCATGTCCTCCACCTTAGTTCAATATTCATCAAAATTGATTCAAATCAAGTCCCTCTCCAGTCTATCAAAGTAAACATCGTGGCCTTTACTACACTTTTTGTACTCAGCTATGTAATATTCACACGGTCATATAACACCTTACCTTCAATACTTTTTGTTCAAGTAAGCAATAATCACAAGGTCAAAATCGCACCTTACCTTTCCCTCCCTTACCTTCTCATCCCCAACGTATCCAAACCTTCAATAATCGTACTGTATTTGCATATTTTCTCTATATTCACTGTGTTCTTCGTATTCTCATCCATGTTTTCCATGTTCACTCCATGTTCTTCAAATGTTCACCGCCCATTCAGTTCATATTTTTTTCACCAGTTTTCTCCATTTTTTCTATGATCTTACTCTTAGTCTCATGATGTTCTCTACAAATTCTAGTCATATTTCCTATGTTTTCATGTTCATCTCATGTTCTCTTTACAACTTTTATACTCAATATTCATGCCATCCTCCATATTTTTTGTGTTCTTTGGCAATATTCATGTTCCTCTACAAGTTCATGTTCCTCACATGATCACTTCATTTATCACCTTCACTTACATGTTTCTACATTCTTTGTCATATTCTCTATGTTCTTCACAAGTTCATTGTTCATTCTTTATATTCCCTATTCTCCTTATAATGTTTTCATGTTCTCTGTAAGTTCATATTCCCAGCATGTTCACTGTATTCATCAACTTTTCTTACATGTTTTCTGTGTTCTTTGCCATGTTCCCCATATGTTCACTGGGTTCATTCCCTTACATGTAATTTAACGTTCCTTAACTAAAAAAAAATCTTTCGCCAATCAACTAAAAACATAGTCACTTTTCGTCATTTCTCAACTAAACTTATTATCCAATCAACTAAAAATAATCGGAATTAGCCTCGTTCAACACCGTTCTTAACTAAAATGACCTTTCTCTTAGCTAAAAAATTGTCAAAGGAAACTTTCCAACACTGTTTATAACTAACTTTATCCATCGTCAATTAACTAAAAATAATAACTTTCATCATTTCTTAACTAAACTTATTCCCCAGTCAACAGAAAATAATCATGTTCATCATGTTTCATTGTCATTTCTTATCTAAAATTATCCGCCAATCAACAGAAAAAGCCATGTTCATCAAACTTTTGTCTTTTTGTTTTAACTAAAAGTATTCGTCAGTCAACTAAAATAGTCACTTTCATCATGTTTCCTTGTCATTTCTTAACTGAAATATCACTTCTCTCAACTGAAAATAGTCAAGTGTAGCCTCTTTCCAACACTGTTCTTAACTAAAGTAACCTTTCACTTCGCTAAAAAATAATCATATTCATCATTGTTCCTAACTAAAATTATGTGTCGTTAAGTAAGAAATATAGTCAAAGACACTCTTCGAGACATCAAGGACTTACTCAGAGACATCAAAATTGCACTCAAAGACATCCTTTGAGACATCATAGACATCCTTTAAGACTTCAAAGTCATTCGCAGAGTCATCGATAGGTGCTCTCATATCCTCAAAGTTATTCTCAGAGATATCTAAAGTTATCCTCAGAGTCATCAAAAGTTATTCTAAGACATCAAAAGTTATTCTCAGAGCTACCCAAAAGCTATTCTCAGAGTCATCAAAGTTATTCCAAGAGACATTAAAAATTAATCTCAGTCATCAAACTTGTTCTCAAAGTCATTAAAGTTAATCTTAGAGTCATCAAAGTTATTCGCTAAGTAACCTTTCGTTCATCAGAGAAACTTTCCAAAACATCTTTGTTCATCAAAGTTATTCTCTAAGTCATCTAAAGTTATTCTCAGAGTCATCAAGGTTATTCTCTAAGTCATCAAAGTTATTCTCAGACATCTAAAGTCAATCTCGGTCATCAAAGTTGTTCTCAAAGGCATCAATGTTGATCTCTAAGACATAAAGTTATTCTCTATGTCATCAAAAGTTATTCTCTGAGCTATCAAACACTACTACTCATGTTCTCAAAAGTCATTCTCAAAGTCATCAAAGATTTTCTCAGAGTCATCAAAGGTAATCTCTAACTCACTTTCGTTCAACATAGTCATTCTCTAAGTCATCAAAGGTATTCTCTGAGACATCAAAGTCATTCTCAGAGTCATCAAAAGTTATTCTCAGTCATCAAAGGTAATTTCTAAGTCACTTTCATTCATCAAAGTTATTCTCTAAGACATCAATGTTGTTCTCTAAGACATCAAAGATGTTCTCTAAATCATAAAAGTTACTCCCATAGCTATCAAAGGTTTTCTGTAAGTTATCTTCGTTCATCAAAGTTATTCTCAGTCATCAAAGTGATCTCTAACTCACCTTCGTTCATCAAAAGTTGTTCTCTAAGACACCTTCGTTCATCAAAGAACCTCTCCTTCTTCCATCAAGTTATTCTTTAAGACATCTTCAGTCATAAAATTTCTCTCCAAAATGTAACTAGTTCAGCTTTTCATATCAAACCTGCACTTCTGTTAAAATATATTTTCTTAGTCACTTTACCTTAAAACTGTTCTCTGAACAACACTGCATAAACCTACCTAACCTATCCTACCTAACCTATCCTCCCCAACTAATGTTACTTACCTAACATAACGTTCCTAAACCTAACCTAGCTTACATAACCTAACCTAACTTAACCTTACCTAACCTAACTTACCTAACCTACCTATCCTAACTTAACTTAACCTATCCTAACTTACCCAACCTAACTTAACTTACCATACTCTACCTAACTTAAATATCCTAACATAACCTGCATAACCTAACCTAACTTACCTATCCTACCTTAACTAACCTAACCTAACTTAACCTATCCTAACTTACCTAACCTAACTTAACTTACCCAAAACCTAACTTAACTAACCTAACTTACCTTACCTTACCTAACATAACTTGCTTAACCTAACCTATCTTACCTTACCTTACATTACCTTACCTAACCTACCTATCCTAACTTAACTAACCTAACCTAACTTACCTATCCTAACTTAACTAACCTAACCTAACTTACCTTACCTAACTTACCTAACATAACTTGCATAACCTAACCTAACTTACATTACCTACCCTAACTTATCTAACCTATCTTAACCTAACCTAACTTACCTAACCTAGCTTACCTACCCTAACTTACCTAACCTAGCTTACATAACCTAACCTAACCTAACTTACCTATCCTAACTTAACTAACCTGACCTAACCTAACTTAATTTAACCTAACTTACCTATCCTAACTTACCTAACCTAACCTATCCTAACTTATCCCAACCTATCCTAACTTAAAGTAAATTACCTAACTTAGCCTAACTTACCCAAACTGACGTAACCTAACTTACCTAGTCCAACTTACCCAACCAGACATGACCTAACTTACATAAATATTCCTGCTTGTCTTTTGTGTTTCGTCAATGTCTCATATTCATTTACTCGTTTCAAGGGATATTTTCTCAAATGGTCATTTACGCATTTCAAATGCTATTTGTTAAAGATTGGGTAATTAAGCATTTCAAAGGATTTTTGTTATATATGGGCATTTACTCATTTCAAGGGTTAATTTCTCAAATGGTCATTTTTGCATTTCAAGGGTTATTTGTTAAAATTCGTCAAGTTGCTCATAAGTTGTATTTATTATGCTGGTAATAATTGTCTTATTCTTTCCCCCCTTAACCTAACCTCTTTAGACTGGAGAGGGACTTGATTTGAATCAATTTTGATGAACATTGAACTAAGGTGGAGGACATGAGCTGAAACTCGGTTAATGTCTTGATTTATTTTACTACGTAGAAATATAGTGATCTTAAATTTCAGGGGAATTGATCTGATGATAAAGAACATGTACAAATGAGCTATGGCAGCGAACGTGAGCAAGAGTTTGGTAATTGTTACTAAAGAACTTGTACAAACGAACTAAGGTGGGGGACATGAGCTGGAGCTCAGTAACTGACTTGATCTTATTTACTGTGTCTGATATACAGAGGGTATAAGTTTCAGGGAAATTGAATAGGTATTAACGAAGATACGAGAGGGAACAAAGGCTGAGGACAGGAGCTAGACCTCAGTAATTGGTCGAATCTTATTTACTGCGTCTGAAATATGACTGTTTAAAATTTCAGGGGGATTCGACTGTTAGTAAAGATGTTATGAGAGGGAACAAAGGCTGAGGACCGGAGCTAGAACTTGCTTACTGACTCGGTTGATTTGTGTAAAACTGACTCATTTAATGTAAAGGAACAAACATTATGATGTCTAAATAGCTGTACGGAATTATGAATGAACAATATGAAGAAGGAGAGGGGGGGTATGGTAAGAGGTAGAGAGAGGGGGGAAGGGACGGTCCAGATATTATGGAGAAGATAAGATAAGATTATGGAGGTGACCTGCTGGCGGCGTCTGGTTGGCTGGCTGGAGTGAGGTGACGCGGGAGGTTGGGAGGTAAGGGGGAGGGAGGGAGGGGGTGTGAGGTAGGAGCAGGAGATGCAAGGGGGTTAGGAGGGATGGGGTGGGGGATGGCAGGGTAATGATTCAGTTTTAGTTATATAGTAGTACTCGTTTCTAAGTAAGAATTCTACTTAAATGTATACAGCCTAAATATCTGTTTATTATTGGTAAGAACTCTAAATTTGAATTTCTCCTATAAGAACTCTTAACAAACTTCTATGAACTTATTTTCATCATAAGAACTATTAACAAACTTCTAAAATATCAGAAATTATTTTTCTCATAAGAATTCCTTAATTCCAAATCTGTGACTGACCAAATTTACCTGAAACCCCTGACCCCATATAGGCCTCTTTTCCCGAAAAAAAGAGGCCCATATGAGGTCATCCCTACTACTGTGAACCATCCACCACCCCTCTGTGTGGTGTACCATCCACCACCCCTCTGTGTGGTGTACCATCCACCACCGCTCTGTGTGGTGTACCATCCACCACCCCTCTGTGTGGTGTACCATCCACCACCCCTCTGTGTGGTGTACCATCCACCACCCCTCTGTGTGGTGTACCATCCACCACCCCTCTGTGTGGTGTACCATCCACCACCCCTCTGTGTGGTGTACCATCCACCACCCCTCTGTGTGGTGTACCATCCACCACCCCTCTGTGTGGTGTACCATCCACCACCCCTCTGTGTGGTGTACCATCCACCACCCCTCTGTGTGGTGTACCATCCACCACCCCTCTGTGTGGTGTACCATCCACCACCCCTCTGTGTGGTGTACCATCCACCACCCGTCTGTGTGGTGTAAGATCCACCACCCCTCTGTGTGGTGTACCATCCACCACCCGTCTGTGTGGTGTACCATCCACCACCCCTCTGTGGGGGTGTAACTTCCACGACCCCACTGGGGGAGGGGGGGGGAATCTGGCTCCAAGATATTGATAATAAATCTCATAAATCATTCGAAGGATCATCCTTAAGAACAGGAAATAATAATTGGAGAACCAGTGCCTATGAATCTTTTATATAAGTTTCATGGCAATCTATTACTGTATAATCAGCTGTAGTTATTATAAGTTACGGAGCCAAATCCCTCCACACATTTTTGTTTGGGTGGGGGTTGATTAGTACAGAGAAATTAATGCATTTCAAGTACAAAATAATTAAATATTGATATACATGAAATATTGAATAAAATATGAAATAAGGAATGTTATCTTGAAGATCATTTGATTAATAAAATATAATATTCTACAAACTACAAGAACGAAATAACAGCTTAGCGGGATGAAGGAAAAGTAGCATCCATCTGGCAATATCACGAGAAACATGTCTCATCAGGCGGTCCTGGGAACACGTGACTGAGGCGGTGACTTATCTTCCTTCTTGCCAGCAAATTCCAAGCTGAAAGGCGAGCAGTATGTACAAACTAACTAGAGAGTTATGATACCACACATAATTTTAAATAAAATGTAGTAATACCCTGGAAATAAACTTACTGGTTATTTTTATTGGGCGCACAGCATAACGACAAATAGTCATGTTATGTTAAATGACATGTTAATATTATGTTATGTTATCTTATGTTATGTCTTAATCTGTTATGTTATGTTATGTTTCTATTATGTTAAATGTGATCACAAACAACAAGGGAAATGGACTTATAGATTAGCCGATACTGATGTCAGTGAAATGATAAAGCAGTGACGTCCTCCAAGCATCCGAAGTAGCACGGATGGCGAATTGGTGAGGCAGTAATCTGTCAAGCTTCCAGACACTGTTTCTCTCCCTTAATGGCGTCTCCAGCCAGTCTTTTTTTCTACGCTCGCTCGCACACGCATGCGCAGCAGCACAGAGTGTTGGAACGGAGTAAATAATTCTTATAATATGTCTAACTATTCAAGATAATAGTGACAAAGTTTATCATAATTTAGATAATATCAAATAAGTTCACGCTATGTAACAATTAATTTGAAATTGAGACGAAATAGACGTTTTTGATAGACGAAAATGTTAAAGGGGAAATTCATTCCTCCATGGATTCCCTGTGATAACAGTTCGTAACTGTATAAAATATTTTTAGCAAATAATACTATATTACTTAATCTATCGTGAATACTATCAGCTAATAATTCGCTGATAGTATTCAGTTAAAGAATGCTGAAATAAAGGAGAATTTAAGACAATTCTCGTAAATGTACATATTTTTCCCCAGTCGTGTGAGCTGATGCAACACTTGACAGTTTCCTGGGAATTGAACCATAGTTGTATAGATATTACATTTCATCTGAATTGAAGTAATATTGAGTTTATGTAACTAAACTACAATTTAGTAGTGTTAGTAAGTTATATTACACAGCATAAGAATAATTTCTTATGTCACGTGAATCCCCTGCATAGTAGTGGAACTGACTTTTCCCTTCACCTTCACTGCCTCTACACTGGAAGTCTACATCTACACCAGCCCAGATGCAACCCGTTCTCGCAAATTCGTAAAGTCAATATTGACTTATTAACTACGTGCATAGGTGATATACTAAACATAATAGATACCCTTAAAAAGATTCATAGAAAACACCAACCTTACCTAACCTTGTTAGTATCTTAAGATAAGCATCTTATTGCTTCGTAATTACAATTATTACTTAACCTATACCTATCCAGATGAGTCATCAGTCCTGCCACCTCTCCATACCCCCCAGGGCCTGGCACGACCTGGTACGACTCAGAGGCAAGCCAGGCCCTCTGCTAACCGGTAGTTTGCCCCACAAACAAGTAGTTAGCCGCCTTCAACTGACAGTGGTGCAGCTCAACACAAAGGCACCGCCAGCCACAACAAGCAGTTTGTTAGTTGACCAGATGTCCATCTCACGTTGACACTGGATGAGTCATCACCGCCTCCCTGGAGAGCCAGTCTCCCCCTTAGTGCTCTAGGACCACCTACGTGTCTCTCACCCGTCGTCCGCCTTCAGCCAACGTCGTGTGACTGATGCCATGGTGGTATGGTTGCTGTCTTCAGTACACCAGCTTTGCTTTGATGTCCAAAGAGCTTGGAAAGGATGTGGGAGGAAGAAGGATGGGGCGGTGAAATTCTTGGAAGAGGATTTGGATGTGGAGAGAGGAGGCTTGAAAGTTCGGTGGCCCGTCCACCGTGGATTGGAATTGTTTTTTCAGTCAAAGCCTGTAGCTTGAGTTCTTCTTAGGCGGCAGGAGGCTAGTGGTGGGGCAGAGTGATGTCGTCCTGGTTCACTTGAAGTGTTCTGTCTGGCTTGGAGGAGGCGTCTTCCTTATGATGTTGTTGGATCTGTACGTTCTGTTAGCTTAGATACGATCTTGAAGTTTCGCCTGAAGTATCCGAGCGTGAGCTTTGGTGTTGGGGTTCCTTCTGGGTCTTCAGCAGCGGTAGAGAAGTCGATTTGCTTCATCTTGTCTTCCCTGAAGAGTGGGTCGATGTAGTTTATGTTCAGGATGGAGAGGTCGATGTATCGCTCCACTGTGGAATAGTGGACGAACATGTAGTGGGGTAGTTTGGCTTTGTTCTTGCTGTAGATGCGCCTGTTACATTCTATGGCCAGGGCTTATCTAGTAGTGCTGTTGCCATTGAAGACTACCTCCTGGTCGATAAAGAGGCAGTAGCAAGGTTTGCTTCTGTCCGGTATGCCTGGTATGGCTAATGGTATTGGGTGGATGTAGGTGACTTCCAGCTCTTCAAGCTCTTCAAGTTCAGTGTCTGGTGCAGATGCTTGCTGTGCTGCTGCTATGGCCGGGGTCTGTGTCATTGGAGTGGGTGCCTGAGGTGCTGTTTCAGTTGGGGTTCCAGCTGGTGTTCCAGAGGTTGTCGGTGTTGTGGTTTGTACTGGTTCCATGGTAGATGTTTCTGTCTCTGCCGGTCGGCGTTGCTGGAGTGCTGTCCATGAATGGGGGCTGCCTCTCCTCCTCTGTTTTTTGGGTGGAGGGGTCTGGGGTGACGACCGTTGTCCTGGAGATTGTGTTAGTTTCTTGTTGGTGAAGCGGGAAGCGGTAACAGATGTCGAGGTGCAGGTCTTGTAGTGGGTTCTGTGGCTGGTTGAGGCTGAAGTAGGTCCTCAGGGATTGACATCGTAGGTAGGTTGTGCTGAGCGAGAAGCATGTTCAATACTCTCACGTATTTGGCGATGTCTGCTCCTGCCTCCTTCTCAGTAACACTGATCAGGCATGGGATAAGAGTATATCCTTATGCTTTTATTCAATGCTTATACTGTAGTTTATTTTTACATTTAAAGTCATAATAACTTATTCACTTTTGCATTACATGATAGCCAAGTATTTTTAGGGGCATTTATGTTCATTAATATTTCAGTAAATTGTTTAATTGTTTATTTGATGATTTTTATTTGTTTCCACCTGCGACATACACACTGCAGGGCCAATAGCAGCATTTGTTTTATTATGTGAAGGAGAGCCATACCATCTTGGTCCAGTACAGCTGCGATACTACATCCCGTCACACTTAACATACTGAATATTAGTAACAAAGTATTGAAAATTTCTAACAGGGTGTACATTCCACCACCCCTCTGGAGGGTGTACCATCCACCACCCCTCTGGAGGGTGTACCATCCATCACCCCTCTGGAGGGTGTACCATCCACCACCCCTCTGGAGGGTGTACCATCCACCACCCCTCTGGAGGGTGTACCATCCATCACCCCTCTGGAGGGTGTACCATCCATCACCCCTCTGGAGGGTGTACATTCCACCACCCCTCTGGAGGGTGTACCATCCACCACCCCTCTGGAGGGTGTACATTCCACCACCCCTCTGGAGGGTGTACCATCCACCACCCCTCTGGAGGGTGTACCATCCATCACCCCTCTGGAGGGTGTACCATCCATCACCCCTCTGGAGGGTGTACCATCCATCACCCCTCTGGAGGGTGTACCATCCATCACCCCTCTGGAGGGTGTACCATCCATCACCCCTCTGGAGGGTGTACCATCCATCACCCCTCTGGAGGGTGTACCATCCATCACCCCTCTGGAGGGAGTACCATCCACCACCCCTCTGGAGGGTGTACCATCCATCACCCCTCTGGAGGGTGTACCATCCATCACCCCACTGGAGGGTGTACATTCCACCACCCCTCTGGAGGGTGTACCATCCACCACCCCTCTGGAGGGTGTACATTCCACCACCCCTCTGGAGGGTGTACCATCCACCACCCCTCTGGAGGGTGTACCATCCATCACCCCTCTGGAGGGTGTACCATCCACCACCCCTCTGGAGGGTGTACCATACATCACCCCTCTGGAGGGTGTACCATCCATCACCCCTCTGGAGGGTGTACCATCCATCACCCCTCTGGAGGGTGTACCATCCATCACCCCTCTGGAGGGTGTACCCTCCATCACCCCTCTGGAGGGTGTACCATCCATCACCCCTCTGGAGGGTGTACCATCCATCATCCCTCTGGAGGGTGTACCATCCACCACCCCTCTGGAGGGTGTACCATCCATCACCCCTCTGGAGGGTGTACCATCCATCACCCCTCTGGAGGGTGTACCATCCATCACCCCTCTGGAGGGTGTACCATCCACCACCCCTCTGGAGGGTGTACCATCCACCACCCCTCTGGAGGGTGTACCATCCACCACCCCTCTGGAGGGTGTACCATCCATCACCCCTCTGGAGGGTGTACCATCCATCACCCCTCTGGAGGGTGTACCATCCACCACCCCTCTGGAGGGTGTACCATCCACCACCCCTCTGGAGGGTGTACCATCCACCACCCCTCTGGAGGGTGTACCATCCATCACCCCTCTGGAGGGTGTACCATCCATCACCCCTCTGGAGGGTGTACCATCCACCACCCCTCTGGAGGGTGTACCATCCATCACCCCTCTGGAGGGTGTACCATCCACCACCCCTCTGGAGGGTGTACCATCCACCACCCCTCTGGAGGGTGTACCATCCACCAACCCTCTGGAGGGTGTACCATCCACCACCCCTCTGGAGGGTGTACCATCCACCACCCCTCTGGAGGGTGTACCATCCATCACCCCTCTGGAGGGTGTACCATCCATCACCCCTCTGGAGGGTGTACCATCCATCACCCCTCTGGAGGGTGTACCATCCATCACCCCTCTGGAGGGTGTACCATCCATCATCACCTTCCTTGCAAACCAGGAGCCTTCTCGCCCAGCAACACAGGAGCCTTCTAGCCTAGCAACACAGGAGCCTTCTAGCCTAGCAACACAGGAGCCGTCTAGTCTGGTAACACAGGAGCCTTCTAGCCTAGCAACACAGGAGCCGTCTAGTCTGGTAACACATGAGCCTTCTAACCTGGCAACACAGGAGCCTTCTAGCCTGACAACACTGGAGCCTTCAAGACTGGCAACACAGGAGCCTTCGAGCTTGGTAACAAAGGAGCCTTCTTGACTGGCAGCACAGGAGCCTTTTGGCCTGGCAACACAGGAACCTTCTAGCCTGGCAACACAGGAGCCTTCTAGCCTGGCATCACAGGAGCCTTCTAGCCTAGCAACACAGGAGCCTTCTAACCTGGCAACACATGAGACTTCTAGCCTGGCAACACATGAGCCTTCTAGCCTGGCAACACATGAGCCTTCAAGCCTGGCATCACAGGAGCCTTCTAGCCTAGCAACACAGGAGCCTTCTAACCTGGAAACACAGGAGACTTCTAGCCTGGTAACACAGGAACCTTCTAGCTTGGCAACACAGGAGCCTTCTAGCCTAGCAACACAGGAGCCTTCTAACCTGGCAACACAGGAGACTTCTAGCCTGGTAACACAGGAACCTTCTAGCCTGGCAACACAGGAGCCTTCTAGCCTTGCAACACAGGAGCCGTCCAGTCTGGTAACACATGAGTCTTCTAGCCTGACAATACATGAGCCTTCTAACCTGGCAACACAGGAGCCTTCTAGCCTGGCAACACTGCAGCCTTCAAGACTGGCAACACAGGAGCCTTTTGGCCTGGAAACACATGAGCCTTCTAGCCTGACAACACTGGAGCCTTCAAGACTGGCAACACAGGAGCCTTCGAGCTTGGTAACAAAGGAGCCTTCTAGCCTAACAACACAGGAGCCTTCTAGCCTGGCAATAAAACCTCGTCCACGACTGGCAACATAGGACCCTACAAGCCTGCCAACACAGGCTTTTCCAAGCCTGGTAACACAGGAGTATTCTAGCTTGGCAACACAGGAGCCTTAAAGCCTGACAACACAGGAGCCTTCTAACCAGTCAACACAAGAGCCTGGCAACACAGGAGCCTTCTAGCCTGGCAACACAGGAGCATTCTAGCCTAGCAACACAAGAGCCTTCTAGCCTGGCAACACAGGAGCCTTCTAGCCTGGCAACACAGGAGCCTTCTAGCCTGGCAACACAGGAGCCTTCACGCCTGGTAACACAGGAACCTTCTAGCCTAACAACACAGGAGCCTTCTAGCCTGGCAACTCAGGAGCCTTCACGCCTGATAACACAGGAGCCTTCTAGCCTAACAACACAGGAACCTTCTAGCCTGGCAACACAGGAGCCTTCTAGCCTGACAACACAGGAGCCTTCTAGCCTAGCAACACAGGAGCCTTCTAGCCTGGCAACACAGGAACCTTCTAGCCTGTCAACACAGGAGCCTTCTAGCCTGGCATCACAGGAGCCTTCTAGCCTGGTAACACAGGAGCCTTCTAGCCTGGCAACACAGGAGCCTTCTAGCCTGGTATCACAGGAGCCTTCTAGCCTGGCAACACTAGAGCCTTCTAGCCTAGCAACACAGGAGCCTTCTAGCCTGTCAACACAGGAGCCTTCTAGCCTGGTAACACAGGAGCCTTCTGGCCTAGCAACACAGGAGCCTTCTAGCCTGGCATCACAGGAGCCTTCTAGCCTAGCAACACAGGAGCCTTCTAACCTGGCAACACAGGAGCTTTCACGCCTGGTAACACAGGAGCCTTCACGTCTGGCAACACAGGAGCCTTCTAGCATGGTAACACAGGAACCTTCTAGCCTGGTAACACAGGAGCCTTCACGCCTGGTAACACAGGAGCCTTCACGTCTGGTAACACAGGAGCCTTCTAGCCTAACAACACAGGAGCATTCTAGCCTAGCAACACAGGAGCCTTCTAGCCTGGTAACACAGGAACCTTCTAGCCTGGCAACACAGGAGCCTTCACGACTGGTAATACAGGAGCCTTCATGCCTGGTAACACAGGAGCTTTCTAGCCTGGCATCACAGGAGCCTTCTAGCCTAGCAACACAGGAGCCTTCATGCCTGGTAACACAAGAGCCTTCATGCCTGGCATCACAGGAGCCTTCTAGCCTAGCAACACAGGAGCCTTCTAGCCTGGTAACACAGGAACCTTCTAGCCTGGCATCACAGGAGCCTTCTAGCCTAGCAACACAGGAGCCTTCTAACCTGGCAACACAGGAGACTTCTAGCCTGGCAACACATGAGCCTTCTAGCCTGGCAACACATGAGCCTTCACGCCTGGCATCACAGGAGCCTTCTAGCCTAGCAACACAGGAGTCTTCTAACCTGGCAACACAGGAGACTTCTAGCCTGGTAACACAGGAACCTTCTAGTCAGGCAACACAGGAGCCTTCTAGCCTGGCATCACAGGAGCCTTCTAGCCTAGCAACACAGGAACCTTCTAGCCTGGCAACACAGGAGCCTTCTAGCCTGGCATCACAGGAGCCTTCTAGCCTGGCAACACAGGAACCTTCTAGCTTGGCAACACAGGAGCCTTCTAACCTGGCAACACAGGAGCCTTCTAGCCTGGTAACACAGGAACCTTCTAGCCTGGCAACACAGGAGCCTTCTAGCCTGGCAACACAGGAGCCTTCTAGCCTGGCAACACAGGAGCCTTCTAGCCTGGCAACACAGGAGCCTTCACGCCTGGTAACACAGGAGCCTTCTACCCTGGCAACACAGGAGCCTTCTAGCCTGGCATCACAGGAGCCTTCTAGCCTGGCAACACAGGAGCCTTCTAGCCTGGCAACACAGGAGCCTTCTAGCCTGGCAACACAGGAGCCTTCTAGCCTGGCATCACAGGAGCCTTCTAGCCTGGCAACACAGGAGCCTTCTAGCCTGGCATCACAGGAGCCTTCTAGCCTGGTAACACAGCAGCCTTCTAGCCTGGCAACACATGAGCCTTCTAGCCTGGCAACACAGGAGCCTTCTAACCTGGCATCACAGGAGCTTCTAGCCTGGTAACACAGGAGCCTTCTAGCCTGGTAACACAGGAACTTTCTAGCCTGGCAACACAGGAGCCTTCTACCCTGGCAACACAGGAGCCTTCTAGCCTGGCATCACAGGAGCCTTCTAGCCTGGCAACACAGGAGCCTTCTAGCCTGGCAACACAGGAGCCTTCTAGCCTGGCAACACAGGAGCCTTCTAGCCTGACATCACAGGAGCCTTCTAGCCTGGCAACACAGAAGCCTTCTAGCCTGGCATCACAGGAGCCTTCTAGCCTGGCAACACAGGAGCCTTCTAGCCTGGCATCACAGGAGCCTTCTAGCCTGGCATCACAGGAGCCTTCTAGCCTGGCATCACAGGAGCCTTCTAGCCTGGCAACACAGGAGCCTTCTAACCTGGTAACACAGGAACCTTCTAGCCTGGCAACACAGGAGCCTTCTAGCCTGGCATCACAGGAGCCTTCTAGCCTAGCAACACAGGAGCCTTCTAACCTGGCAACACAGGAGACTTCTAGCCTGGCAACACATGAGCCTTCTAGCCTGGCAACACATGAGCCTTCACGCCTGGCATCACAGGAGCCTTCTAGCCTAGCAACACAGGAGCCTTCTAACCTGGCAACACAGGAGACTTCTAGCCTGGTAACACAGGAACCTTATAGCCTGGCAACACAGGAGCCTTCTAGCCTAGCTACACAGGAGCCGTCTAGTCTGGTAACACATGAGTCTTCTAGCCTGACAACACATGAGCCTTCTAACCTGGCAACACAGGAGCCTTCTAGCCTGGCAACACTGCAGCCTTCAAGACTGGCAACACAGGAGCCTTTTGGCCTGGAAACACATGAGCCTTCTAGCCTGACAACACTGGAGCCTTCAAGACTGGCAACACAGGAGCCTTCGAGCTTGGTAACAAAGGAGCCTTCTAGCCTAACAACACAGGAGCCTTCTAGCCTGGCAATAAAACCTCGTCCACGACTGGCAACATAGGACCCTACAAGCCTGCCAACACAGGCTTTTCCAAGCCTGGTAACACAGGAGTATTCTAGCTTGGCAACACAGGAGCCTTCTAGCCTGACAACACAGGAGCCTTCTAACCAGTCAACACAAGAGCCTGGCAACACAGGAGCCTTCTAGCCTGGCAACACAGGAGCCTTCTAGCCTAGCAACACATAAGCCTTCTAGCCTGGCAACACAGGAGCCTTCAAGCCTGGCAACACAGGAACCTTCTAGCCAGGCAACACAGGAACCTTCTAGCCTGGCAACACAGGAGCCTTCACGCCTGGTAACACAGGAGCCTTCTAGCCTGGCAACACAGGAGCCTTCTAGCCTGGTAACACAGGAGCCTTCTAGCCTGGCAACACTATAGCCTTCTAGCCTAGCAACACAGGAGCCTTCTAGCCTGTCAACACAGGAGCCTTCTAACCTGGTAACACAGGAGCCTTCTGGCCTAGCAACACAGGAGCCTTCTAGCCTGGTAACACAGGAGTCTTCACGCCTGGTAACACAGGAGCCTTCACGCCCGGTAACACAGGAGCCTTCTAGCCTAACAACACAGGAACATTCTAGCCTAGCAACACAGGAGCCTTCTAGCCTGGTAACACAGGCACCTTCTAGCCTGGCAACACAGGAGCCTTCACGCCTGGTAACACAGGAGCCTTCATGCCTGGTAACACAGGAGCCTTCTAGCCTGGCATTACAGTAGCCTTCTAGCCTAGCAACACAGGAGCCTTCTAGCCTGGTAACACAGGAGCCTTCATGCCTGGTAACACAGGAGCCTTCACGCCTGGTAACACAGAAGCCTTCTAGCCTAACAACACAGGAGCATTCCAGCCTGGCAGCGCTGGAGCCTTCACGCCTGGTAACACAGTAGCCTTCACGCCTGGTAAC
This sequence comes from Procambarus clarkii, assembly GCF_040958095.1. Lineage (NCBI taxonomy): Eukaryota > Metazoa > Arthropoda > Malacostraca > Decapoda > Cambaridae > Procambarus > Procambarus clarkii. The sequence continues at coordinate 24,951,965 of NC_091162.1, forward strand.
ACAGGAGCCTTCACGCCTGGTAACACAGGAGCCTTCTAGCTTGGCATCACAGGTCCTTCTAGCCTGGCAACACAGGAGCCTTCTAGCCTGGCAATACAAGAGCCTGGCAACACAGGAGCCTTCTAGCCTGGCATCACAGGAGCCTTCTAGCCTAGCAACACAGGAGCCTTCTAGCCTGGTAACACAGGAACCTTCTAGCCTGGCAACACAGGAGCCTTCTAGCCTGGCATCACAGGAGCCTTCTAGCCTAGCAACACAGGAGCCTTCTAACCTGGCAATACAGGAGACTTCTAGCCTGGCAACACATGAGCCTTCTAGCCTGGCAACACATGAGCCTTCACGACTGGCATCACAGTAGCCTTCTAGCCTAGCAACACAGGAGCCTTCTAACCTGGCAACACAGGAGACTTCTAGCCAGGTAATACAGGAACCTTCTAGCCTGGCAACACAGGAGCCTTCTAGCCTGGCATCACAGGAGCCTTCTACCCTGGTAACACAGGAGCCTTCTAGCCTGGCAACACATGAGCCTTCTAGCCTGGCAACACAGGAGCCTTCTAACCTGGCATCACAGGAGCCTTCTAGCCTGGTAACACAGGAGCCTTCTAGCCTGGTAACACAGGAACCTTCTAGCCTGGCAACACAGGAGCCTTCTAACCTGGCAACACAGGAGACTTCTAGCCTGGTAACACAGGAACCTTCTAGACTGGCAACACAGGAGCCTTCTAGCCTGGCATCACAGGAGCCTTCTAGCCTGGCAACACAGGAGCCTCCTAGCCTGGCATCACAGGAGCCTTCTAGCCTGGTAACACAGGAGCCTTCTAGCCTGGCAACACATGAGCCTTCTAGCCTGGCAACACAGGAGCCTTCTAACCTGGCATCACAGGAGCCTTCTAGCTTGTTAACACAGGAGCCTTCTAGCCTGGTAACACAGGAACCTTCTAGCCTGGCAACATAGGAGACTTCTAGCCTGGTAACACAGGAATCTTCCAGCCTGGCAACACAGGAGCCTTCTAGCCTGGCATCACAGGAGCCTTCTAGCCTGGCAACACAGGAGCCTTCTAGCCTGGTAACACAGGAACCTTCTAGCCTGGCAACACAGGAACCTTCTAGCCTGGTAACACAGGAGCCTTCACGCCTGGTAACACAGGAGCCATCACGCCTGGTAACACAGGAGCCTTCATGCCTGGTAACACGGGAGCCTTCACGCCTGGTAACACAGGAGCCTTCTAGCCTAACAACACAGGAGCATTCTAGCCTGGCAGCACTGGAGCCTTCACGCCTGGTAACACAGGAGCCTTCTAGCCTGGCATCACAGGAGCCTTCTAGCTTGGCATCACAGGAGCCTTCTAGCCTGGCAATACAAGAGCCTGGCAACACAGGAGCCTTCTAGCCTGGCAATACAAGAGCCTGGCAACACAGGAGCCTTCTAGCCTGGCATCACAGGAGCCTTCTAGCCCAGCAACACAGGAGCCTTCTAGCCTGGTAACGCAGGAACCTTCTAGCCTGGCAACACAGGAGCCTTCTAGCCTGGCATCACAGGAGCCTTCCAGCCTAGCAACACAGGAACCTTCTAGCCTGGCATCACAGGAGCCTTCTAGCCTGGCAACACAGGAGCCTTCTAGCCTGGCATCACAGGAGCCTTCTAGCCTGGCAACACAGGAGCCTTCTAGCCTGGTAACACAGGAACCTTCTAGGCTGGCAACACATGAGCCTTCTAGCCTGGCAACACAGGAGCCTTCTAGCCTGGCATCACAGGAGCCTTCTAGCCTGGCAACACAGGAGCCTTCTAGCCTGGTAACACAGGAACCTTCTAGCCTGGCAGCACAGGAACCTTCTAGCCTGATAACACAGGAGCCTTCACGCCTGGTAACACAGGAGCCATCACGCCTGGTAACAAAGGAGCCTTCACGCCTGGTAACACAGGAGCCTTCACGCCTGGTAACACAGGAGCCTTCTAGCCTAACAACACAGGAGCATTCTAGCCTGGCTGCACTGGAGCCTTCACGCCTGGTAACACAGGAGCCTTCACGCCTGGTAACACAGGAGCCTTCTAGCCTAACAACACAGGAGCATTCTAGCCTGGCAGCACTGGAGCCTTCACGCCTGGTAACACAGGAGCCTTCTAGCCTGGCATCACAGGAGCCTTCTTGCTTGGCATCACAGAAGCCTTCTAGCCTGGCAATACAAGAGCCTGGCAACACAGGAGCCTTCTAGCCTGGCAATATAAGAGCCTGGCAACACAGGAGCCTTCTAGCCTGGCAATACAAGAGCCTGGCAACACAGGAGTCTTCTAGCCTGGCAACACAGGAGCTTTCTAGCCTGGTAACACAGGAGCCTTCTAGCCTGGTAACACAGGAGCCTTCACGCCTGGCATCACAGGAGCCTTCTAGCCTAGCAACACAGGAGCCTTCTAGCCAGGTAACACAGGAACCTTCTAGCCTGGCAACACAGGAGCCTTCACGCCTGGCATCACAGGAGCCTTCTAGCCTAGCAACACAGGAGCCTTCTAACCTGGCAACACAGGAGACTTCTAGCCTGGTAATACAGGAACCTTCTAGCCTGGCAACACAGGAGCCTTCTAACCTGGCATCACAGGAGCCTTCTAGCCTAGCAACACAGGAACCTTCTAGCCTGGCATCACAGGAGCCTTCTAGCCTGGCAACACAGGAGCCTTCTAGCCTGGCATCACAGGAGCCTTCTAGCCTGGTAACACAGGAGCCTTCTAGCCTGGCAACACATGAGCCTTCTAGCCTGGCAACACAGGAGCCTTCTAACCTGGCATCACAGGAGCCTTCTAGCCTGGTAACACAGGAGCCTTCTAGCCTGGCAACACAGGAGCCTTCTAACCTGGCAACATAGGAGACTTCTAGCCTGGTAACACAGGAACCTTCCAGCCTGGTAACACAGGAACTTTCTAGCCTGGCATCACAGGAACCTTCTAGCCTGGCAACACATGAGCCTTCTAGCCTGGCAACACAGGAGCCTTCTAACCTGGCATCGCAGGAGCCTTCTAGCCTGTTAACACAGGAGCCTTCTAGCCTGGTAACACAGGAACCTTCTAGCCTGGCAACACTGGAGCCTTCTAACCTGGCAACACAGGAGACTTCTAGCCTGGTAACACAGGAACCTTCTAGCCTGGCAACACAGGAGCCTTCTAGCCTGGCATCACAGGAGCCTTCTAGCCTGGCAACACAGGAGCCTTCTAGCCTGGCATCACAGGAGCCTTCTAGCCTGGTAACACAGGAGCCTTCTAGCCTGGCAACACATGAGCCTTCTAGCCTGGCAACACAGGAGCCTTCTAAGCTGGCATCACAGGAGCCTTCTAGCCTGGTAACACAGGAGCCTTCTAGCCTGGCAACACAGGAGCCTTCTAATCTGGCAACACAGGAGACTTCTATCCTGGTAACACAGGAACCTTCTAGCCTGGCAACACAGGAGCCTTCTAGCCTGGCAACACATGAGCCTTCTAGCCTGGCAACACAGGAGCCTTCTAACCTGGCATCACAGGAGCCTTCTAGCCTGGTAACACAGGAACCTTCTAGCCTGGCAACATAGGAGACTTCTAGCCTGGTAACACAGGAACCTTCCAGCCTGGCAACACAGGAGCCTTCTAGCCTGGCATCACAGGAGCCTTCTAGCCTGGCAACACAGGAGCCTTCTAGCCTGGTAACACAGGAACCTTCTAGCCTGGCAACACAGGAGCCTTCACGCCAGGTAACACAGGAGCCTTCACGCGTGGTTACACTGGAGCCTTCTAGCCTAACAACACAGGAGCATTCTAGCCTGGCAGCACTGGAGCCTTCACGCCTGGTAACACAGGAGCCTTCACGCCTGGTAACACAGGAGCCTTCTAACCTGGCATCACAGGAGCCTTCACGCCTGGTAACACAGGAGCCTTCACGCCTGGTAACACAGGAGCCTTCTAGCCTAACAACACAGGAGCATTCTAGCCTGGCAGCACTGGAGCCTTCACGCCTGGTAACACAGGAGCCTTCACGCCTGGTAACACAGGAGCCTTCTAACCTGGCATCACAGGAGCCTTCTAGCCTGGTAACACAGGAACCTTCTAGCCTGGCAACACAGGAGCCTTCACGCCTGGTAACACAGGAGCCTTTACGCCTGGTAACACAGGAGCCTTCTAGCCTAACAACACAGGAGCATTCTAGCCTGGCAGCACTGGAGCCTTCACGCCTGGTAACATAGGAGCCTTCACGCCTGGTAACACAGGAGCCTTCACGCCTGGTAACACAGGAGCCTTCACGCCTGGTAACACAGGAGCCTTCTAGCCTAACAACACAGGAGCATTCTAGCCTGGCTGCACTGCAGCCTTCACGCCTGGTAACACAGGAGCCTTCACGCCTGGTAACACAGGAGCCTTCTAGCCTAACAACACAGGAGCATTCTAGCCTGGCAGCACTGGAGCCTTCACGCCAGGTAACACAGGAGCCTTCTAGCCTGGCATCACAGGAGCCTTCTAGCTTGGCATCACAGAAGCCTTCTAGCCTGGCAATACAAGAGCCTGGCAACACAGGAGCCTTCTAGCCTGGCAATATAAGAGCCTGGCAACACAGGAGCCTTCTAGCCTGGCAATACAAGAGCCTGGCAACACAGGAGTCTTCTAGCCTGGCAACACAGGAGCTTTCTAGCCTGGTAACACAGGAGCCTTCTAGCCTGGTAACACAGGAGCCTTCACGCCTGGCATCACAGGAGCCTTCTAGCCTAGCAACACAGGAGCCTTCTAGCCTGGTAACACAGGAACCTTCTAGCCTGGCAACACAGGAGCCTTCACGCCTGGCATCACAGGAGCCTTCTAGCCTAGCAACACAGGAGCCTTCTAACCTGGCAACACAGGAGACTTCTAGCCTGGTAATACAGGAACCTTCTAGCCTGGCAACACAGGAGCCTTCTAACCTAGCATCACAGGAGCCTTCTAGCCTAGCAACACAGGAACCTTCTAGCCTGGCATCACAGGAGCCTTCTAGCCTGGCAACACAGGAGCCTTCTAGCCTGGCATCACAGGAGCCTTCTAGCCTGGTAACACAGGAGCCTTCTAGCCTGGCAACACATGAGCCTTCTAGCCTGGCAACACAGGAGCCTTCTAACCTGGCATCACAGGAGCCTTCTAGCCTGGTAACACAGGAGCCTTCTAGCCTGGCAACACAGGAGCCTTCTAACCTGGCAACATAGGAGACTTCTAGCCTGGTAACACAGGAACCTTCCAGCCTGGTAACACAGGAACCTTCTAGCCTGGCATCACAGGAACCTTCTAGCCTGGCAACACATGAGCCTTCTAGCCTGGCAACACAGGAGCCTTCTAACCTGGCATCGCAGGAGCCTTCTAGCCTGTTAACACAGGAGCCTTCTAGCCTGGTAACACAGGAACCTTCTAGCCTGGCAACACTGGAGCCTTCTAACCTGGCAACACAGGAGACTTCTAGCCTGGTAACACAGGAACCTTCTAGCCTGGCAACACAGGAGCCTTCTAGCCTGGCATCACAGGAGCCTTCTAGCCTGGCAACACAGGAGCCTTCTAGCCTGGCATCACAGGAGCCTTCTAGCCTGGTAACACAGGAGCCTTCTAGCCTGGCAACACATGAGCCTTCTAGCCTGGCAACACAGGAGCCTTCTAACCTGGCATCACAGGAGCCTTCTAGCCTGGTAACACAGGAGCCTTCTAGCCTGGCAACACAGGAGCCTTCTAACCTGGCAACACAGGAGACTTCTATCCTGGTAACACAGGAACCTTCTAGCCTGGCAACACAGGAGCCTTCTAGCCTGGCAACACATGAGCCTTCTAGCCTGGCAACACAGGAGCCTTCTAACCTGGCATCACAGGAGCCTTCTAGCCTGGTAACACAGGAACCTTCTAGCCTGGCAACATAGGAGACTTCTAGCCTGGTAACACAGGAACCTTCCAGCCTGGCAACACAGGAGCCTTCTAGCCTGGCATCACAGGAGCCTTCTAGCCTGGCAACACAGGAGCCTTCTAGCCTGGTAACACAGGAACCTTCTAGCCTGGCAACACAGGAGCCTTCACGCCAGGTAACACAGGAGCCTTCACGCGTGGTAACACAGGAGCCTTCTAGCCTAACAACACAGGAGCATTCTAGCCTGGCAGCACTGGAGCCTTCACGCCTGGTAACACAGGAGCCTTCACGCCTGGTAACACAGGAGCCTTCTAACCTGGCATCACAGGAGCCTTCACGCCTGGTAACACAGGAGCCTTCACGCCTGGTAACACAGGAGCCTTCTAGCCTAACAACACAGGAGCATTCTAGCCTGGCTGCACTGGAGCCTTCACGCCTGGTAACACAGGAGCCTTCACGCGTGGTAACACAGGAGCCTTCTAGCCTAACAACACAGGAGTATTCTAGCCTGGCAGCACTGGAGCCTTCACGCCTGGTAACACAGGAGCCTTCACGCCTGGTAACACAGGAGCCTTCTAACCTGGCATCACAGGAGCCTTCTAGCCTGGTAACACAGGAACCTTCTAGCCTGGCAACACAGGAGCCTTCACGCCTGGTAACACAGGAGCCTTTACGCCTGGTAACACAGGAGCCTTCTAGCCTAACAACACAGGAGCATTCTAGCCTGGCAGCACTGGAGCCTTCACGCCTGGTAACATAGGAGCCTTCACGCCTGGTAACACAGGAGCCTTCTAACCTGGCATCACAGGAGCCTTCTTAGCCTGGCAACACAGGAGCCTTCTAGCCTGGCAATACAAGAGCCTGGCAACACAGGAGCCTTCAAGCCTGGCATCACAGGAGCCTTCTAGCCTAGCAACACAGGAGCCTTCTAGCCTGGTAACACAGGAACCTTCTAGCCTGGCAACACAGGAGCCTTCTAGCCTGGCATCACAGGAACCTTCTAGCCTAGCAACACAGGAGCCTTCTAACCTGGCAACACAGGAGACTTCTAGCCTGGCAACACATGAGCCTTCTAGCCTGGCAACACATGAGCCTTCACGCCTGGCATCACAGGAGCCTTCTAGCCTAGCAACACAGGAGCCTTCTAACCTGGCAACACAGGAGGCTTCTAGCCTGGTAACACAGGAACCTTCACGCGTGGTAACACAGGAGCCTTCTAGCCTAACAACACAGGAGCATTCTAGCCTGGCAGCACTGGAGCCTTCACGCCTGGTAACACAGGAGCCTTCACGCCTGGTAACACAGGAGCCTTCTAACCTGGCATCACAGGAGCCTTCTAGCCTGGTAACACAGGAACCTTCTAGCCTGGCAACACAGGAGCCTTCACGCCTGTTAACACAGGAGCCTTTACGCCTGGTAACACAGGAGCCTTCTAGCCTAACAACACAGGAGCATTCTAGCCTGGCAGCACTGGAGCCTTCACGCCTGGTAACATAGGAGCCTTCACGCCTGGTAACACAGGAGCCTTCTAACCTGGCATCACAGGAGCCTTCAAGCCTGGCAACACAGGAGCCTTCTAGCCTGGCAATACAAGAGCCTGGCAACACAGGAGCCTTCAAGCCTGGCATCACAGGAGCCTTCTAGCCTAGCAACACAGGAGCCTTCTAGCCTGGTAACACAGGAACCTTCTAGCCTGGCAACACAGGAGCCTTCTAGCCTGGCATCACAGGAGCCTTCTAGCCTAGCAACACAGGAGCCTTCTAACCTGGCAACACAGGAGACTTCTAGCCTGGCAACACATGAGCCTTCTAGCCTGGCAACACATGAGCCTTCACGCCTGGCATCACAGGAGCCTTCTAGCCTAGCAACACAGGAGCCTTCTAACCTGGCAACACAGGAGGCTTCTAGCCTGGTAACACAGGAACCTTCTAGCCTGGCAACACAGGAGCCTTCTAGCCTAGCAACACAGGAACCTTCTAGCCTGGCAACACAGGAGCCTTCTAGCCTGGCATCACAGGAGCCTTCTAGCCTGGCAACACAGGAGCCTTCTAGCCTGGCATCACAGGAGCCTTCTAGCCTGGTAACACTGGAGCCTTCTAGCCTGGCAACACATGAGCCTTCTAGCCTGGCAACACAGGAGCCTTCTAACCTGGCATCACAGGAGCCTTCTAGCCTGGTAACACAGGAGCCTATTAGTCTGGTAACACAGGAACCTTCTAGCCTGGCAACATAGGAGACTTCTAGCCTGGTAACACAGGAATCTTCCAGCCTGGCAACACAGAAGCCTTCTAGCCTGGCATCACAGGAGCCTTCTAGCCTGGCAACACAGGAGCCTTCTCGCCTGGCAACACAGGAACCTTCTAGCCTGGTAACACAGAAACCTTCTAGCCTGGCAACACAGGAACCTTCTAGCCTGGTAACACAGGAGCCTTCACGCCTGGTAACACAGGAGCCATCACGCCTGGTAACACAGGAGCCTTCACGCCTGGTAACACAGGAGCCTTCACGCCTGGTAACACAGGAGCCTTCTAGCCTAACAACACAGGAGCATTCTAGCCTGGCAGCACTGGAGCCTTCACGCCTGGTAACACAGGAGCCTTCACGCCTGGAAACACAGGAGCCTTCTAGCCTAACAACACAGGAGCATTCTAGCCTGGCAGCACTGGAGCCTTCACGCCTGGTAACACAGGAGCCTTCACGCCTGGCAGCACTGGAGCCTTCACGCCTGGTAACACAGGAGCCTTCTAGCCTGGCATCACAGGAGCCTTCTAGCTTGGCATCACAGGAGCCTTCTAGCCTGGCAATACAAGAGCCTGGCAACACAGGAGCCTTCTAGCCTGGCAATACAAGAGCCTGGCAACACAGGAGCCTTCTAGCCTGGCATCACAGGAGCCTTCTAGCCTAGCAACACAGGAGCCTTCTAGCCTGGTAACACAGGAACCTTCTAGCCTGGCAACACAGGAGCCTTCTAGCCTGGCATCACAGGAGCCTTCTAGCCTAGCAACACAGGAGCCTTCTAACCTGGCAACACAGGAGACTTCTAGCCTGGCAACACATGAGCCTTCTAGCCTGGCAACATATGAGCCTTCACGCCTGGCATCACAGGAGCCTTCTAGCCTAGCAACACAGGAGCCTTCTAACCTGGCAACACAGGAGACTTCTAGCCTGGTAATACAGGAACCTTCTAGCCTGGCAACACAGGAGCCTTCTAGCCTGGTATCACAGGAGCCTTCTAGCCTAGCAACACAGGAACCTTCTAGCCTGGCATCACAGGAGCCTTCTAGCCTGGCAACACAGGAGCCTTCTAGCCTGGCATCACAGGAGCCTTCTAGCCTGGTAACACAGGAGCCTTCTAGCCTGGCAACACATGAGCCTTCTAGCCTGGCAACACAGGAGCCTTCTAACCTGGCATCACAGGAGCCTTCTAGCCTGGTAACACAGGAGCCTTCTAGCCTGGTAACACAGGAGCCTTCTAGCCTGGCAACACAGGAGCCTTCTAACCTGGCAACACAGGAGACTTCTAGCCTGGTAACACAGGAACCTTCTAGCCTGGCAACACAGGAGCCTTCTAGCCTGGCATCACAGGAGCCTTCTAGCCTGGCAACACAGAAGCCTTCTAGCCTGGCATCACAGGAGCCTTCTAGCCTGGTAACACAGGAGCCTTCTAGCCTGGCAACACATGAGCCTTCTAGCCTGGCAACACAGGAGCCTTCTAACCTGGCATCACAGGAGCTTCTAGCCTGGTAACACAGGAGCCTTCTAGCCTGGCAACACAGGAGCCTTCTAACCTGGCAACACAGGAGACTTCTAGCCTGGTAACACAGGAACCTTCTAGCCTGGCAACACAGGAGCCTTCTAGCCTGGCAACACATGAGCCTTCTAGCCTGGCAACACAGGAGCCTTCTAACCTGGCATCACAGGAGCCTTCTAGCCTGGTAACACAGGAACCTTCTAGCCTGGCAACATGGGAGACTTCTAGCCTGGTAACACAGGAACCTTCCAGCCTGGCAACACAGGAGTTTTCTAGCCTGGCATCACAGGAGCCTTCTAGCCTGGCAACACAGGAGCCTTCTAGCCTGGTAACACAGGAACCTTCTAGCCTGGCAACACGGGAGCCTTCACGCCTGGTAACACAGGAGCCTTCACGCCTGGTAACACAGGAGCCTTCTAGCCTAACAACACAGGAGCATTCTAGCCTGGCAGCACTGGAGCCTTCACGCCTGGTAACACAGGAGCCTTCACGCCTGGTAACACAGGAGCCTTCTAACCTGGCATCACAGGAGCCTCCTAGCCTGGTAACACAGGAACCTTCTAGCCTGGCAACACAGGAACCTTCTAGCCTGGCAACACAGGAGCCTTCTAGCCTGGCATCACAGGAGCCTTCTAGCCTGGCAACACAGGAGCCTTCTAGCCTGGCATCATAGGAGCCATCTAGCCTGGTAACACAGGAGCCTTTTAGCCTGGCAACACATGAGCCTTCTAGCCTGGCAACACAGGAGCCTTAACCTGGCATCACAGGAGCCTTCTAGCCTGGTAACACAGGAGCCTATTAGTCTGGTAACACAGGAACCTTCTAGCCTGGCAACATAGGAGACTTCTAGCCTGGTAACACAGGAATCTTCCAGCCTGGCAACACAGAAGCCTTCTAGCCTGGCATCACAGGAGCCTTCTAGCCTGGCAACACAGGAGCCTTCTAGCCTGGCAACACAGGAACCTTCTAGCCTGGTAACACAGGAACCTTCTAGCCTGGCAACACAGGAACCTTCTAGCCTGGTAACACAGGAGCCTTCACGCCTGGTAACACAGGAGCCTTCACGCCTGGTAACACAGGAGCCTTCTAGCCTGGTAGCACAGGAGCCTTCTAGCCTAACAACACAGGAGCATTCTAGCCTGGCAGCACTGGAGCCTTCACGCCTGGTAACACAGGAGCCTTCACGCCTGGTAACACAGGAGCCTTCTAGCCTAACAACACAGGAGCATTCTAGCCTGGCAGCACTGGAGCCTTCACGCCTGGTAACACAGGAGCCTTCTAGCCTGGCATCACAGGAGCCTTCTAGCTTGGCATCACAGGAGCCTTCTAGCCTGGCAATACAAGAGCCTGGCAACACAGGAGCCTTCTAGCCTGGGAATACAAGAGCCTGGCAACACAGGAGCCTTCTAGCCTGGCATCACAGGAGCCTTCTAGCCTAGCAACACAGGAGCCTTCTAGCCTGGTAACACAGGAACCTTCTAGCCTGGCAACACAGGAGCCTTCTAGCCTGGCATCACAGGAGCCTTCTAGCCTAGCAACACAGGAGCCTTCTAACCTGGCAACACAGGAGACTTCTAGCCTGGCAACACATGAGCCTTCTAGCCTGGCAACACAGGAGCCTTCACGCCTAGCAACACAGGAGCCTTCTAACCTGGCAACACAGGAGACTTCTAGCCTGGTAATACAGGAACCTTCTAGCCTGGCAACACAGGAGCCTTCTAGCCTGGCATCACAGGAGCCTTCTAGCCTAGCAACACAGGAACCTTCTAGCCTGGCATCACAGGAGCCTTCTAGCCTGGCAACACAGGAGCCTTCTAGCCTGGCATCACAGGAGCCTTCTAGCCTGGTAACACAGGAGCCTTCTAGCCTGGCAACACATGAGCCTTCTAGCCTGGCAACACAGGAGCCTTCTAACCTGGCATCACAGGAGCCTTCTAGCCTGGTAACACAGGAGCCTTCTAGCCTGGTAACACAGGAACCTTCTAGCCTGGCAACACAGGAGCCTTCTAACCTGGCAACACAGGAGACTTCTAGCCTGGTAACACAGGAACCTTCTAGCCTGGCAACACAGGAGCCTTCTAGCCTGGCATCACAGGAGCCTTCTAGCCTGGCAACACAGGAGCCTTCTAGCCTGGCATCACAGGAGCCTTCTAGCCTGGTAACACAGGAGCCTTCTAGCCTGGCAACACATGAGCCTTCTAGCCTGGCAACACAGGAGCCTTCTAACCTGGCATCACAGGAGCCTTCTAGCCTGGTAACACAGGAGCCTTCTAGCCTGGCAACACAGGAGCCTTCTAACCTGGCAACACAGGAGACTTCTAGCCTGGTAACACAGGAACCTTCTAGCCTGGCAACACAGGAGCCTTCTAGCCTGGCAACACATGAGCCTTCTAGCCTGGCAACACAGGAGCCTTCTAACCTGGCATCACAGGAGCCTTCTAGCCTGGTAACACAGGAACCTTCTAGCCTGGCAACATGGGAGACTTCTAGCCTGGTAACACAGGAACCTTCCAGCCTGGCAACACAGGAGCCTTCTAGCCTGGCATCACAGGAGCCTTTTAGCCTGGCAACACAGGAGCCTTCTAGCCTGGTAACACAGGAACCTTCTAGCCTGGCAACACAGGAGCCTTCACGCCTGGTAACACAGGAGCCTTCACGCCTGGTAACACAGGAGCCTTCTAGCCTAACAACACAGGAGCATTCTAGCCTGGCAGCACTGGAGCCTTCACGCCTGGTAACACAGGAGCCTTCACGCCTGGTAACACAGGAGCCTTCTAACCTGGCATCACAGGAGCCTCCTAGCCTGGTAACACAGGAACCTTCTAGCCTGGCAACACAGGAGCCTTCACGCCTGGTAACACAGGAGCCTTCACGCCTGGTAACACAGGAGCCTTCTAGCCTAACAACACAGGAGCATTCTAGCCTGGCAGCACTGGAGCCTTCACGCCTGGTAACATAGGAGCCTTCAAGCCTGGTAACACAGGAGCCTTCTAACCTGGCATCACAGGAGCCTTCTAGCCTGGCAACACAGGAGCCTTCTAGCCTGGCAATACAAGAGCCTGGCAACACAGGAGCCTTCAAGCCTGGCATCACAGGAGCCTTCTAGCCTAGCAACACAGGAGCCTTCTAGCCTGGTAACACAGGAACCTTCTAGCCTGGCAACACAGGAGCCTTCTAGCCTGGCCTCACAGGAGCCTTCTAGCCTAGCAACACAGGAGCCTTCTAACCTGGCATTACAGGAGACTTCTAGCCTGGCAACACATGAGCCTTCTAGCCTGGCAACACATGAGCCTTCACGCCTGGCATCACAGGAGCCTTCTAGCCTAGCAACACAGGAGCCTTCTAACCTGGCAACACAGGAGACTTCTAGCCTGGTAACACAGGAACCTTCTAGCCTGGAACACAGGAGCCTTCTAGCCTAGCAACACAGGAACCTTCTAGCCTGGCAACACAGGAGCCTTCTAGCCTAGCAACACTGGAACCTTCTAGCCTGGCAACACAGGAGCCTTCTAGCCTGGCATCACAGGAGCCTTCTAGCCTAGCAACACAGGAGCCTTCAAGCCTGGCAACACATGAGCCTTCTAGCCTGGCAACACAGGAGCCTTCTAGCCTGGTATCACAGGAGCCTTCTAGCCTGGCAACACAGGAGCCTTCTAGCCTGGCATCACAGGAGCCTTCTAGCCTGGTAACACAGGAGCCTTCTAGCCTGGTAACACAGGAACCTTCTAGCCTGGCAACACAAGAGCCTTCTAACCTGGCAACACAGGAGACTTTTAGCCTGGTAACACAGGAACCTTCTAGCCTGGCAACACAGGAGCCTTCTAGCCTGGTATCACAGGAGCCTTCTAGCCTGGCAACACAGGAGCCTTCTAGCCTGGCATCACAGGAGCCTTCTAGCCTGGTAACACAGGAGCCTTCTAGCCTGGCAACACAGGAGCCTTCTAACCTGGCATCACAGGAGCCTTCTTGCATGGTAACACAGGAGCCTTCTAGCCTGGTAACACAGGAACCTTCTAGCCTGACAACACAGGAGCCTTCTAGCCTGGCAACACGTGAGCTTTCTAGTCTGACAACACTGGAGTCTTCAAGCCTGGCAACACAGGATCCTTCTAGCCTGGCAACACATGATCCTTCTAGCTTGGCAACACAGGAGCCTTCAAGCCTGACAACACAGGATCCTTCAAGCCTGGCAACACATGAGCCTTTTAGCCTGGCAACACATGAGCCTTCAAGCCTGGCAACACAGAAGCCTTCAAGCCTGACAAAACATGAGCCTTCAAGCCTGACAACACAGGATCCTTCAAGCCTGGCAACACAGGATCCTTCAAGCCTGGCAACACATGAGCCTTCAAGCCTGACAACACATGAGCCTTCAAGCCTGACAACACAGGATCCTTCAAGCCTGGCAACACATGATCCTTCTAGCCTGGCAACACAGGAGCCTTCAAGCCTGACAACACAGGATCCTTCAAGCCTGACAACACAGGATCCTTCAAGCCTGGCAACACAGAAGCCTTCAAGCCTGACACCACAGGATCCTTCAAGCCTGGCAACACATGAGCCTTCAAGCCTGACAACACAGGATCCTTCAAGCCTGGCAACACAGGATACTTCAAGCCTGGCAACACAGGATCCTTCAAGCCTGACAACACAGGATCCTTCAAGCCTGGCAACACAGAAGCCTTCATGCCTGGCAACACATGAGCCTTCAAGCCTGACAACACAGGATCCTTCAAGCTTGGCAACACAGGATCCTTCAAGCCTGGCAACACAGAAGCCTTTAAGCCTGGCAACACATGAGCCTTTAAGCCTGACAACACAGGATCCTTCAAGCCTGGCAACACAGAAGCCTTCAAGCCTGGCAACACATGAGCCTTCAAGCCTGACAACACAGAAGCCTTCTATAATCAGTGTGGTCAGAGTGTGACACTTATAATCAGTATTGTCAGAGTGTGACACTTATAATCAGTATGGTCAGAGTGTGACACTTATAATCAGTGTGGTGTGAGTGTGACACTTATAATCAGTGTGGTCTGAGTGTGACACTTATAATCAGTATGGTCAGAGTGTGACACTTATAATCAGTGTGGTCAGAGTGTGACACTTATAATCAGTATGGTCAGAGTGTGACACTTATAATCAGTGTGGTCAGAGTGTGACACTTATAATCAGTGTGGTCAGAGTGTGACACTTATAATCAGTGTGGTCAGAGTGTGACACTTATAATCAGTATGGTCAGAGTGTGACACTTATAATCAGTATGGTCAGAGTGTGACACTTATAATCAGTGTGGTCAGAGTGTGACACTTATAATCAGTGTGGTCAGAGTGTGACACTTATAATCAGTGTGGTCAGAGTGTGACACTTATAATCAGTATGGTCAGAGTGTGACACTTATAATCAGTGTGGTCTGAGTGTGACACTTATAATCAGTATGGTCTGAGTGTGACACTTATAATCAGTGTGGTCTGAGTGTGACACTTATAATCAGTGTGGTCAGAGTGTGACACTTATAATCAGTGTGGTCTCAGTGTGACACTTATAATCAGTGTGGTCAGAGTGTGACACTTATAATCAGTGTGGTCTCAGTGTGACACTTATAATCAGTGTGGTCAGAGTGTGACACTTATAATCAGTGTGGTCTCAGTGTGACACTTATAATCAGTGTGGTCAGAGTGTGACACTTATAATCAGTGTGGTCTCAGTGTGACACTTATAATCAGTGTGGTCAGAGTGTGACACTTATAATCAGTGTGGTCAGAGTGTGACACTTATAATCAGTGTGGTCAGAGTGTGACACTTATAATCAGTGTGGTCTCAGTGTGACACTTATAATCAGTATGGTCAGAGTGTGACACTTATAATCAGTATGGTCAGTGTGACACTTATAATCAGTGTGGTCAGAGTGTGACACTTATAATCAGTGTGGTCAGAGTGTGACACTTATAATCAGTGTGGTCTCAGTGTGACACTTATAATCAGTATGGTCAGAGTGTGACACTTATAATCAGTATGGTCAGTGTGACACTTATAATCAGTATGGTCAGTGTGACACTTATAATCAGTGTGGTCTCAGTGTGACACTTATAATCAGTGTGGTCTCAGTGTGACACTTATAATCAGTATGGTCAGAGTGTGACACTTATAATCAGTGTGGTGTGAGTGTGACACTGAGATAATTAAGTAAGATAATCTTATATCCTAATATCCAAATTTATTTTATAGATTAAACCACAGCGTTGTTTAGTATCCTCACGAAACTATTCCTGGCAGCGTCGTAATTTAAGCTACACTATTTTAGTTACAATTTGTTTGTAATTCAGACATATGCTGTTATCCACTTTGTGATATCTAATTAATATTATATTACTTGATTATTTTACATTTAATTAGAAAAAGGTGCATAAGGAATAATAATAATTATTGTGTTACTTTATGAGTTAAGATGTAGGTGAGGAGTCTGGCTGTTGGTGGTTGCTATGCTGGGCCTGCCCACGCTGCACCACCAGCTGTGTTGACCTTGCTCCCTCAACCTTACACACCACCAACCTCTTCCCTCTAGAAGCTTCCAAGGAAGCTTATATAAGATAGAACTCATTAAACCGAGGAAAGGGTCCTGAAAAATAATATTGATAGGAACGTTATCCCTAAAGACAAAAATCAGAAAATACAATTGACAATTTACTACAAAAACAAAAAAACGGCCAAGCTACTCATGGAAAACTCCCCAGACACCAATCAGGACGCGCTGAAGAAAACCAACGTCGTCTATGCCTTCACATGCCCACTTAAGGACTGTAAGCCCCAAAGAACTCAATATATAGGCAAGACAACAACGTCTCTTTCCAGGCGATCAACAGGGCTCCATCAAGGAACATGTAATCTCTTCTCACAACCAGACCAAAACCAGAGAAATCTTAACATGCAACACAGAAATCATCGATAAATACAGCGACAGCAGGAGACTCGACATCAGCGAGGCACTACACATCAAAAAGTCAACACAAACAATCATCAGCCAATTAATGCACAATTATATTCTACCCACTTCAAGACCCAGAACCAACATTGAAGCAGTGAGAGGAGATATAGGCTAATAGGCCTTCTGCAGTTACTTCCATTCTTACATTTTCATACCCATTGTTTCATGTTCAAACATAAACATTGTTTATGTTTGTCATCTCACTCAAAACTTTTGTGCCATATCACCACTCACAAAACGAGGATAAGTATGATGAACTTTTATGTGTAAACTAAGTCTTTGAAAATGTAATAAGCATTATGAAACGCGTTCAGGTGTCAGACCAGAAATAAAGAAGGAATTTTGGAGAGTTAATCTTTCAATTACCCCCGACAGTAAAGAAAAACATAAGAAATATTGAGAAGATTCGTGTTAGAATTATTAATCTTACCCTTTCGGTCAAATTCAACAACATATATATATATATATATATATATATATATATATATATATATATATATATATATATATATATATATATATATATATATATATATATATATATATATATATATATATATTAAATATGACCGAAAAAGTAAGATTAATAATTCTAACACGAATTTTCTTATGTTTCCTTTCACTGTTGATCGTAATTGAAAAATCAATTCTCCAAAATTCATTTTTATTTCTAGTCTGACGCAACACTTGAGTGCGTTTCATAAAACTTATTACATTTTCAAAGGCTTTAATTTACACTCACACACAACTATAACTGAATAGAGCTTAAACATCTTCGATTTTTTATACCTGCATTTGGGTGAGGTGATATGTTACAACAGTTTTGGATGAGGTGAAAACAAACTTTCAACACAAGACAGAACACGAAACAATGGGTATTGAAGGTAAAAATAGAAGTAATTGCAGAGGGCCTATTGGCCCATATTTCTTGATGCTTCTATATTGGAGCGGAGTCTTGAAGTGGATAGAATATAGTTGTGCATTAATTGGCTGTTGATTGCTGGTGTTGACTTCTTGATGTGTAGTGCCTCGCAGATATCAAGCCGCCTGCTATCGCTGTATCTATCGATGATTTCTGTGTTGTTTGCTAAGATTTTTCTGGTGATGGTATGGTTGTGGGAAGAGATTATATGTTCTTTAATGGAGCCCTGTTGCTTATGCATCGTTAAACGCCTGGAAAGAGATGTTGTTGTCTTGCCTATATACTGAGTTTTTTAGGCTTACAATCCCCAAGAGGGCATTTGAAGGCATAGAAGACGTTGGTCTCTTTTAAAGCGTTCTGCTTTGTGTCTGGAGAGTTTCTCATGAGTAGGCTGGCCGTTTTCTTGGTTTTATAGTAAATCGTCAGTTGTATCTTCTGATTTTTGTCTGTAGGGATAAAGTTTCTATTAACAATATCTTTCAGGACCCTTTCCTCCGTTTTTTGAGCTGTGGAAAAGAAGTTCCTGTAAAATAGTCTAATAGGGGGTATAGGTGTTGTGTTAGTTGTCTCTTCAGAGGTTGCATGGCGTTTCACTTTCCTTCTTATGATGTCTTCAACGAAACCATTGGAGAAGCCGTTGTTGACTAGGACCTGCCTTACCCGACAGAGTTCTTCGTCGACTTGCTTCCATTCTGAGCTGTGGCTGAGAGCACGGTCGACATTAGCGTTAACAACACTCCTCTTGTTCCTGTCTGGGCAGTCACTGTTGGCATTTAGGCACATTCCTATGTTTGTTTCCTTAGTGTAGACTGCAGTGTGGAAACCTCCGCCCCTTTCCATGACTGTTACATCTAGAAAGGGCAGCTTCCCATCCTTCTCCATCTCGTAAGTGAAACGCAACACAGAATTCTGCTCAAATGCCTCCTTCAGCTCTTGCAGATGTCTGACATCAGGTACCTGTGTAAAAATGTCGTCAACATACCTGCAGTATATGGCCGGTTTCAAGTTCATGTCGACTAAGACTTTTTGCTCTTACTTTTTCGGTCATATTTAATAATATATGTCTACAGGAAAGACTGCTACCAAAATATACTAATATATATATATATATAAGCCTATACTTGCATAAACCACAAGTGAAGATAAACAATCTTTGGACAACACCCACCAGTGGGACTCGAACCCAGAAAGCACAACTACCTTCCAGTAGCTGGCATAACTAGTATGCTTTAACCCACTACGCCATCAGACCTTACAAAAGAAGTAGATAGTTCGAGATATATATATATCTCAAACATCTCTACCTCCCGAAGGCACCAGATGAGTGAGGGGTCAGTCTGCATTTTTCGTCAAGCCACTGTCAATGTGAGAGAACTCGTGTCCAGCTTATAAGCCTATACTTGCATAAACCACAAGTGAAGATAAACAATCTTTGGACAACACCCACCAGTGGGACTCGAACCCAGAAAGCACAACTACCTTCCAGTAGCTGGCATAACTAGTATGCTTTAACCCACTACGCCATCAGACCTTACAAAAGAAGTAGATAGTTCGAGATATATATATCTCAAACATCTCTACCTCCCGAAGGCACCAGATGAGTGAGGGGTCAGTCTGCATTTTTCGTCAAGCCACTGTCAATGTGAGAGAACTCGTGTCCAGCTTATAAGCCTATACTTGCATAAACCACAAGTGAAGATAAACAATCTTTGGACAACACCCACCAGTGGGACTCGAACCCAGAAAGCACAACTACCTTCCAGTAGCTGGCATAACTAGTATGCTTTAACCCACTACGCCATCAGACCTTACAAAAGAAGTAGATAGTTCGAGATATATATATCTCAAACATCTCTACCTCCCGAAGGCACCAGATGAGTGAGGGGTCAGTCTGCATTTTTCGTCAAGCCACTGTCAATGTGAGAGAACTCGTGTCCAGCTTATAAGCCTATACTTGCATAAACCACAAGTGAAGATAAACAATCTTTGGACAACACCCACCAGTGGGACCCGAACCCAGAAAGCACAACTACCTTCCAGTAGCTGGCATAACTAGTATGCTTTAACCCACTACGCCATCAGACCTTACAAAAGAAGTAGATAGTTCGAGATATATATATCTCAAACATCTCTACCTCCCGAAGGCACCAGATGAGTGAGGGGTCAGTCTGCATTTTTCGTCAAGCCACTGTCAATGTGAGAGAACTCGTGTCCAGCTTATAAGCCTATACTTGCATAAACCACAAGTGAAGATAAACAATCTTTGGACAACACCCACCAGTGGGACTCGAACCCAGAAAGCACAACTACCTTCCAGTAGCTGGCATAACTAGTATGCTTTAACCCACTACGCCATCAGACCTTACAAAAGAAGTAGATAGTTCGAGATATATATATCTCAAACATCTCTACCTCCCGAAGGCACCAGATGAGTGAGGGGTCAGTCTGCATTTTTCGTCAAGCCACTGTCAATGTGAGAGAACTCGTGTCCAGCTTATAAGCCTATACTTGCATAAACCACAAGTGAAGATAAACAATCTTTGGACAACACCCACCAGTGGGACTCGAACCCAGAAAGCACAACTACCTTCCAGTAGCTGGCATAACTAGTATGCTTTAACCCACTACGCCATCAGACCTTACAAAAGAAGTAGATAGTTCGAGATATATATATCTCAAACATCTCTACCTCCCGAAGGCACCAGATGAGTGAGGGGTCAGTCTGCATTTTTCGTCAAGCCACTGTCAATGTGAGAGAACTCGTGTCCAGCTTATAAGCCTATACTTGCATAAACCACAAGTGAAGATAAACAATCTTTGGACAACACCCACCAGTGGGACTCGAACCCAGAAAGCACAACTACCTTCCAGTAGCTGGCATAACTAGTATGCTTTAACCCACTACGCCATCAGACCTTACAAAAGAAGTAGATAGTTCGAGATATATATATCTCAAACATCTCTACCTCCCGAAGGCACCAGATGAGTGAGGGGTCAGTCTGCATTTTTCGTCAAGCCACTGTCAATGTGAGAGAACTCGTGTCCAGCTTATAAGCCTATACTTGCATAAACCACAAGTGAAGATAAACAATCTTTGGACAACACCCACCAGTGGGACTCGAACCCAGAAAGCACAACTACCTTCCAGTAGCTGGCATAACTAGTATGCTTTAACCCACTACGCCATCAGACCTTACAAAAGAAGTAGATAGTTCGAGATATATATATCTCAAACATCTCTACCTCCCGAAGGCACCAGATGAGTGAGGGGTCAGTCTGCATTTTTCGTCAAGCCACTGTCAATGTGAGAGAACTCGTGTCCAGCTTATAAGCCTATACTTGCATAAACCACAAGTGAAGATAAACAATCTTTGGACAACACCCACCAGTGGGACTCGAAGTTATGCCAGCTACTGGAAGGTAGTTGTGCTTTCTGGGTTCGAGTCCCACTGGTGGGTGTTGTCCAAAGATTATATATATATATATATATATATATATATATATATATATATATATATATATATATATATATATATATATATATATATATATATATATATATATATATATATATATATATATAAATAATGTTGTCACGAGAATCTCTCTAAAAAGAAGATTTAGGCCTGTTCCATCATCACCTATTCTACTACACCACGTCTGCACAGTTGTGACCGGACCACGGTTGTGTGCGGTCGCAGTGTTGGCGCTCTTGGCGTCCGCTGCTTGGTGGGAGGTGGAGTATTGCCCTCACACTCTTCGTTTTTGCATGTGGTGATACAGGATATTGTGAATTTGTTCTCGATTGTTGACAGTACCTTTGAGTGTCGAGAAAATGGCTGAAGCGGTATGCCTAAGTGGTAGTGAGGAGGACAGACAAGATGATAACAGACCGTTTGAAGTAGTAATGAACAAAAAGAAACGGAGATATATTAACAGACAGCGAGACAGTGAGAGTGATGATGAAATTACAGAGACCAAAGGATGAGACCCTACTCAGCAGAACTCAGAGAAGCAATTTAATAGAAGGAAGAGGCTGTTGATCCCTACAACATGCCAATTGAATTTCCACCAAAAGCTGAAGTGGACGGTACGTCTGGCTAAAGAATGTTTGGAATACGAACCATTCTTCAAGGAGAGTCTTCACCGGCCCTACATAACAGTTGGGACTGAACAGGCCGTGGAACGCCTCACAACGGTTGGTTTTGAAAATGTAGTGATGGTTCCTCCAGAAGAAGGTATGTTGCACACAAAGATCATAGTTTTTAAGTTTCCAACTTATTTGGATCCTGACTGTCTTCTTAACAATGATAATGTTGTCTGGGCAAAGAGGAACAGTGTTCATGGTGACAAACAAAGCCAGGTTGTTGCCTTGGTAAAGGGTGAGGCGCCGGAGAAAATTTTTGTGCAAGGACTAGGCTATAGGAACGTTGCAAAATACACTGAAGAGCCCATACTGTGCATGAAGTGCTCACGTTGGGAACATATGGTATGGAAATGCCAGTTTGACCCCAGGTGTCGGTATTGTGGGAAGAAACACGACTCGCGAGAGTGTAGAGTCAAGATTGAAAGAAGTGAAAAAATCGTCCCATTTTGTTGCAACTGTCGAGGCAGCCACAATGCTAGTTCCTCTCCATGCCCCATGAAGCCTCATCTGAAAGAGACTAGGACGGGTCCTACAAGCAGGATAGCTGTATCCTCGCAGCAATGAAAGATTGTGCAAGAGGAACATAGAGGAAACAGCTGGAAGCCAACGACAGCCCCTGTGATCAATGTGTGGGAGAAAGGGACGGAGAAAATAAAGGCGAGCCTAGGGAAAGTACATCATGCAGTGGGAAAACTGAAACCTTGCGAGGACAAGGTTCAGGACAATATGGTCACCTCTGAGGTTGGTAATCAAATTTTGGAGTATCTAAAAAAAACTAGATAAGAGGATTGAGGCATTGGAAAAATTGGCTATGGAGGGTAGACGGGGTGAAGATGGTGGTGAAACAGGACGTGTAATTGAAAGTAAAACAGGACGTGAAATGGAAAGTGAAACGTGCGTAGAAAAAAGTAATGATGTGCATGAGGCAACGATGATAGAGGATAGTCAGGAGAATACACACTCTAGTAGTGTTAGCGGTGTTCAACCTCCTGTTGTGACAAATGTTGAAAGAAAGGTTAAAGTAAAACGGTATACAGAAATAACAAAGAAAATAGATATGAATAATATTACCTTCGATGTTAGTAGTAGTTGTGAAAGTGAGGAGAAAGAAAAAATGTTACGGTGTTGGAAGGAAGTTTCTAAGGTACTCTCGTATCTCATGGAATGTGACGGACAGGGCAAAGGTAGTTTTATTATTAATCATGGATGAAAGTAGATTGAGAATATTATCTTGGAACGTTAATGGATTAAAAACTAGAGCGGTGGATGTACACTATTATACTCTTAGAGAGGATATTGACATATTAGCACTCCAGGAAACTGGGGATGGGGATGGTAGCATTCTGAGGCTAAATGGCTATAGAGGTTTTCACTTATATGCTGATGGAGGAACTAGGGGATTCTCATGTTATGTCAAAAGTACCATACATGCCGAGATAACTGGAATCCCTCAGAGATATAGAGGTATTGAAAGTATTAGCTTGCGGATACAATTAAAGGTGTTGGATATTTCCAACACCGAATACAGCATTGTTGTATTCTCATTACTTATTACTAACCATACTAAATATTGTAGTAAGTAAAATTAACAACTCGTAGAATTCTCATGTACTAATAATTCATCTGTGCAGTAGGCTAGAATTCTCACGTCACCTGACGCCAGTATTGCGTCAGATTTCCTTACAGTAAACACATTATATCCAATTTTGTGTGAGAATTAAATACGATTCTCCATAATTAAAGCATTCTGTATGACAACTGATTGCAGACGAATTGTTCTCTAACTAAAAGCCGAATAGAGCGTTAGAATCATAGCGTCTACCTCGCGATAGAGTTAACGTCATCAATGAATGCCATGGGGAGACATTAATTCCTCTCCCTTATATATTTACTATTCTTAAATTGGTAAATAATAATATTTCGTTCCTCTAAATAATAAACTCGTCCAGTCTTTAAAGTTTCAAGCGCGAATGCGAGAAATATTAATGTTCGTGACAATAATTTGTGTTATGAACGTCGACTCGGCGTGGGTTGGAGGGACGCCACCATCCTCAGTACGCGGACACGTGTAGAACCGAAAGGAAGCAAAGCTGCGCTTACCGTACTCATAAAAGGACGCCATTGTCCAGCAAATAGGACAGGTGTGATCCATCCTCAGATGAAAGCCGCCACTGTGAGGCGTGAATGACCTTGCAGATAATATCTTCAACTAGTGCTGGTGTTAAATGAGGGACCCCTTGACTTGGTTCCTGACGACACGTGATCAGCCAGCTTGAAACGCATCACTATCCAGGATAGGTTCACCGGAGCCTGGGATGCGAAATTACGGCAATCTTAATACTTATACAGTGCCCACAGCTAAGTATTCCTTTATTTGATGCATCATTTACAGGTCTGTTAATAGCAGGGTGATTGTTCGTTACGCCGCGGGATAACACCTAATAACAGGTGATTAGAATTCCATCTGTAGATATTAATATTTTTGAATATGAATTGAGTAGTTAAATCAATTGCTACTGGTAGTTATTTATCTTGCAGCCCGAGAGAAGAATTCCTCCGGCTGCCTCCTCCATGTTAACCCGTACCACTCGTCAGTGTACCGAATCTGGAGAATTAAGAGGACTACTATGGTTATCTAAAGGAATCTGCTTCAAGCTAAGGCTTATTTCTTTTTTATCCATTTCTTTGCAATTTGATTTATTCAGAATGTTTGATATTAATGTGTGATTTACTGTAACTCATTATTATGCTCATATTCATGTTCTTCTTTATGTGAATGATATTATATTCAGCATTATTTATAGGATTAGATTATTATTAATTGAATTAGTGAACGAACCTCACTGATTCCTGGACGTACTTACCTCCAGTAATAACCCCCCAATGTAGGTGTTTGAGGTTTGTTTCTTTAATAATACAGCCCATTAATTATTCTTATGATCATGCTTTCTAGTTATATCCATAGTCACTAGTTTTCTCTAGAATTTTATCCAATGATCTGAAATTCTCAGTTTCCCTCTTTACTATAAAAGCTGGTGGTCCTTCGTAATTTAATTTGCTACATTAATTATTAATTAATCAGAATCAAGCCCAAATATCCCACAAAAGGACCGAGAGTGAAATTTCATTAATCTATACATCTCTGATAGCTCCCTTGATTTAAGATACTTGCCAGATTCCTTCTTTTCTGAAGATACACTTGTGGTAGGGGATTTTAATGCCAGACATCCAGCTTTAGGATCAAAGGATAAAGCAAATAGAAATGGTTGCAGATGGTACCAGTTTTTGCAGGAACATGAAGATGTTCAACTGCTGGGCGAGCCTTCTCCGACTTATTTGAGGGGAGGGAGATTAGATTATGCTTGTTTGATAAATGCTGAGGGCATAGAGGGGAATTGTCTTACTGTGGATGAAATGCTAAGTGATCATTTTGCGTTACAAATACAGCTTAAACTAGATAAAAAGCATGCCTGCCTTCAGAGGAAAAGGTTAAAGTTTAATGAGGGAGAATTAAGGGGTCTTGTTGGCCATATTAAGTCTTGGTATGATACTTATAAGCCAGTTTCGGCAGAAGCATTTTATGAAGATCTAATTAAGGAGGTAGATGTATTTAAAGCAACATTGAACCGGAAAACATCAAGTATAAAAAGCATCCCCCCAGAAAAGAAAATTATACACATGACAAGATGCTTAAGGGATGGACATTAACAATGAGGAGAGCTCACAGGGATTGGAATAGGAATGGTAGGACTGAGGAAGGGAAGAATGCTTTACTGGCAGTTGCTAGGCTGTGTGGGGAGAAGAGAAAGGAAATTAGGAGCAAGTATTGGCAGGAGTTTGCAGAGAAAGTTGGGAGTAACAGAAACTTGAAGGAAATCTGGCAAGACGTAAATAAAATAAGGGGTAAAAAGCATAATTTTTTTGCACATCCTGACCCGCAAGGAATTGCAAATGGTCTCGTAAATAAATGGGCGGAAGCTGCTAAACTTAGTTCATTACCCGCTATAACGAGAGAATCATTAGATTCTTCATTAGATTCTTGGAAAGATCTAAGAAAGGATTTTATACTTACAGCAGGTAACAGTGGTGATGTCACTTGCACAGGTATTACCAGAGAAGAACTAATACCGGCGATTAAAGTTGGGAAATCTACCGCCCCTGGGGAGGATGGAGTAACTTATGAAATACTTAATGATCTTGCCATTATGACGAAAAGCCCACTGTTAGACCTCTTTAATATTAGTTATAAAGAGGGCAGTATTCCCAGTAAATGGAAAAAAGCTGTGATCATCCCTATCCTTAAAGCCAATGGAGAGTACAGACCAGTGTGTTTATAACCTCGTGTTTTTGTAAAATGATGGAGAGGATCATTTTAAATAGACTTTTATATACAATAGGTGATCAGCTGTCTAGTAATTTGTTCGGGTTCCTCAGAGGAAAAAGTACCTCTGATTGTATTATTAAACGTCTAGCTAATGAAAATGATTATTATAGAATTTTTATTGATTTACAAGGCGCTTTTGATAAAGACAACAAAGAGGTTATTTTATATGAATTAGCTAGTCTTGGTGTTAAAGGGAGATTATTGCGCTGGATAGGGGATTATCTTTACAAAAGGAAGGCTCAGGTGTGGTATCAAGATTGTATGTCAGGTGTGAGATCTTTTGAACTCGGCACACCTCAGGGAGGAGTGTTGAGTCCTACTCTGTTTAATGTACTAATGAATAAGATAGCGTCTGAGAGATACTCAAATGGGGTAACTCCGATCATATATGCCGATGATATTTTGTTTCAGGGCAAAGATATTTCAAAGGTTCAAACAGTGTTGGACAATTTCGGAAACCTGTGTCACCATATGGGACTGGTGGTTAATGAAAACAAAACATGCAGTCTCTGTGGTGTAGTGGTAAGACACTCGCCTGGCGTTCCGCGAGCGCTATGTCATGGGTTCGTATCCTGGCCGGGGAGGATTTATTGGGCGCAATTCCTTAACTGTAGCCTCTGTTTAACGCAACAGTAAAATGTGTACTTGGATGAAAAAACGATTCTTCGCGGCAGGGAATCGTATTCCAGGGACCTGCCCGAAACGCTACACGTACTAGTGGCTGTACAAGAATGTAACAACTCTTGTATATATCTCAAAAAAAAAAAATCTCAAAAACTAAGTTTGAATGTTGAAGTCGGAGGCCCATTATATTGAAAATAAACAGTAAAAATATAGAGAGAGTTAATATATATAAATATTTAGGCATATATGTTGGATATACCCATGAGAGTTTGGAAGCTGAGATGAACAGACTGTTGGGTCAATGTCGGAAGAGATTACAACCTCTGAAGGCCTTGGCATGCTGTGGAAAGGGAGTGGGAGTCCCTGTGCTACGAATGATATACTTGAGTACTGTAAGATCTTTTATTGATTATGCTGCACCTGTCATTTCTTATTTTGGTAAAGGTAGGAAGGGCAAGTTGGAAAAGGTACAAAATGAAGCCATGAGAATTATCTTAGGATGCCCAAGAAATGCTATGATTGAGATAATGAGGATGGAGTTGAACCTGCAGAGTATTGGGGATAGAATTGCAGAGATAAATGTAGCCTCTGCCCTTAGATTAATGAGAGGTGGGGGAGCTAATGGATTAATCCTCTCGGTTCAAAAGGTGGGAAGTAATGAGCAATGTATGATGAAGAAAAGAGCATATATGAATACCTTATGTTCTAATGTTATTAAGTATGATGTTATTACAGTGTATTGCTGTGCCGAAGAGAAAATTCACACCACCATGGGAGGATTGTAATGTAGATGTAGTAATTACTCCCTTGCAAAAGAAAAAAAGTATGTATGAAATAGGAGAGCTGAGGGCAACATATGATTGTATAATTAGGAAATTGCCTACAGAAAACACTCTACATGTATATTGTGATGGGTCAGTAGCTAGGGATGGGAAGGCAGGATGTGGAGCCTTGATCAGGGAGTACACTGACAACGGCACTGTTGATACTGTTATTGGACGCCCCTTAACTGACAATGTCTCTTCAACGCAGGCTGAACTCCAAGGTGTATTAGCAGGATTACAGGAAGTAGTCAAATGTGGTAAAAATGCCTGCTTCTTTATTGACAGCAGAGGAGCGTTAGTCTTTAAATAGCAGACGCCCAGTATACCAGAATATTGTGATAGAGTGTAGAGAAAATGTTAAGAGACTAGAAAAAACTGGGTATAAAGTAAGATTCATGTGGATCCCTTCACATGTGGGAATACTGTTGAATGAGGTAGTTGATGACATAGCGAAGAGAGCCACTGAAAAAACTCTTGTTGATATTGTATGTCAGTTAACCTTGAAACAAATAAAAACAAGAATCAAGATGATCCAAGAGGGTGAAGAAATGATAAAGAGAATGGCAATGGTGGACAGTAGTTACACACTTAAGAATTATTCAGTAATAAATACAAATTCGTCCTTCACCTATGGCAAAGGAAAGTCTACTTGGAAGGATTCAATTTACATGAGATTAAGATTAGGATACAAATATATCTGGCAATACGGTGTTATTGTCATTGAAAAAGATAAGGAGTGTAAATTATGTAGTAAGCCGCACGCCCACACCTTAGAACATTATGTATTAGAGTGTCAACTTATTGATAACTAGAAATAAGGAAATAAGTAGTGTACCACATCAAATTGTTTGGATGTGTAATAATGGTATTGACAGTATACTTAGGAGCTACAAGAATTTTGCCCCAAGAGTGTAACAATTATATGCTGTGCTTACTATATTAACCTGCAAATGTTAAATGGGATTCTTGTAATGTTAATTGTCTATTTGTACTTACTGAATTTGTGCGCCCCTTGAGGGACTTGAAGTAGAGGGGGGTAGAAATAGCCTAAGCTACTCTATCCCTTTGAGATGTATTTCTTTCTTGTCTCAATAAACATACTTGAACTTAAACCACGTCTGCATATTCAAGAATTTACAGCAAGAGCAACAACAACTACTTCTCAGACGTCTAGACAGTAGTTTACTCCCCCTTACACTCCAATGCCCGTCACTCCATCGCACCTGGTGGCTGGGAGCTCACGCCATCGGCCGGGAACGAGCGCAATGGTAGTTTGTGTGAGCCGGCCTCCAATTATCAAGGACACCAGCGCCACCTGCCTTGGTCCAGCTCCCAAACAAATAGAAGCCAGCCACCACCACGATTCAGAATACTCCTCAGTGCTCAACCGCTGTGTGGTAGTAGATTTACGAAGCCTGGCATACAGTATTCCTGCACTATTTTATTGCTATTCACAAGCTGAATTTCCAGGGACACATTCTAAATATATCAAAAAAAGTTTCAAAAACTGTGGGCATTCTTTCTAAGATCAGATATTATGTACCACGCCCTGCCCTGGTGACTCTCTATTACTCCCTTATCTATCCTTATCTCAACTATGGTATTTGTGCTTGGGGTTCTACTACCCAAAATCACTTACGTCCTCTAATTACCCAACACAAAGCCGCTATTAGAACAATATCCAACTCTGGCCCCAGACATCACTCGGTACCCCTACTCAAATCTCTGAATATGTTAGATATTAAGTCACTGCACATTCTCTCATGTGTATTATACATATATAAAACGCTAAACTATAATGCCAATCCTGATCTTAAAAGCTTCATAGAAGGTTGTAACAGAACCCATGAGCACCACACCAGAAATAAATACAGTTTTGATATTCCTAGAGTACGTCTTAATCAAACTAGAAATGCTCTGCAAATCAAGGGGCCCAGAATGTGGAATGACCTTCCCAGCCATGTTAAAGACTGTACCTCTCTCAACCAGTTTAAGATAAAAACTAAACACTACCTAATAAATTCCCTGTAACCTACCTCACTCCTCTATTGTCAACCCATGTCTGTTATTTTCTTTTTTTTTAATCAACACTGTTTGTCAACCTATTGTATTTGTGCTGCTTTTTCAGTCATGTTCCCCCTTTTTTTATCTTTATTTGTATTTGTTCTCAACACTTTTTATTCTTTATGCTCAATTAGTATTAAGTTCTAGATATTAATGTTTTTCTTGCCCGAAACGCATTGCGTAATAGTGGCTTTAGGCATTGTATGTACTAGCTCTATCTATATATCAATCCATTAATGTAACATCACTTGTATGTATATACCTTACCTGAATAAACATCTGAATCTGAATCTGAATCTGTTTGCACTTTAACATAACGTTAAATTGTTTGTTTGATTGTTTTTGTTCATTTTGCACATGGTAATATTGCTAAGACTAGAAGGAGCTATTTTTATTTGTTGTATCTGTTAAAGTCATTTTTTCCATATTAGAGTATTTAATCTTTTTGTCCTCTTTATGTTTTATCCTGCAGTTACTTCACTGTTGAGACGTCACCAAGCAGTCTATTTTATTTTTACTTTTTTTTTGTTTAATGTGACCGGCATTCCATCTGCCCTAATAGTGACTGCACTAACAACTATTTTTTCACGCCACGTTAATTTTTTTTTTTACTGATATAAAAAGCCAAAAAACAAGCACATAACAAGGAAAGAACAGAAAAAAATAACAAAATCACATGGCACAGGAAGAGACAAATCACATCATATAAAAAGCAAAAAGAACATCAACCAAACATGAATATAAAGACAAAATACAGAGGAGCACAAGAACACACAAAAGGCATGCGCCACACACCATAAAACAGGCATAAATAATAAATTTGGTACATAGCAAAGAAAGAGGCCCACACAGGAGCCAGGAAAGAAACACAAAACACACAAAGGGACACAAGCAAAGAAACTGCACAAAATACACAACAAATAAATGACACATAAATAACATAAGGACAAGAACAAAAAAAAAAAGTAAAAAAAAAAAAGTAACAAATGTACAGAAAGCCATCACCCCTAAAACAGAAATAGGGGGAGGGGGCAAGAAAAACACAAGCACGGGCAGTCCGACCCCGCACATAAAGGAACGGAACCGGACACAAATAAGGGCACCAACAACCGAGGAACATGATACCCAAAAAACTACATACTAGAACATAAATAATATAAATGTTGTACAAAGAATAAAGCAATCACGAGGAGAAGAAAATAAACACACGCACACAAGCGTCGTACACAACCACACCGCCCGCCATCCCAACACAATACACGGGGTGCGCGCAACGACACAAAAGAAATAACACCAAACACCCACAACCGCACACAACCACAACACAAACATCCAAAACAAATCGCAAACACAACAAAACAGGCCACGCAGGGGCAAGAACAACACCCACATGCACAGACAAGGACACCCACCTGTGCACGCAGGCACCGGGGAAACATCACGCACAACACAGACAGAAACCAATCACACCAATCACTCATACTGATACTTCCCAACTTCACTCATACTTATTGCTTCCCAACTTATTTGGGAAGCAATAAGCTTCCCAAACAAATTGGTCATTTTCAGGAATCGGACACCCAGGAGTTGTAGTAGGCCGAGGCATCGAATTCGGCACTCCCGAGACAAAACACTGCGCTCGTGGAACCCAGATGGTAGATGGGCACCAGGGAACAGGATGCACCAGGTCATCACACTCAAAAGTCGCAGTTGCCGTAGATCTGTCGATCACCTCGCCGGTTGGGAGGACGAAAGGGACGGGTTTCCCGCTAGGAAGCTGGTCACAGGGCTGCACACTTGTAAGCACACCGGACTGCATGGCAGGCTGCACACCGGCCCGCCCACTAAGGCGTGGACTCCGTTCGGCGCCGGGCACCGCACCGAGACCCACGGAGGGTGGCTCCGCAGGGGGCCCAGTGCCCCCACCAACCGGAACAGGAGCAGAGGCCCCCCGCCACACATCCTTCGACAACACCACTACAAGGTCGCGATCACCAGGGGCAACTGCCCACTGAGGGGAGCCACCAGCAGGAGGCACAGCGTCCAACACAGAAGGCACCACAGGAGGCAACACAGCATCGGCCACAGCATCATCATCCATCACATCACGCTCCTCTGCCCACGACCGGCGAGGTGACGCAGCCCGAGCCGAGCGACGGCGCTTAAAAAGAGGCCGCTGATCGTTGGAATTGTCACCCCCAGCAAGCGGTGTCCCAGAAGAACCACCAGTAGGCGGCCCCAAAGCCGGGGCAGCACGATCGCGCAGAACAGCAGCCTCAACAACGCGGGGCAAAAAGTCACCACCAGGAACGGAGACCGGAGTCGGAGAAGGAAGAGACACAGCAGGCGGAAAGGTAGACTCCAGCATACGTGAGGTATCCATTGAGGGCGACGGCATCGGCAGAAGAGAAGAGGTACTCGTCAACGAGGAAACTACCAGAGGCGACGAGGCAGAGGGCGTGGGTGGACACACACATACCACCGCCCCGCCAGCCCCGGGAAGCACATGTTCTCCAGCAGGAGATGCAGGCGCCACCCCTACAACATCCCCCAAGGCCACCGGATGCAGAAGCACCACCGCAGTTATTGAACGACGAAGGTCCGAAACAGGCGCCCCCAGGTCCCCCGAGCTCACCGGCGGGGCAGACATATCAGGTCCAGACGTAGCGACATCCGGAACCGCCGCGGGATCCACACCAGGCACCTGCACAGAGCGAGGATCCGCCGGGGAGTCCACACGCACAGATAAGCGAGGAAAATCATCCTCCAGGAAAACTGAAGGGGCTTCAGCATGAGGAGTGTCGCAACCGGCCACTACGTGGCCCTCAGCACCACACTGGAAACACGTGTGGGTTTGACCCTGATAGAAAGTCCTCAGAGATAGCCCACGAAACGAGTCCCTGGACGGTATAGGGCTCGTGAGCCACATGACAAGCGTGCGTGAAACCAGCCGGACCCCCTTCAGCCGGCCCGCACTCAAAATGTTAAACCGGTGCTTCACCACCGTCCCAACCCATGTAAACAAGGATATGAGGGCCGTCTCGGGGAAGGTCACCGGCTCGCCGTGAACACTCACAAACGACAAGGGCCCCCAGGGATCCGAGATCTCCACAAACACAGCCGAAGCCGGAAGAGGAAGCGTGCGGCCATCCCAGCGAGGCACAAACTCCCAGTAAACATGTGACGTGGCGAATGACACCGCAACACGGGTGGGCGACAACTTCTCGAGGCCCAGGAGCTCGGGGACGTCAACATGGAGGACGTCCAGGAGAGCAATCTCTACAACGGGCCAGTCCACAACAGCAGAAAAGTTCAGCCGCACTGTGTCGATCCTCCGAATGCGGCTAGTATCAGCCGCATCCATACCGGCAGGCAGGGCCCTGACCAGCGGGCGCTCCACACCCCCCCCCCCCCCCCCACAGCAAACCGCCACTCAGCAACGGCAGACGACTACTGACAGCCGAAGCCCGACGTCTGCACCCTTTGGTGGTGCAGCCAGGAATCCTCATGTCACGTTAATTTGGGGCCTGTCGTAGGAGTCTTGTTCAGGTATGTTCCTAGACTCTTCACTTAAAGTTGTGGTAATTGTACTTTATTACAGGTTTATCTTTTCAGAAATCTTTGAGTAATTTTAATGGTGCTTCATACTGTTTGCTTTCCAGGTGTAGTAATTTAAGACTGTTGGATTGATTTTGGATTACGTGATGTTTTGTGCCCAAATTCATACTCGTAATTGGTTGTTCAATAATCGTTGTTATATCCTGTGATTTCCATCTTATTCTCGTCCTTACAGGAGAGTTCTCATTACGGCAGATCACCCCCTTTAGTACCCTGGTACTTTGGTCTGTCTCCGGGCTAATAAGCCTTTTCTTTGCAATCCGAACGTAGGAGGACACAGAGGGCCATAGTTCCTCTCGCACGGACTACGCTGTACGGTTGGGACCAATACAAC
This sequence comes from Procambarus clarkii, assembly GCF_040958095.1. Classification (NCBI taxonomy): domain Eukaryota; kingdom Metazoa; phylum Arthropoda; class Malacostraca; order Decapoda; family Cambaridae; genus Procambarus; species Procambarus clarkii. The sequence continues at coordinate 24,985,482 of NC_091162.1, forward strand.
AGTTCTCGTCATTAATTGACACTTTTCGCACCCCTATAGGTCGGTCAGAGATATGGTACTTTCAAAGGTAGGGAGTTACCATTCGTTTCCAGAACACAAGGAGTGTTAACTCTGTAAGTACTATCTAGTTTTAGTAGGACACCTTTTATCTTTGTTCTCGTCATTTAGAGACCACGTAAGAAATCCCTACATTTTTTGCACTACCTTTGAGACAATTATGTTTCACAAATTAAATAGGATCCCTCTTGCCCTTATCCTCATCATATAGAGTACCGGGTACAAGATTCCCTACGTTCTAGAAACATTTCGTTTCATTCTTTGATCTAAGTAATCAAGTCAATTCAATTACCGAAGTTAATTGTCGTAACCTTGACTATTAAGTTTAAACAGGATAGTTTACATTTTCCACGTCATCCTGTCAGTTTGACATCTCATATTTTGGTTCATCAACTGAGGTATTTTCTTTGCATACTATTTGCTCTCATTCTGTTCACCATGTTTCGTCTATCAGCTTTCCGACAGAATCCGAACGATAAAGTGGGCACACTAGTTCGTGCCACTTAGGTGGAGTTGCTGACTCTAGTAAATGAGTACCGCATTACTGCCCCCCATGGAGCCACTAAAACTGATCTCCATAACCTTATACTTGGTCATCTATTAGACAATGATAATATTACATCTGAGTCACATGAACAACACTTAATTGCAGATAGGAGCGCCGTGGCAGCCATGAAATTGAAGATAGAGCTTGCCTCTCTCGAACGCGAACGTCAGAAGGAAGCTCTCCAGATGCAGAAGGAACAACTTGAACTACAAAAGCAACAAGTTGAACTGCAACGTGAACGTGAGAGGGAGCAAGCTGCCCTCAAACAGGAAGCACTTCAAATGAAAGAACGTGAAGCTGCCCTTCAACGTGAGGGTGAACATGAAGTTCTTCTAATGAAAGAACGTGAAGCTACTCTTCAGAGGGAAGCTCTTCAGCTCCATAAAAACAACTCGAGTTCCAACTTGAACACGAGAAGAAACAAACCGAACTTCAACACGAAGCCGCTGAAAAACAAGCCGCCATTGTTAAAGAGCAACGACGTAAGGAGCTTGACTTGAAAACTACACACCACACTCAACGCAAGGAAGCAGAAGCTAACCTGCCGGTACGTTTCAACCTTTCTCATGCAATTTAGTTAATGCCATCTTTTGTTGAGGCTGAGGTAGATGTATTCTTTACTTCATTTGAGGCTCTAGCTAACCAACTAAGCTGGCCTCAGGATCAGTGGTCTGTACTTCTCAGGTCTCATTTGACAGGTAGAGCTGCCGTGACTCACAGTACAATAGCGTCCGAAACCGACTACAAGGTATTGAAACAGGCAGTGCTCAATGCCTACCTCCTATCCATAAAAAGCTACAGACATAAGTTTAGGGATTACCTTAAAGCGAGTGCTACTACTTACCTAGAGGTTGCAAATAACAAAAAAGAGATATTTCATGAAGTGGCTGGAAGCCGCACAAGTCTCCACCTTTACAGATCTCGTCAACCTTCTCCTGGTGAAAGAATTCCTCAGGCCTGTACCTAATCCCATACGTCTCTACCTACCAAACAAGGAAGAAACCGACCTCACTAGATGGTCACAATTGGCTGACTCCTACAGTCTCATTCAGAGTTACATCCGACTTACCTTCTAGTAAGACATCTTGGTCTAGTCCTGAAAAAGTGAGCACCAGTAATGTGAACGCTTCGTTGTATTGCAATTACTGCAAAGATTATGGGCATACCATAGAAAAGTGTACCAATCCTCACTGTAAGGTCAGCCGTGAGACTAAGCCCAAATCACCTCCTCCTAAAATTCATAAGATTCCTAAGCCTGTGATGATTTTTTTTGTTTCATCTATTGATCTTTCTCTCTTCAACAGACACCTGTACTCCTAAACTGTCTCTGCCAGCGGTGAAGCTTCGGAGGAAAGGTTCAAGGTGAACATCTTGAGAGACACAGCTGCTCAACAATCTATACTTCTGAAGTCAGCTGCACTGACTTCAACCAACGAAACCTGAAGTTCCCAACGTCACCTACACCGGAGAGACTGTCCTCATTACAGATCTCACTGCAACTACCCCCTTATCAACTTGCCAGAGTCCGCCTGGAATGTTCATTTATACAAGGTGAAGTCCATGTCGCCATCCGGAAAAGGCCTTTTCCCATATCAGGAATTCAACTTCTCCTAGGCAACGACTTGGCAGAAGATCAACAACCTACGAATCTAATCATCACAGAAAATCCCCAGGTATGTGACTCATCAGTGGAAAATCCTATTTTGCAGTTTGTTATAGAAGAGGTCCAAGCAACAGATGATTCTCATGACGTCTCCCATCCTGTCCTGATGACACGTGCACAAGCCACACTCCCGCAACCAGCTGTCCTTCAAGATTCTCAGAGTCTCCCACCGAATCTCACCATGCTGGAGTTCTGTAAGTTGCAGAGAGAGGATCCCTCCTTAACATCTTTATTCCTACAGGCTCAGACACAACCTAACTCTATCCCTGGGTTCTTTGTAGAGAACCAAGTGTTATACCGGCATTATAGACCCAGGAAATTGGAGGACAACAATCGGGTCAAAATCACCCAACTGGTAGTTCCTACCAGCCTGCGACCAGAGATCTTGCATCTGGTCCATGGATCTCACTCACACTACGGCTTTTACAAGACCTACAAGGCCCTAAAATAGGACTACTACTGGCCCAGGTATGATTCAAGATATCAAACACTTTGTGAAAAATTGCCAAGAGTCTCGGATGACAGGTAAGCCGAACGCTCCTCTATTCAAGGCTCCACTGATGCAGGTACCAGTGTCTTCAGAGCCGTTCAGCCCTTCCATTAACAACCATGACGAGCCTCTGTCCAAGACAAGCTCAGGTAACGTGCATATAAGTAACATCCCGTATTCTACCAACAGGTTTTCTACAGCAGTTTCCGTTCAGAACAGTACGGCTGCTAATGTTATGAAGCATCTCAGGAACCAGTGCCCGCAGTGCGGACATACCCAGGAAAGTCAGAGCAAATGTGACATCTTCTCCAACAACCTGTATGTTAGGAAAACCTTCATCTTCCACCCTGGCGATAAGAACACCATTCTACCACAGCGAGATGGGATCAGGCACTCCAGCTACTACCATCAAAGAGGAGCCACTCAACATCCTGCCCGACGTGCAACACAACGAATCATCTAATATAATAGGTTACAACTTCATCCTCTAGAACCTCAACATTCTTCGGTCCCTGCATCAGGCTCATTTCTCCAAACTTCGCTGAGTCCTGCTGCACCATGTGAACATCTTGTATCACAAACTTCTTTGGTTCCTACTGCTGGCCCAGTTCTCCAACCAGCGCTTGCTATGCTGGGCATTGCAATTGATGAATCATCTCACCATCACCTCGGATCACCATTCTCGTCGATCCATTCAGCTGGCTCAGTTCTCAAACACGCTTGTACTTCACTGAGTCCTGCAGTGCTACCTCAACATCTTCAACAAGCACCATTTTCTTACACTTCTGCAGCAGACCCAGTTCACTAACCAGCACCAGTACTTGTTATGCTGGGCTCCATATCTGCAGAACATCATCATCTTTATCAAGGGCTCGGACAACGTCGTCGCCAACACGCTCTCCCAAGTCCACGAGGTGGAACATTCTACTCCACACTCCCCTGCAGTCGAATAAGTGATAGGAACAGGCTTTGGGGGAGAGCTGTCACGAGAATCTCTCTTAAAAGGAAATTTAGGCCTGTTCCATCATCACCTATTCTACCACACCACGTCTGCATATTCAAGAATTTATAGCAAGAGCAACAAAAACTACTTCTCAGACGTCTAGACAGTAGTTTACTCCCCCTTACACTCCAATGCCCGTCACTCCATCGCACCTGGTGGCTGGGAGCTCATGCCATCAGCCGGGAACGAGCGCAATGGTAGTTTGTGTGAGCCGGGCTCCAATTATCGAAGATACCAGCGCCACCTGCCTTGGTCCAGCTCCCAAATAAATAGAAGCCAGCCACCACCACGATTCAGAATACTCCTCAGTGCTCAACTGCTGTGTGGTAGTAGATTTACGAAGCCTGGCATACAGTATTCGGCACTATTTTATTGTTTGTACTTTAACATAACGTTAAATTGTTTGTTTGATTGTTTTTCAATCTCCTGTCACCTCTCACTCTTGTGAGAGAAAAAGGGCTAGCAGCCGTGGAGTGAGGACGTTTACCGACCCTCCGTGGCTGTTGGAGTTGTTTGCTGTTTTGGTCGCCAGGTGGTGTGGGCGTCCCTGCCCTACCAATTTTGTTGCCTGCCTGGCTGCGTTGATGTGGCAGTTCTGACATGGGGGGCCATCTTCCTCCTGTTCAGCGTGTGAACTCCATGGGCCTGGAGTTCACTTGTAAGGCTGGTTATCCGACAATCGAGATGGTGATACATGCTTCGTATCCCGGTGAAGGCTATTTACGGTGTGGAGCTAGTTACGGCCCATCGGGTTGTTATTAAGTTCGTGGGGGAGGACGAGTACCGGGACTTCCTCCGTCGGTACGTTGGGCGTACGTTGCCGTTGCCAGACGATGCCGGCTCTGTGGCGATTTCGGACCCAGTGGTGCCCTGACTTATGTCAGTATCCATGGTGCGCCCCTGGAATTCCCTGATGACCTCCTCCGGCGTTACTTCGGGGGGTTTGGTACTGTTGTCAGCGTGCGGGTGAACACGCTGTCCTCGGGGCGGTATGCTGGGAGGCGTACAAACATTCGCACATTGGGGATGCGCCTGCGGTTGGATATACCTTCTTCTGTCCGGCTTATGGGGTACTACGTACGCGTGTATTATGCCCGGCAGCCTCGTATCTGTTTCCGGTGTGGCCTGTTGGGGCATCAGGCTGCCGGGTGCTCTGAGGCCCCTGCTGCTCCTGTCAACTTGTTCCGCGACGAGGATTTCCCGCCGCCCCCTCTGGAGGCAGTCTCCAGTGATGTTGATGAGGTGGTGTGCGTCCCGTTTGCTGCTGCAGCTCCCCCGGCGGCGCCTGCCGTTCCTCCGGTTGTTGCCGTCCCTCCTCCGGTTCTTGAGGTACCGTCGGTTGGTCTGCCTGATCCTGTTGCTGTTCCAGCTGCTCCCGTGGGCCTTCCTGGAGCTCCCTGTGTGACGTCGCTGTCTTCTCCCTCGTCTTCTGATGCTGCGCCTGGCCCTGTGTCCGTGACTCGGGTCCCGGATGTGTTTGGTGCTGGGGTGGCTGCGGAGCCTCCTGCTGTGTGTGGCCCGGTTCCCCCTGTGATAGAGGCTGCTGCCGTCCTGGCGTCAGTTCCTTCGGCTCGTGGTACCCGTGTTTCTGGGTCACTTACCGGCTCGGACGATATCCGGCCGGTGCCCAAACGTTCCCGGCGTTCGTCTTCTTCCTGGGCCGACGTTCGTGACTTCAGTGACTGCGGGGCTTCGGGTGTTGACAGTGTGGATACGGATGCGTCGATGTCTCCGCGGTTCGTGGTGGCGGAGGTCCATGTGCCTGCCGGTGCTGGTGCCTGTGTCTCGGACGTGCCTTCGGTTCTTTCTCCGCCGGGGGACTCTCCACAGTGGGGGGTGGTGGCTTCCGCTGCCAGGGATGGTGTGGACTCTGGTGCTGGGCGTGGCCTGGTGGTGACGTTACAGAAGGATGCGCGCCATCCGGATTCCCTGCTGTTGTCTGGTGGTGTGCCCGGGGCCGCGGGTTCCCCTGTGGTGCGGGTGCGCGTTGGGGTCCTGGGGAACGTGTTGCCGGCGTCTGTGATGCCGCAGGGTCACTGGTCGAAGATTGCCGAGTTACTGCTGTCTGACGGACCGGAGTGTTTTCGTTGGGGGCAAGTTCCCTTCCTGTGGGGGCGAGTGGCGACTTCTCGCCTCATGAGTACTACCATCTGGGTCCCCAGTTTGCAAGTGTTTGTTGCCCCGGTTCCGGATGTTATGGCGTCCCCGGTGGATGTACGAGACCCTTGGCAATGGGTGCTCTGGGAGGCGTTCAATGTAAGGTTCCCGCAGGCCAAGTTCCCGGGCAAGTATGTGCTCTGATTTCCTGTGTATTTGCTCTATGACATTCTGTGTGCCCTTCTGGCTGTTTGTTTGCCCTGTTCTATTATGTGCTTCTGCCTCTCCCTTTGTGCGTAGCTTTGCCGTGTGGCATATTAGTTTCTAGTGCTTGGCGTCACTCGTTTCACGTTTTGGCTTGGCATTTCACCTTTCCTGGCTTTGCGATTCACCCTTCACGGGTACGCCGGGGCGCATCCGATCCCACGATCGTCGTCGCCCCTAACTCAACAACAACAACAACAACAAACTCTTGTGAGAGGTGACAAGAAGACTTGTCACCTCTCCAGACGACTATCTCCTTGTTCTCACGAAGGCTCTTAGCTGCCACTTTGAGCTCGGGGGACAGTTTGGTGCTTCTGTAGTTACCTCGAATCTTTCCTCCTTCTGCAATAAGTTCTGCTTGCAAGGTGTCTTTAGTGGAAACCTTCTTTTGCGTCTCGAGGTCGAATATGTTGTCCAATAGGATCTCCAACTCCACTTTCCAGGCCATCTCGCCAATATACGTTATTCTTAAAAAAGATGAATATCTGGCGAAAATGAATCTCATACTCTCTGACCAAACTAAATTCCAAATGCTTACGAAGGACATTACAGCCGAATTGAAAACAAAGGTAAACAGATTCATCGAAACTGTGAACGCCAAGAAATCCGGACTCCACCTGCCAAAGGTTATTGGGGAATACAAACCTGGGTATGCATATTGAAATGTCAAGACCCACAAGCCTGGAAACGCACTTCGGTCAATCATCAGCCAGATATCTACACCCATGTACAAACTGACTACGCAACTCAATGGCTTGCTGACTCCTTATGTACCTTGTGCTTTCAGCCTGAAGTCTCCAAAGGAAATTGTTGACTTACTGCGGGGAACATGGGCCACAGGGATAAGAGCCTCGTTGGACGTAGAATCACTGTTTACCAACGTACCTGTGGATGAAACAATCGAGATGATAGCGGGCAGAGTGTATCGTGATCCGGCTTGTACTCCTCTTGACATAACAGAAAACATTCTAAGGAAACTACTCCAAGCTTGTACTAAAGAGGCACCCTTCTTGAGCCCAGATGGGCACATGTATAAGCAAGTAGATGGGGTCGCCATGGGTTCTCCCCTAGGTGTCCTGTTTGCGAACTTCTACATGGGTACCATCGAGCAGATGGTCTTAGTTGACATGGACTTGAAACCTGCCATATACTGCAGGTATGTTGACGACATTTTTACACAGGTACCTGATGTCAGACGTCTGCAGGAGCTGAAGGAGACATTCGAGCGGAATTCTGTGTTGAGTTTCACTTACGAGATGGAGAAGGATGGGAAGCTGCACTTTCTAGATGTAACAGTCACAGAAAGGAGCGGAGGCTTCCAAACTGCAGTCTACACTAAGGAAACAAACATAGGAATGTGCCTCAATGCCAACAGTGACTGCCCAGACAGGTACAAGAGGAGTGTTGTCAATGCTTACGTCGACCGTGCTCTCAGCCACAGCTCAGGATGAAAGCAAGTCGATGAAGAACTCTGTAGGGTAAGGCAGGTCCTAGTCAACAACGGCTTCTCCAATGATTTCGTCGAAGACATCATAAGAAGGAAAGTGAAACGCCATGCAACCTCTGAAGAGACAACCAACACAACACCTATACCCCCTATTAGACTATTTTACAGGAACTTCTTTTCCACAGCTCATAAAACGGAGGAAAGGGTCCTGAAAGATATTGTCAATAGAAACGTTATCCCTACAGAAAAAATCAGAGGATACAACTGACGATTTACTATAAAACCAGAAAAACGGCCAGCCTACTCATGAGAAACTCTCCAGACACAAAACAGAACGCTTTAAAAGAGACCAACGTCGTCTATGCCTTCAAATGCCCACTTGGGGACTGTAAGCTCCAAAAAACCCAGTATATAGGCAAGACAACAACATCTCTTTCTAGGCTTTAACGATGCATAAGCAACAGGGCTCCATTAAGGAACATATAATCTCTTCCCACAACCAAACCATCGCCAGAGAAATCCTAGTAAACAACACAGAAATCATCGATAGGTACAGCGATAGCAGGCGGCTTGACGTTTGCGAGGCATTACACATCAAGAAGTCAACACCAGCAATCAACAGCCAATTAATGCACAACTATATTCTACCCACCTCAAGACTCCGCTCCAATATAGAAGCATCAAGAAATATGGACCAATAGGCTTTCTACAATCACTTCTATTCAATACCCATTGTTTCGTGTTCTGTCTTGTGTTGATGAAATTAATACCTTATTAAATACCACCTCACCCCATCCACCTCACTCAAATGTAGATATAAACAAAATCGGAGATGTGTAAGTTCTATTCAGTTGTGTATATGTAAACTAAAGTCTTTGAAAATGTAATAAGTTTTACGAAACGCGCTCAAGTGTCGCGTCAGACTAGAAATAAAAATGAATTTTGGAGAATTGATTTTTGAATTACCACCAACAGTGAAAAGAAATGTACGAAAGATTGAGAAAATTCGTGTTAGAATTATTAATCTTACTTTTTCGGTCATATTTAATAATATATATATATATATATATATATATATATATATATATATATATATATATATATATATATATATATATATATATATATGTCGTACCTAATAGCCAGAACGCACTTCTCAGCCTACTATTCAAGGCCCGATTTGCCTAATAAGCCAAGTTTTCATGAATTAATGTTTTTTCGTCTACCTAACCTAACCTAACCTAGCTTTTTTTGGCTACCTAACCTAACCTTACCTATAAATATAGGTTAGGTTAGGTTAGGTAGAGTTGGTTAGGTTCGGTCATATATCTACGTTAATTTTAACTCCAATAAAAAAAAATTGACCTCATACATAGAGAAAAGGGTTGCTTTATCATTTCATAAGAAAAACATTATAGTAAATATATTAATTCAGGAAAACTTGGCTTATTAGGCAAATCGGGCCTTGAATAGTAGGCTGAGAAGTGAGTTCTGGCTACTAGGTACGACATATATATATATATATATATATATATATATATATATATATATATATATATATATATATATATATATATATATATATATATATATATATATATATATATATATATATATATATATATTATATCATGTTAGTTGTAAGCCAGTTTTTTTTTTAGGGTTTTCTTCATTTAGCCTTGTGTGGAAGACTTGCTGGGCTGCCTAGTGTGCAGGCAGGATATGTCATTTTTTCATAGTATTCTTTGTTATCATGTAATGTAACTCAGGGTTGTATCATGTAGGATTGCATCATTACTTGTATTTTGGCATTATATTATTTATAGTTACTTATATTTTTTCTCTTCCAATAGGATTATTATACTTTTTATATGTCATGCTAGTTTAAAGTGTTTTTTTTTTTGGGGGGGGGGTCTTCCAGCCTTGCTGGACTGCTTAGTGTGCAGTCCGGATTTGTCCTTTTTTTCTCAGTAATATAATTTTTTATCATATTATGTTCTTCGAAATTGTATCAATTAGGATTGTATCATACATCATTACTGAAGATAGATCATTACTTGTAATTTTTGTCAACACTTATTTTTTTGGATACTTTGGTTCCTTTCATTGTACGTTTGTGTATTGTTCTTGCTGAAATGAAACTGTATAATGTATTTTGCATTTTGTTAATTTAGTTAGTTTACTTCTATTATCAATATGTCACTGGCATTTTTTTTCTTATTTTAGTGTGTAGATATGGTATATTGGATGAGTTAGGATAAGACCAAATTGGCCTTAATTATCATACTTAGTCTTCGTACTATCATACTTAGTACTATCATACGAAATACTATCATACTTCGTATTATCATACTTAGTCTTCATACTTAATTACCATACTTCACAGTCTCCGTGGTGTAGTGGTAAGACACTCGCCTGGCGTTCCGCGAGCGCTATGTCATGGGTTCGTATCCTGGCCGGGGAGGATTTACTGGGCGCAATTCCTTAACTGTAGCCTCTGTTTAACGCAACAGTAAAATGTGTACTTGGATGAAAAAACGATTCTTCGCGGCGGGGATCGTATTCCAGAGACCTGCCCGAAACGCTACACGTACTAGTGGCTGTACAAGAATGTAACAACTCTTGTATATATCTCAAAAAAAAAAAAAAAAAAAAAAAAAAAATACACCCGATTTTGTCTTAACTCTGGGGAGAGGGAGCGGTAACACCTATGACCTCCCCCCTCCCCCTAGAGTTCACACCCAGGGAACCCTTCCACAAGAGGTCAGCAATGATGACCTATGAATCGTCTTCCAAAGGCTAGTCTTAGCCAGCTAGTTTCAAGTAGATGATATTTCTTGATCATCTTCTCAAACATTGTTATGGAATTAGACCTCCAGATTCTTATGTGTAAACACCAGGGACCTACCCCTTTCGGCCAGGTGAGGGGTCAGCCACACTCCCGTAATTAATTATTCCCCTCCTTGAAGAGGTGTATGGTGGTTGTCAAACAAACTTAATGGAAAAATCTCGAGTGTTTGTGCATGTGTGGGTAGCCTGAATGTAGGTTAGCAACAGCAAATCATCCCCCCCCCCTCCCCTCCTTTTCTCCGGCTGATAGGGGGGTGCGGCAGTCTTGGGGCTGTGTATATATGCCGCTGTAGGGGAGTTAGAGTAGAGAGTGCTGGAGGCAGTGTGAGGCTGAAGGTCATCAAGCGAGAGCCTCAGGAGACAGAGTGAATCCACCAGATTGAGAGGCAGAGGTCTTAAGGTAATGTGTGTGATCTTTGATATTTTTCCATGTCTAAATTACTTAACATTTGCCAATGTTAGAGTAGGCACTTATACTTGGTGAATATCATATTTTGTTCTCAATAAACTCATGTTAAACTTTCCGTCTGTGACAATTGTTGGATCTTCATATTCTCTGGGTAAAGTTTTGTTAACAACCGACCCATTATTAATGACAGTTAAAGAGGACTCTCCAAGCCAAGCAATGTTTCTTGCCTCATTGCTTGATATAGCTAATGGTCAAGGCAGGATGGTGGCAGTGATTAATTAATTAATAAGCTCTCTGTATAGGATTACCTTGAAGGGTGCCCCTGGTTGCCGGTGTAACCATCAGTGGTACACCACATGTCAGTTACCTTGAAGGGTGCCCCTGGTTGCCGGTGTAACCATCAGTGGTACACCACAGGTCAGTTACCTTGAAGGGTGCCCCTGGTTGCCGGTGTAACCATCAGTGGTACACCACATGTCAGTTACCTTGAAGGGTGCCCCTGGTTGCCGGTGTAACCATCAGTGGTACACCACATGTCAGTTACCTTGAAGGGTGCCCCTGGTTGCCGGTGTAACCATCAGTGGTACACCACATGTCAGTTACCTTGAAGGGTGCCCCTGGTTGCCGGTGTAACCATCAGTGGTACACCACATGTCAGTTACCTTGAAGGGTGCCCCTGGTTGCCGGTGTAACCATCAGTGGTACACCACATGTCAGTTACCTTGAAGGGTGCCCCTGGTTGCCGGTGTAACCATCAGTGGTACACCACATGTCAGTTCATATTACGTTAAATATAAATACCCAGTGTTCAATAACTAATTTCCTCAAGGTTTACCATTATCAAGTTTTACAAAGTGTTCCAAGAGCAGCCAGTAGGAAGTGTTACTCAGTAAGTATATTAGTCTAGTAGTAAACAGTATAGTCTAGGATACAATAATTTTTAGTTTACAATAATAGTTTTAGTGTTACAATGGTAGCAGCTTTCGTTACCACAGAACAGCGAGGTTACAACCACATCCCTTTTTACCTGGTTGAAGGCATTTTTAAAGTCTAATTCAATTAATGCCTTATTTTCTGGGAGGTGCTTAATATAGGCTCGCGCTACATGAGCTGCTGCTTCACAGCCACGGGGGACACCACAACCTAGTTGATGGGGTCGAAGCACCGTTGGAGCTAATTTTTAATTATGTTAATTTTTCTGACAGCTGCCCGAGCAACAAGGCGCCGAAGTGTGTTACCCACGGCAATGGGTCTGACTCCACCAACCTTCTTCTTGAGGGCACAAATGGATGTTCCAAAGAAGAAAGGTTTAATTGTATCTGGGATCAGCCCAGAGAGGCAGTCGTTGACAAACTTCGTGACCTCTGACAGTAGTGTCTCGGCAACTTTGCCGAGAACTGGGTTTGTCATCTCCTTGAGGTGCTGAGGTCTTACTCCAGTGTATCCCCCTGCTGAGCCTGGCGGAAATGACATGATGACTTTGTATACCTCTGACGCTTGGAGGAATAGAGGTCCCATGTCTGGGACATTTGTGTCCCGAGCAGTGGGTTCCCATGGTACTCTGGGAGGGTGCTTCTCTCTCAGTGAGTTAGCAGTAGCAGTATTTCTAGGTGTGATTGTTTCTTCACTGGTAAGTAATTGCTCCTACTGTGTTGCTCTCTTCAATTTTTTTGGTCACTTGTGTTCCTAGCTTAAAATTGTCATTGGAACTCTTGGGTCTGCCACGACGGTTTTTGCGTTGAGGAGGGATGGGGATCAAGTTGTCAGCTCTGGGGAAATTATTTATTGCCCTAGTGACTGATGAGGCTAGTGACTTGCCTCCTCTTGCAGGTACGCCTAAGCAAATATTGCCAAACAGGAGCAAATTATGCCATGCTTTGATGGTGGCCGAGGCATTAAGATTTGCAGACCGTTCATTCACTCTCCTTAGAAGGTCTGCATATTTCCCTGCTGCTTTAGGAATGTGGGGAAGAGTTCTGGTGGTGGATGCTTTGATGGCCCCCAGGAGGTCATCTGATGACATGAAGTTTGCTGGGATGTGTGGGGGTGCTGGGGGGACCTGTGGGTCTTCTCTCTCTACAGATACCGTCCGTGAACCCTCACAGTTGTTGTGTTGACGTAGGGTTCCATCGTCTCTAAGGCTGTGAGATTCGTCACACACCCGACACGTTCCTCTGGGGTCTGGGTGCTCTGGGTGCCCTGCTGACTGTGACAGTGTGGGGGGGGGGGGGAGGAGGTTCTGCCATGGTCTTTAAGTCTTTAAGAGTACAATCTACTTAAGCATGACCCGGCTGTTGATAGTTGGGATTGCTTGATATAGGGTCCCGGTAGTGCAGTGGGGTTCGTTCTCGACCTCACAATCGAGAATTCCAGGTTCGAATCCCAGGCGGGACAGAAATGGTTGGGCACATTTCTTTTCACCTAATGCCGCTGTTCACCTAGCAGTAAGTAGGTACTCAGGAGTTAGTCAGCTTGTTGTGGGGTTGCATCCTGGGCGGGGTTAGTAATTCGGCTTTCGGAGGGGGGGGAACCTCGATATAAGCCTAACGTGTATAAATGTACTCTGGCTGCCTGTCCCCCGACACAATGAATTAATTCAATTATTATGATAGAGAGCTTCGCCGATGTCTTCTCTTCTACCGCCGTTCGATCTGTTGATGTTTGTCGCCGTTCCCTGGGAGGCGGCCCCTGGTGCTGCCCTAGATGTGCTCACTGGGTGCAGCTAGGCTCCTCGCCCCGCCTTCCCAACGTACGTAGATTAATGTAATGACTCATTTCTTACGCTTTTATCATATTTACATATAATATTTTGAATCGAATTTGCGTCAACGACTTCAACATCTAACCTATTCCATTTACTGACAGTTCTAACACGGAAAAAGTTCCCCCCTGATGTCTCTACACTCATTAGCATCTCCAGTTTCAATCTGTCCCCTCGTTCTGTCGTTCCTAGCTTTGAACAACGCTGCTTTGGCTACTTGGTCAATTTCCCTCAGAATTTTATATGTTGTTATCATCATGTCCCCCCCCCCTCCCCGTTATCTATCCTTCCCTCCAGTGTGGTAGGCAAGAGTTATTTTTTAGTTTGTGTTGTGCAAGGTTTGCTGTGTAGTAGTGCAGTAGTGATGATCACTGTGCTGGTTATTGTAGATACGTGGAGCAGATTTAGTTCAGGGTCAATGCCAGCTTGCAAGCAGTGAGAATGCAGAAGACTGTTTAAGGACATTCAGATTATAATATAGTATGAGAGAAGTGTGGGACAAAAGAGGTGATAAATTGGGTAACCCCAATTTCACACACACTAAATAATATTGTAAATAACGAATTTAACAAAATCCCCTCATGATGTACACCAACAAATTCACACTAAACACAAAAAAGACCAACTACATTTTATTGGAATCGTCATCACCAAATTCACCTTCGGAGAGATAATGTTAAGATTAGTAATAAATATGATGTATAGTTCCTTGGCCCTTTACATAGACAAGAGACTCAACTTCAGCACCCATATACAACACATAGCCAAAAAAGTCTCTAAAACGATTGGTATACTCTCTAAAATCAGATATTATGTTCCCCACTCTACTCTCCTCTTATTATACTATGCCCAAATCTATCCTTATCTATCATTTGGTTTCTGTGCATGGGGTTCAATTACTGCAAATTACCTCAAGCCCATCATCACCCAGCAAAAATCTGCTATCAGAGCTATAACAAATTCTGTCTTCAGACAACACACAGTTCCTCTGTTTAGGTCCCTTAACATGCTAAACATACACTCACTCCACACATTCTCTAGTGCTATCTACATGTACAAAACATTGTTCTTAAATGCTAATCCTGATCTGAACCTCTTCCTTGATAGGTATAATAGAACCCATGAGCACCACACCAGGCATAAATATATCTTTGATATCCCCAGAGTCAAATCTGTGCAAACACTCCATACAAATAAATGCCCAACCACTTGGACTGGACGACAGAGCGACGGTCTCGCTTCATGCAGGTCGGCGTTCAATCCCCGACCGTCCAAGTGGCTGGGCACCATTCCTCCCCCCTCCCGCCCTGTCCCAGCCCAAATTCTCATCCTGACCTCTTCCGAGTGCCATATATACTCGTAAGGTCTTGACATTTCACCTTGATAATTCCCTTCCGCCATCCAAATAAAAGGACACAGTCTATGGAACTCACTTGCTAATGAGTTAAAAACTTGTCCAGTGTAGGTTTTATTCAAAGGTAAAGCCAAAAAGTACCTAATTACCTTCTGATAGTTCCCTACCTTATGCTACATAATCACACTGTACCCACTCCGCCAATATTAATACAGTACTTATAACATGCAACATCACCAGTATTATACAATACTATCAACTTTGATTGTAGTTATTATGCTGAAACCCAATTCTGCTACAATGTAGCTTTTTAATGACTTTCACTTTTCTCTGTTAGACTAAGGACCTGCCGGAAACACTAAGCCCAGTGCGGCTTTGTAAGACTGTGAGTGAGAGTGTGTGAGGAGCCTGGCGACACTATACTCCCCCTCCAGCTGTGTCTCCCTACTGTGGCCTGTGTCAGTCAACCCCACGGCACACCCCACACGCCCCACGTCAAACGCCCCACGCCACACGCCCCACGTCAAACGCCCCACGCCACACGCCCCACGTCAAACGCCCCACGCCACACGCCCCACGTCAAACGCCCATCGCCACACGTCCCACGCCACACGTCCCACGTCCCACGTCACACATCACACGCCTCACGTCCCACATCACACGCCTCACGTCCCACATCACACGGCCCACGTCACACGCCACACGTCCCACGCCACACGTCCCACGCTACACGTCACACGTCCTACGCCACACGTCCTACGCCACACGTCCCACATCACACGCCTCACGTCCCACACCACACACCCCACGCCACACGCCACACACCACACACCCCACACCACACACCACACACCCCACACCACACACCACACACCCCACGCCACACGCCACACACCACACACCCCACACCACACACCACACACCCCACACCACACACCACACACCCCACACCACACACCACACACCCCACGCCACACACCACACACCCCACGCCACACGCCACACACCACACACCCCACACCACACATCCCACACCACACACCACACACCCCACACCACACACCCCACGCCACACACCACACACCCCACGCCACACGCCACACACCACACACCCCACACCACACACCACACACCCCACACCACACACCACACACCCCACGCCACACGCCACACACCACACACCCCACACCACACACCACACACCCCACACCCCACACCACACACCCCACGCCACACGCCACACACCACACTCCCCACACCACACACCACACACCCCACACCACACACCACACACCCCACGCCACACGCCACACACCACACACCCCACACCACACACATCACACACCCCACACCACACACCACACACCACACACCCCACACCACACACCACACACCCCACACCACACACCACACACCCCACACCACACACCACACACCCCACACCACACACCACACACCCCACACCACACACCACACACCCCACGCCACACGCCACACACCACACACCCCACACCACACACCACACACCCCACACCCCACACCCCACGCCACACGCCACACACCACACACCCCACACCACACACCACACACCCCACACCACACACCACACACCCCACGCCACACGCCACACACCACACACCCCACACCACACACCACACACCCCACACCACACACCACACACCACACACCCCACACCACACACCACACACCCCACACCACACACCACACACCCCACACCACACACCACACACCCCACACCACACACCACACACCCCACGCCACACACCACACACCCCCCAAGCCACACACCACACACCCCACACCACACACCCCACACCACACACGCCACACACCACACACCCCACACCACACACCACACACCCCACGCCACACACCCCACACCACACACCCCACACCACACACCACACACCCCACACCACACAACCCACACCACACACCACACACCCCACACCACACACCACACACCCCACACCACACACCACACACCACACACCACACACCACACCCCCCACACCACACACCACACACCACACACCACACACCCCACACCACACACCACACACCCCACACCACACACCACACACCCCACACCACACACCACACACCCCACACCACACACCACACACCACACACCACACCCCTCACACCACACACCACACACCACACACCACACACCACACACCACACACCACACCCCCCACACCACACACCAGACACCCCACGCCACACACCACACACCCCCCACGCCACACACCACACACCCCCCACGCCACACACCACACACCCCACACCACACACCACACACCACACACCACACCCCCCACACCACACACCACACACCACACACCACACACCACACCCCCCACACCACACACCACACGCCCCACGCCACACACCACACACCCCCCACGCCACACACCACACCCCCCACACCACACACCACACACCACACACCACACACCACACCCCCCACACCACACACCACACACCCCACGCCACACACCACACACCCCCACGCCACACACCACACACCCCCCACGCCACACACCACACACCCCCCACGCCACACACCACACACCACACCCCCCACACCCCACGCCACACACCACACACCCCCCACGCCACACACCACACACCCCCCACGCCACACACCACACACCCCCCACGCCACACACCACACACCCCACACCCCACACCACACACCACACACCCCACACCACACACCACACACCCCACACCACACACCCCCACGCCACACACCACACACCCCCCACGCCACACACCACACACCCCCCACGCCACACACCACACACCACACACCCCACACCACACACCACACACCACACACCACACACCACACACCACACCCCCCACACCACACACCACACACCCCACGCCACACACCACACACCCCCCACGCCACACACCACACACCCCCCACGCCACACACCACACACCCCCCACGCCACACACCACACACCACACCCCCCACACCCCACGCCACACACCACACACCCCCACGCCACACACCACACACCCCCCACGCCACACACCACACACCCCCCACGCCACACACCACACACCACACCCCCCACACCCCACACCACACACCACACCCCCCACACCACACACCCCACACCACACACCACACACCCCACACCCCACACCCCACGCCACACGCCACACACCACACACCCCACACCACACACCACACACCCCACACCACACACCACACACCCCACGCCACACGCCACACACCACACACCCCACACCACACACCACACACCCCACACCACACACCACACACCACACACCCCACACCACACACCACACACCCCACACCACACACCACACACCCCACACCACACACCACACACCCCACACCACACACCACACACCCCACACCACACACCACACACCCCCCACGCCACACACCACACACCACACCCCCCACACCCCACACCACACACCACACCCCCCACACCACACACCACACACCCCACACCACACACCACACACCCCACACCCCACACCCCACGCCACACGCCACACACCACACACCCCACACCACACACCACACACCCCACACCACACACCACACACCCCACGCCACACGCCACACACCACACACCCCACACCACACACCACACACCCCACACCACACACCACACACCACACACCCCACACCACACACCACACACCCCACACCACACACCACACACCCCACACCACACACCACACACCCCACACCACACACCACACACCCCACGCCACACACCACACACCCCCCACGCCACACACCACACACCCCACACCACACACCACACACCCCCCCCCGCCACACACCACACACCCCACACCACACACCACACACCCCCCACGCCACACACCACACACCCCACACCACACACCACACACCACACACCACACCCCCCACACCACACACCACACACCACACACCACACACCACACACCACACCCCCCACACCACACACCACACACCCCACGCCACACACCACACACCCCCCACGCCAAACACCACACCCCCCACACCACACCACACACCACACACCACACACCACACACCACACCCCCCACACCACACACCACACACCCCACGCCACACACCACACACCCCCCACGCCACACACCACACACCCCCCACGCCACACACCACACACCCCCCACGCCACACACCACACACCACACCCCCCACGCCACACACCACACACCCCCCACGCCACACACCACACACCCCCCACGCCACACACCACACACCCCCCACGCCACACACCACACACCCCACACCCCACACCACACACCACACACCCCACACCACACACCACACACCCCACACCACACACCCCCACGCCACACACCACACACCCCCCACGCCACACACCACACACCCCCCACGCCACACACCACACACCACACCCCCCACACCACACACCACACACCACACACCACACCCCCCACACCACACACCACACACCCCACGCCACACACCACACACCCCCCACGCCACACACCACACACCCCCCACGCCACACACCACACCCCCCCCACGCCACACACCACACACCACACCCCCCACACCCCACGCCACACACCACACACCCCCACGCCACACACCACACACCCCCCACGCCACACACCACACACCCCCCACGCCACACACCACACCCCACACCCCCCACACCCCACACCACACACCACACCCCCCACACCACACACCACACACCCCACACCACACACCACACACCCCACACCACACACCACACACCCCACACCCCACACCCCACGCCACACGCCACACACCACACACCCCACACCACACACCACACACCCCACACCACACACCACACACCCCACGCCACACGCCACACACCACACACCCCACACCACACACCACACACCCCACACCACACACCACACACCACACACCACACACCACACACCACACACCACACGCCCCACGTCAAACGCCCCACGCCACACGCCACACACCACACACCACACACCACACACCACACCCCCCACACCACACACCACACACCACACACCACACACCACACACCACACGCCCCACGTCAAACGCCCCACGCCACACACCACACACCACACACCACACCCCCCACACCACACACCACACACCACACACCACACACCACACGCCCCACGTCAAACGCCCCACGCCACACACCACACACCACACACCACACACCACACACCACACCACACACCCCACGCCACACCCCCCACCACAGACAGTCACGTGACAGCCTGCCACACTCCACACTGTCCTAGCAACACAACAACTCAACTGCAAGAACTCTCCTGGCAGTTAAATCTTAATAATAAACCATCTAAAAATAGACATCTGAACCCACATTCTTCTTCAAATAGACATATAACAGCTTTTAAATATATAAAAGTCAATCTTGAAAATATTTCAACTTGATAATACAAGATGTTATACTGTTATTGAAGTGATAGTCCCGAGGATGAATATGGAGGCAGCAATGAGCCAGCCCAGACCAGACACCAACCACAACCACTTGCTTGTTCTTTACGTCCACACCTTTCACTGCTGGATTTGTTTTCTGAGTGGAATGGGCACCTCACCTTACAGTGGCTACCTTCTCCACTAAATTTGTTTAGTTTAGTTAATTTCTTATGCACCCTATACCCATCCTGTGGGTGGTAGTGAACCCCATACCCATCCTGTGGGCGGTAGTGAACCCCATACTTATCCTGTGGGCGGTAGTGAACCCCATACCCATCCTGTGGGCAGTAGTTGCACTCCATATCCATCCTGTGGGCAGTAGTTGCACTCCATACCCATCCTGTGGGCAGTAGTGAACCCCATACCCATCCTGTGGGCGGTAGTGAACCCCATACCCATCCTGTGGGCGGTAGTTGCACTCCATACCCATCCTGTGGGCAGTAGTGAACCCCATACCCATCCTGTGGGCGGTAGTGAACCCCATACCCATCCTGTGGGCGGTAGTTGCACTCCATACCCATCCTGTGGGCGGTAGTGAACCCCATACCCATCCTGTGGGCGGTAGTGAACCCCATACCCATCCTGTGGGCGGTAGTTGCACTCCATACCCATCCTGTGGGCGGTAGTGAACCCCATACCCATCCTGTGGGCGGTAGTTGCACTCCATACCCATCCTGTGGGCGGTAGTGAACCCCATACCCATCCTGTGGGCAGTAGTTGCACTCCATATCCATCCTGTGGGCAGTAGTTGCACTCCATACCCATCCTGTGGGCAGTAGTGAACCCCATACCCATCCTGTGGGCGGTAGTTGCACTCCATACCCATCCTGTGGGCGGTAGTGAACCCCATACCCATCCTGTGGGCGGTAGTTGCACTCCATACCCATCCTGTGGGCGGTAGTGAACCCCATACCCATCCTGTGGGCAGTAGTTGCACTCCATACCCATCCTGTGGGCGGTAGTGAACCCCATACCCATCCTGTGGGCGGTAGTTGCACTCCATACCCATCCTGTGGGCAGTAGTTGCACTCCATACCCATCCTGTGGGCGGTAGTGAACCCCATACCCATCCTGTGGGCGGTAGTGAACCCCATACCCATCCTGTCGGCGGTAGTGAACCCCATACCCATCCTGTGGGCAGTAGTTGCACTCCATACCCATCCTGTGGGCAGTAGTTGCACTCCATACCCATCCTGTGGGCAGTAGTTGCACTCCATACCCATCCTGTGGGCGGTAGTGGACCCCATACCTATCCAATGGGCAGTAGTGGACACTATATCCATCCTGTGGGCAATAGTGAACCTCATACCCATCCCAGAGGTATCGGAATGGGTATTTTCATAGAGAATAAGAGGATGCTTTAAATAAGATATGTTAATAAGTTAAATAAGGCTAGGTCAGGTAGGTGAGGGGTAGATAAGTTACGATACGTTATTAAGTTAAGTTAGTAAGTTATGAAAGTTAGGTTAGGTAAGGATAGGTAAGTTACTTTAGGATAAGTTAGCTCAGGTAAATCAGGTTAGTTAGGATAATGAATTGTTGATCCTAAAACAGTTTAGGATAAAGTGAATGAGAGAATACTTTTTTATCAGAATAATTACTAAACGGAAATGCAGCTTTGTTAAGAAAAGTTGATCTAGTTACTTAAAGAACCGCGTTTTGTGAGAGACTTATTATTATCAGAGATGTGAAGCATTGTAAAATGCTGTTAACATGCTGGAGCCAGATTCACGAAGCAGTTACGAAAACACTTAAGAACGTGTACATCTTTCCTCAATCTTTGACGACTTTCGTTACATTTATTAAACAGTTTACAAGCATGAAAACTTCCCATTCAACTGTTGTTATTGTTATAAACAGCCTCCTGGTGCTTTGGAATTCATTAACTGTTTAATAATTGGAAACAAAGCCGCCAAAGATTGAGAAAAGATGTACAGGTTCGTAAGTGCTTGAGTAAGTGACTTTCTTGAATCTGGCCTCTGGTCTTTGTACCTTTTTATTTAGATGATATAAAGATTTGTCATAGATATAAACGAGTTACATTACAAGATGCGTCTTTGGTAAACGTTTGCTTTACTAATAGTAATATATATGACAGAAAACCTATTGCTTAGTGGAAGTTACGTAAATAAAAATTGATAGATATGTTACAGAGAACTGAGGTATTTTGTGAGTGACATAATAAATGTTATTAATTTATATTTATTAATCATTTATCAGTCATTTATTTTGACTGATAAATGTCTTAGTGAAACCTGTTACTACTACATAAAAAGATGGTTATTTTAAATGACTCATGAGTTTATTAGTGCATAAAGTTGCGCATGATTAGTGTGTTGTGTTACTTAAAGTTGTTTGTGACTACTTAACGTCATGTCTTGGTAAGTTTAACACAAACTATAGTTTTATATATGTTACGGAAACAAAGCTCTTGACTACATATTTATTGATTGAAGAACAATGTTTGGCACAGTGAGAGTTTATTTAATTCATAAAGAAGTCCCAGAGAGTATCATTCTTACATAGAGTACACGTGGAGAATATTATTGATGAATTGGAGAAATATTGTTTGGAGCATAAAGATGACATGTGAGAATCATCTGAAGCATAAAGATGGCTTAGAAGGTACAAATGTTAATTACAATTATCTTGGAACGTATTATTAATGTCATGGAAACATTCTTTAATGAAGGAAGCTGTCTTAGAGTGTATCCTTATGTAAACACAACACACGGAGAGAGTTGTTTAATGCTTGTAGAGTATTGTTGATGTTTCAGAGATTATCTTTGATGACTTAGAGTGTAACATTGATGTCTTTGAGATTATATTTGATAAAATTTCAAGTGTATTCTTAATGTCTCTGAATGTAACCTTGATGCCTCTGAGAATAACTTTGAAGACTTGAATAGTATTTTTGATACACACAGAAATCACAATGCATCAAATGAACAAATCTACAAGGGCCGTGATGAGGGTTCAAACTTACGCCCAGGGAACAGATGCTGCCTTAGTCGACTGATTGTTGACACACGCGGATTGTGTAAAATCTTGGTTTGTGTCTCGGAGAGGCTGCAGGATCCGTGTGAGGTCAGTGGAACTTCCGGTTACAATTCTTTCGCCATGTTGTGGCTTAGTCGACTAAGGCAGCGTCTGGGATCATCCCGGGTGTAAGTTCGAACCCTCATCACGGCCCTTGTGGATTTGTTCGTATTTTTGATGTCTTTGATTGTATCTTGGTATCTTTGAGATTATCTTTGATGGCTTTAAGTGTATCTTGTTATCTCCGCGTGTCTTTAATGACTCCGAGTGTATCACCGATGTCTCTGAGTGTGTCAGTGATGTCATTGAGATTATCTATGATTGGGATAGGGAGCCGGTCGGCCGAGCGGACAGCACGCTGAACTTGTGATCCTGTGGTCCTGGGTTCAATCCCAGGCGCCGGCGAGAAACATTGGGCAGATTCTTTCACCCTATGCCCCTGTTACCTAGCATTAAAATAGGTACCTGGGTGTTAGTCAGCTGTCACGGGCTGCTTCCTGGGGGTGGAGGCCTGGTCGAGGACCGGGCCGCGGGGACACTAAAAAGCCCCGAAATCATCTCAAGATAACCTCAAGATGATGTCTCTGGGAATAACTTCTGATGGCATGAATAGTATTCTTAATGTCTGGCGTGTGTCATTGGATCATACAAATGGCCAGAGAGAGTATCAGTTGACGGGTAAAGTTGGCTCGGAGAGTTTTTCTACTTTCTATTATTTCTTACTCCACGAAGCATAATGTTAGTTAAGAAAGTGTTGAAAGAAGTTACACTTGACTATTTTTCTTACTCCATGAAGAATAATTTTAGTTAAGAACAGTCTTGAAAGATTACTTTGGCTATTTTTGGAATGAAAGGAGAGTTATTTTACTTAAGAAATTATTCAAAGAAGTTACACTTGACTATTTTCAGTTAAGCGAAAAGTGATTTTAGTTAAGAAACGTTAAGAAAAAAATAGTTTTAAATAATTTATTACTGCATATTTTTTTTAAGAACAGTGTTGGTAAGAAATATTAAGTTGATAAAGAAATACAGTGACATAGTTGTTTGAACATAAACTTTCGCAAATGACTAAATAAATACTTTGTAATAAATAATTTGTTTATAACTTAATAATTTGTAACTAAATTTGTTAAGGGGACAGTAATATGGTTGATAATACATAACAATGAACTATTTACTGACTGGCAGAAACAATTGTACATTTTATTTTAAAGAAACAGAGAACATGTAAGACCTTGAAAAGATCACAGAAAATATGTGGGAACATAGACTGAACTTGCAAGGAACATGAAAACAATATGAACATGAACAGAATATACAGAGTATACGAAGAATGAACAGCGAACTTGTGAAGAATATGCTAAGAACATGGAGAATATGAAAAAGAACACAGAGAACATGCGAAAAAACATGATTGGAATTTGTAGAGAACATGAACAAACGGGTAACAACTTGTTCAGAGAACATGTGTGAATATGTCAAAGGATGGAGGAAACTTGTAGGAAATTGTAAGGAGATGTCTGGAGATGTCTGGAGATGTCTGGAGAAGATGTGAGAACATGTGACTGGTGGAGATGTTGTGTAGTGACATTTTCATCACGACAAAATATGATAAGATAAATGGTAATAGCTGTTTAAGGCTGATGGACCCTTAAACATATGTAAGAATATGTAAGACTATGAAAGAGAATGCAAAGAACACAGAGAAACAAGCGAAAAATATGAAGTGAACCTGAAGAGAATATCCTGAGAACATTAATAACGTGTAACAAGATGTACAGAGAACATGCTGTGAACATCTGGAGAACATGGGAGACAACATACAATCATGGAATGACTACAACAAGGGTACAGAGATGTTGCTTATTTACACTCGAGTATTGACAAAAATACGGAAAGACTAACGATAATAACTGTATTTTAAGTTCTTGAGGGGAAGGTGTGGGGGGGGGGGAGAAGATGGGGAAGGGGTGAGATGTGGGGAGTAGGGGGTGAGAGAGGGAAAAGATAAGCGGAATGGGGATCAGGGGTGGTGAGATGGAGAGGTGGAGAGGGGTAGGAGGGTTGGGGGAGGGGTCAGAGCTATGAGAGTGGACGGGAGTGAGGGATAGGGAGGGAGGGATAGGGAGGGAGGGATAGGGAGTGAGGGATAGGGAGGGAGGGATAGGGAGTGAGGGATAGGGAGGGAGAGATAGGGAGGGAGGGATAGGGAGGGAGGGATAGGGAGTGAGGGATAGGGAGGGAGGGATAGGGAGGGAGGGATAGGGAGGGAGGGATAGGGAGTGAGGGATAGGGAGGGAGGGATAGGGAGTGAGGGATAGGGAGTGAGGGATAGGGAGGGAGAGATAGGGAGTGAGGGATAGGGAGGGAGAGATAGGGAGGGAGGGATAGGGAGTGAGGGATAGGGAGTGAGGAATAGGGAGGGAGAGATAGGGAGTGAGGGATAGGGAGGGAGGGATAGGGAGTGAGGGATAGGGAGTGAGGGATAGGGAGTGAGGGATAGGGAGGGAGGGATAGGGAGTGAGGGATAGGGAGTGAGGGATAGGGAGTGAGGGATAGGGAGGGAGGGATAGGGAGTGAGGGATAGGGAGGGAGGGATAGGGAGTGAGGGATAGGGAGGGAGAGATAGGGAGGGAGGGATAGGGAGGGAGGGATAGGGAGGGTGAAATAAGGAACGTTATGACGTGTTAATAGCACCAACCTACCGAGAGATTATTTACACAGGTGTATTGAGGGTAAGATTAAGACTTGTGTTTACTCTGATAAGTGGGATGGTTGGGAGGTACTTACTTGTTCTCGAATAACTAAGGTTGATGAACATTGAACTAAGGCGAAGGACAGGAGTTAGCGCTTGATGATGCTGTTTTCTTTTCTTACTAAGTCTGACATGCAACTTTTTTAAATTTCGGGGAATGGTTCTGTTATTAGCGAAGTTACGGGAGTGAACTAAGGCGGTGGACAAGAGCTGGAGCCTGGTAACTGCTTTGATCTTATTTACTAACTCCGAAAAATAAGGTTTTAAATCTCAGGGAAATTGAACTGATAATAACAAACTTACAGGAGCGAACTACAGCGGGGACAAGAGCTGGAGCAATTGCTTTGATCTATTTTACTACGTTCGAATTGCAGCGGTTTTAAATCTCAGGGAAATTGATCCGTTATTAACGAAATTACAAGAGTAAGCTAAGGAGGGGGACGAGAGCTGGAGTTCGGTAACTAAATTGTTGTTTTTTTACTACGTCAGAAATAACTGTTTTAAATCTCAGGGAATAAGGGTATATACTAATAAAGTTACAGGAGTACACTATGGCGGGGGACAAGAGCTGGAGCTCAGTAACTAACTTTATATTATTTACTGCGTCCGAAATACAGCGGTTTTAAATATCAAAGAAATCGGATTGATAGTAGCGAATCTCCGAAAGGGAAGAGGGCGGAGAACGGGAGCTAGAACTTGGTAACTCTATTTTCTTTTCTTACTACGTCCAAAGTATGACTGTTTTAAACTGGGCGAAAATTGGGCTACTAGTAGCGACACTACACTTATAACTGAATAGAGCCGGGTCCAAGAACTAACATCTGACACTGGGAATTCTTTAACAAACATCTTATGATCATATCTTCTAAAAATGGGAACTGTGAACTTTACTCCTGAACGGGTATTGAGTGCATATTTTCTACAAAAAATATCCTTAATAAACTTCTATGAACATATTTTTTTTTTTAAATGGACTTGACATGATTGATTTAAAAAGAAAAACTGGACTCTAAACAAATTCCGGCCGAAAACATGTGACACGTACAGAGACAACTTTGGGGAGTTTGTTTAATCCGGTGAGACAGCGACAAATTGGCCGAAAAAAAAAAGTTGTCGCAATGCCTTCATCCACACTACTCACAGGATGGGTATGGGGTCCACTACCGCCCACAGGATGGGTATGGGGTCCACCACCGCCCACAGGATGGATATGGGGTCCACCACCGCCCACAGGATGGGTATGGGGTCCACCACCGCCCACAGGATGGATATGGGGTCCACCACCGCCCACAGGATGGATATGGGGTCCACCACCGCCCACAGGATGGGTATGGGGTCCACCACCGCCCACAGGATGGGTATGGGGTCCACCACCGCCCACAGGATGGGTATGGGTTCCACCACCGCCCACAGGATGGGTATGATGGTCCACCACCGCCCACAGGATGGGTATGGGGTCCACCACCGCCCACAGGATGGGTGTGGGGTCCACCACCGCCCACAGGATGGGTATGGGGTCCACCACCGCCCACAGGATGGGTGTGGGGTCCACCACCGCCCACAGGATGGGTATGGGGTCCACCACCGCCCACAGGATGGGTATGGGGTCCACCACCGCCCACAGGATGGGTATGGGTTCCACCACTGCCCACAGAATGGGTATGGGGTCCACCACCGCCCACAGGATGGGTATGGGGTCCACCACGGCCCACAGGATGGGTATGGGGTCCACCACCGCCCACAGGATGGGTGTAGCAGTGGGAGCATAATAAACCAAAGAGAACACAGAGAGCCAGACAGCCAAGGTGGTGGTGCCCATGACCCACTGATGGCGCTGCTGTACACCAGCTCTGGGGAAAGTGACAATACTCGCCATGTTTTATATATTTGTTTATTTTATAGCAGATGAGACACATATACAACTGATGACGTACTAATGTTTGTGGTCAATGTCTCACTGCTATTTTCCCCAGTCGTAAAAATCCCATATATACATTAACAATGATGCCATACAAAGAATGTACACATTGAATAAGCCTATTATATATAAGATAAACATCCAGTCATTATGATTACTTGAGCGTTGATAAGTTAATATCAAGCCTAGTCCTCGCTAGTCTTTTGTTTATCAGAGTCTCCCTATTACTGCTTGTATGGTATCCATAGAACCCTAACTGTGGGCACTATGTTAATAAGTACAGTTTGGAATGTCGAAGATTGATGGTGTGAATGTTGTGTGTGGCAGTAATGTGTTCACTCTACATTACACGAAGACCAATACTCGTCTCCCCCCTCCCTCACTCTCGCCCTGAGGCCCCTACCCTCACTCCCCCTCCCTTAGAGGTCCCTACCCCTCATATCCCTCAATGGTCCCCCCCCCACTCCCCCCCTGTGGTCCCTCCCTGAGTGAGGTGTACTCGGTGACCGAGAACCGGTGGTAACCGGTTCAGGGATCGTGGCACGTGTAGCAGTGTAGGGCATCAGTGGTGCCCCGGGGCACGGGGTAGGGCGTCAGCGATGCCCCATGGCCCGGGGTATGGCGTCAGTGGTGCCCCTGGGCCCGGGGAGAGGTGGGTACAGCGCCCCGGGGCCACCGGAACATCGGGGTAAACAGTACACTACAGTGATGACTATTTCGGGTTCGCACCTTTGTTATGATTGTCGCCGCCGCCGCCGGATATAACTGAATTTACCCGTGTGTCATTATTTCTATAGAGGCTTCGACGAGAACAGGAAGCCAGCAGTTTGTCTGGCTTCCTGTCCTCGTTTGGCCCACATTTCTCCAGGTGATTTTTTCAAGCTGGATTTCAAGTTTGGCGAGTAGGCGGTTCTGTGGGTTTAGAACCCTGTGGGTGAAAAAGCATCTCATGTTGTCAGTCCTACATTGTGGCTTGTTGAACTTGAACCCGTTGCTCCTTGTTTGTGTTACATCTGACTTTTTGAAGAAATTGTCTGGATCAACATCCTCTAACTTGTTCAGTATTTTAAGAGAGTTGATTTAGTTGTGAAATGGTTTTTGTTGTCCGGTGTTGTATCTTCTTCATTAGCAGCCATGTCTTTCTGAAGACGTGGTCTCCATGCTTGGCTACAATAATCCAAGTGGGAGTGCACCAGGGATTTACACAATTTATGTAGTTCATAAATTACCAGGCCCACCCGAATCACTCAAACATCCGCTACTACCCTGGACTAACATAACAGCTCCCCTTACATCTGGTATAATCACTGACAGAACAACTGACCACTATCCTACCTTCCTCTTAGCGAACATGGACATAACACCACCAGAAAACAAGAAACATACATTCAGGTTACACAATGAAGCAGCAATAGGCAACCTCCAAATGCACTTCACAACATAAACTGGGAATCTGAATTCAATAATACTCAGGATATAAATTCATTAACTAACCTCTTCCTTTCCAAAACTCTAAGCCTCTACAATCTTCATTGTCCCCTTCTTACCAAGCAAGTAACTGACAAAAGGTTAAACAATCCCTGCCTCACAGGTGGTATATTCAAAGCAATCAACAGGGAGGGAGCCGGTTGGCCGAGCGGACAGCACGCTGGACTTGTGATCCTGTGGTCCTGG
This sequence comes from Procambarus clarkii, assembly GCF_040958095.1. NCBI lineage: Eukaryota > Metazoa > Arthropoda > Malacostraca > Decapoda > Cambaridae > Procambarus > Procambarus clarkii. The sequence goes on from NC_091162.1 coordinate 25,015,340, forward strand.
GTTCGATCCCAGGCGCCGGCGAGAAACAGTGGGCATAGTTTCTTTCACCCTATGCCCCTGTTACTTAGCAGTAAAATAGGTACCTAGGTGTTAGTCAGCTGTCACGGGCTGCTTCCTGGGGGTGGAGGCCTTGTCGAGGACCGGGCCGCGGGGACACTAAAGCCCCGAAATCCTCTCAAGATAACCTCAAGATAACAAGAAACGTGAATATGAAAAAAAATCTTAGGATTTGCCTTATTACAAAGGAAGTAGTTAAAAGGTACTCATCAATGCTTACCATTATAATAAGAAAAACAAAACTTTCCTATTATGAGAATAGATTCAAAGAAGCAAAAGGCAGCATGAAAATTTAGAAATCTGCAACAGATTTAGAAACAACTGAATTTAAAAGCTTATTTTCATCGGTTGGTGCTAACCTTGCCCGAAAAATCCCACAGACTCAGACACATGTTACCACATATCTTTCAGGCAGCTACCCAAACTCGTCTCCTTTCACCAGTCAGCCCGACAGATGTTGTGTCCATCATTCACTCACTAAAACTAAAGCTGGGAACACTAGTGAAATACCATCCATGGTATACAAGAGCGCCTCTCATGCCCTTGCGCCACCTATCGCTCTGATGTTCAACAAATCTCTAGAGTGTAATACCTTGCCTGATATCCTTAAAAAAACAAGAGTAACGCCAGTTCATAAAGGAGGCAATCCGGCAGACATAAACAATTATAGACCAATATCAAATCTACCCATATTATTAAAAATATTTGAAACAATTATTTACAAACAGCTCTACTCCTGCCTCGTAAAATTCAACATACTATAAGTCCCTGTCAGTTTGGCTTCCGCTCCCAAAACAGTACCAATAATGGCCTTTTATATTGTTAACCATAACTACCTCTTACTTACATGCCACCATTATGGAATCCGAGGCTTTGCCGTGAACTACAAGTATATCCGATTCTCTCTTAGTGACAGACACCAATATGTAGCTATCAATGATATAACCTCTCCCACTCTACCATTAACCGTAGGGGTGCCGCAGGGCAACATTCTAGGACCTCTCCTATTTCTTATATACATCAATGCTCTGCCTAATGTCTCTAACATTCTTAAACCTATATTATTTGCCGACGATACTACTCTCATCTACTCAGACTCCAACCCACACACATTAAATAATGTTGTAAATAATGAATAAAAAAAGACCATAACATAACCTTATGGATGTCAACCAACAAACTAACACTAAACATAAAAAAGACCTACTACATCTTATTTGGAAGCAAATCAACAAATGCAATTCAGCTTCAGATACACAATGTTAATATTAGCAATAAAAATGATGGAAAGTTCCTTGGCCTATACTTAGACAAGAGACCCAACTTCAGCACCCATATACAACTCAAAACCAGGAAAGTCTCTTAAACGGTTGGTATACTCTCTAAATTCAGATATTATGTTTCTAACTCTGCTCTCATCTCTCTATATTATGCACTAATCTATCACTATCTTAATTATGGTATCTGTGCATGGGGCTCAACCACTGCAAACCACCTCAGGCCCATCATCACCCAGCAAAACTCTGCTATCAGAACAATAACAAACTCTGATTTCAAACAACTCACCCCCCCCCTGTTTAAATCCCTAAATATGCTAAACATAAACTCACTCCACACATTTTCCTGTGTCATTTACATTTACAAAACCTTGTTCTTAAGTGCAAACCCTGTTCTGAAACTCTCCCTGGACAGATGTAATAGTACCCATTATCACCACACCAGAAGTAAATATCTCTTTGATATTCCCAGAGTCAAACTTATTCTGCGTAAACACTCTATACAAATAAAGGAACCTAGTTTATGGAACTCACTCCCTAACGAATTGAAAAGCTGTCCAACTGATGCCATATTCAAAAATAAAACCAAAAAGTCCCTAATTTTATCTTCATAGTTTCCGTACCTAGTGCTTAAAAACTCGCATTGTCTCTAGTGCTACCCCAATCCCCCAATAAATGTACCTAAGCCATACAACTTCACCATTGTAAACATTGCTATCACCTTATATCATGGTTGTTATATTGAACGCATATTTTATTGCATTATACCATTTAAATAATCCTCAAATTATGCTACAATGTACTTGTTGATAACCCTCAAATATTACTTTAATGTACCTACTAATTTTTGTCAAATTTTCTTACATGTACCTGTTAAAAAAAATAAAATTGCTGCAAATAACCTACTTAGAATTATCTGTTAGATTAAGGATCTGTCCGAAACGCTGCACGTGCTAGTGGCTTTACATGAATGTATAATCATCAATGCTATGTACTCTCATAAAACCCAAAGTACCTTCTTGTATATATATATATAAATAAATAAATAGTTTATTGTGCACCCCAGTAGTTAGTGAGTGATTAGATGGTGTATATGACCTCAATGTCCATAGGTGAAGGATGACCAACGTTCAATAAAACCCAACCCAACCTAACCTAACCTAACCTAACCTAACTTAACCGAACCTAACCTAACCGAACCTAACCTAACCTAACTTAACCTAACCTAACTTAACCGAACCTAACCGAACCTAACCTAATCTAACCTAACCTTACCTAACTTAACCTAACCTAACTTAACCGAACCTAACCTAACCTAACCTAACCTAACCTAACCTAACCTAACCTAACTTAACCTAACCGAACCTAACCTAACCTAACCTAACCTAACCGAACCTAACTTAACCTAACCTAACCTAACCTAACCTAACCAAACCGGACCTAACCTAACCTAACCTAACCTAACATTAACGACCGGGGAGCTGGTCGGCCGAGCAGACAGCATGCTGGACTTGTGATCCTGTGGTCCTGGGTTCGATCCCAGGCGCCGGCGAGAAACAATGGGCAGAGTTTCTTTCACCCTATGCCCCTGTTACCTAGCAGTAAAATAGGTACCTGGGTGTTAGTCAGCTGTCACGGGCTGCTTCCTGGGGGTGGAGGCCTGGTCGAGGACCGGGCCGCGGGGACACTAAAAGCCTCGAAATCATCTCAAGATAACCTCAAGATAACCTAACCTAACCTAACCGAAGCTAACCTAACCGAACCTAACCTAACCTAACCGAACCTAACCTAACCGAACCTAACCTAACCGAACCTAACCTAACCGAACCGAACCGAACCGAACCGAACCTAACCTAACCTAATCTAACCTAACTGAATCTAACCGAACCTAACCTAACCGAACCGAACCCAACCTAACAGAACCGAACCAAACCGAACCTAACCTAACGGAACGTAACCAGTGAGTTACATCTATGTCGGTGGATAAGGAGGACCTACATTTAATATATTACCACTGCATATTACAAAAAGGCAAACCTCCACTACAACCTTGTAATTTACATCAAGTCACCCATTATCCGTCAAGAGATCTCTGCCTCACTCGCTGGGCCTACGCCTCAACAGGATGACCAGTATGGAACACTGGAGGAGCGACAGTGTGTGATAGTGTGAGACAGTGTGTGACAGTGTGAGACAGTGTGTGACAGTGTGTGACAGTGTGTGACAGTGTATGACAGTGTGAGACAGTGTGTGACAGTGTGTGACAGTGTGTGACAGTGTGGGACAGTGTGTGGCAGTGTGGGACAGTGTGTGACAGTGTGAGACAGTGTGTGACAGTGTGTGACAGTGTGAGACAGTGTGTGACAGTGTGTGACAGTGTGAGACAGTATGGGACAGTGTGTGACAGTGTGTGACAGTGTGTGACAGTGTGAGACAGTGTGTGACAGTGTGTGACAGTGTGAGACAGTGTGTGACAGTGTGAGACAGTGTGTGACAGTGTGTGACAGTGTGAGACAGTGTGAGACAGTGTGTGACAGTGTGTGACAGTGTGGGACAGTGTGTGACAGTGTGGGACAGTGTGTGACAGTCTGTGACAGTGTGTGACAGTGTGGTACAGTGTGGGACAGTGTGTGACAGTGTGGTACAGTGTGGGACAGTGTGAGACAGTGTGTGACAGTGTGTGACAGTGTGGGACAGTGTGTGACAGTGTGTGACAGTGTGTGGGACAGTGTGGGACAGTGTGTGACAGTGTGGGACAGTGTGGGACAGTGTGTGACAGTGTGGTACAGTGTGGGACAGTGTGTGACAGTGTGGGACAGTGTGGGACAGTGTGGTACAGTGTGGGACAGTGTGTGACAGTGTGATACAGTGTGGGGCAGTGTGAGACAGTGTGTAACAGTGTGTGACAGTGTGGGGACAGAGTGTGACAGTGTGTGACAGTGTGTGACAGTGTGTGGGACAGTGTGGGACAGTGTGGGACAGTGTGTGACAGCGTGGGACAGTGTGGGACAGTGTGTGACAGTGTGGTACAGTGTGGGACAGTGTGTGACAGTGTGGGACAGTGTGGGACAGTGTGTGACAGTGTGGTACAGTGTGGGACAGTGTGTGACAGTGTGGGACAGTGTGGGACAGTGTGAGACAGTGTGTAACGGTGTGTGACAGTGTGGGACAGAGTGTGACAGTGTGTGACAGTGTGTGACAGTGTGTGGGACAGTGTGGGAGAGTGTGGGACAGTGTGTGACAGTGTGGGACAGTGTGGGACAGTGTGTGACAGTGTGGTACAGTGTGGGACAGCGTGTGACAGTGTGGGACAGTGTGAGACAGTGTGGTACAGTGTGGGACAGTGTGTGACAGTATGGGACAGTGTGGGACAGTGTGTGACAGTGTGGAACAGTGTGGGACAGTGTGTGACAGTGTGGTACAGTGTGGGACAGTGTGGGACAGTGTGAAACAATGTGGTACAGTGTGGGACAGTGTGTGACAGTGTGGAACAGTGTGTGACAGTGTGGGACAGTGTGTGACAGTATGGGGCAGTGTGTGACAGTGTGTGACAGTGTGTGACAGTGTGTGACAGTGTGGGACAGTGTGGGACAGTGTGTGACAGTGTGGGACAGTGTGGGGCAGTGTGGGACAGTGTGAAACAATGTGGTACAGTGTGGGACAGTGTGTGACAGTGTGGTACAGTGTGTGACAGTGTGGGACAGTGTGTGACAGTATGGGGCAGTGTGTGACAGTGTGTGACAGTGTGGTACAGTGTGGGACAGTGTGGGACAGTGTGTGACAGTGTGGGACAGTGTGGGACAGTGTGTGACAGTATGGGGCAGTGTGTGACAGTGTGTGACAGTGTGGTACAGTGTGGGACAGTGTGGGACAGTGTGTGACAGTGTGGGACAGTGTGGGACAGTGTGTGACAGTGTGTGACAGTGTGGGACAGTGTGTGACAGTGTGTGACAGTGTGGTACAGTGTGGTACAGTGTGGGACAGTGTGGGACAGTGTGGTACAGTGTGTGACAGTGTGTGACAGTGTGTGACAGTGTGTGACAGTGTGGTACAGTGTGGGACAGTGTGGGACAGTGTGGTACAGTGTGTGACAGTGTGGGACAGTGTGTGACAGTGTGAGACAGTGTGTGACAGTGTGGGACAGTGTGGGACAGTGTGTGACAGTGTGTGACAGTGTGTGACAGTGTGGGACAGTGTATGGCAGTGTGTGACAGTGTATGACAGTGTGTGACAGTGTGTGACAGTGTGTGACAGTGTGGGACAGTGTGGGACAGTGTATGACAGTGTGTGACAGTGTGTGACAGTGTGGGACAGTGTGTGACAGTGTGGGACAGTGTGGGACAGTGTATGACAGTGTGTGATAGTGTGTGACAGTGTGGGACAGTGTGTGACAGTGTGTGACAGTGTGGGACAGTGTGTGACAGTGTGTGACAGTGTGTGACAGTGTATGACAGTGTGTGACAGTGTGTGACAGTGTATGACAGTGTGTGACAGTGTGTGACAGTGTGTAACAGTGTGTGACAGTGTGTGACAGTGTGGGACAGTGTGGGACAGTGTATGACAGTGTGTGACAGTGTGTGACAGTGTGGGACAGTGTGTGACAGTGTGTGACAGTGTATGACAGTGTGTGACAGTGTATGACAGTGTGTGACAGTGTATGACAGTGTGTGACAGTGTATGACAGTGTGTGACAGTGTGGGACAGTGTGTGACAGTGTATGATAGTGTGTGACAGTGTGTGACAGTGTGTGACAGTGTGTGACAGTGTGTGACAGTGTGTGACAGTGAGGTAGTGAGCCTAAGAAATGAACCAGAGGGAAGAAGTAGCAGAAGGCCATACAAGAGCCTCAATGGTAGTCATGATAAGAAGCAGGAGGATCTGGAACCGCTGGAATAGACAACTAAGAAACGTGAGGCGGGGCTCAGGAGCTAACGCTTGACTCTGGCCACCTACATGGAGCCTGGTGTCCGCCGTAAACCAGCCAGGTCTCCTCGCTGACCCCTGCTGTAAACTGAGGAAGGTTGGGACGGGTGAGGGTACATCACCCAGCTGGTGCCAGGAACACTGAGCCCTGGGTACACTCATGTCAGTGGTGCAGTGTGCAGCTCTCACACCCACGTCACACATGTCAGAGGTGCAGTGTGCAGCTCTCACACCCATGTCAGGGGTGCAGTGTGCAGCTCTCACACCCACGTCACCCATGTCAGGGGTGCAGTGTGCAGCTCTCACACCCACGTCACCCATGTCAGGGGTGCAGTGTGCAGCTCTCACACCCACGTCACCCATGTCAGGGGTGCAGTGTGCAGCTCTCACACCCACGTCACCCATGTCAGGGGTGCAGTGTGCAGCTCTCTCACACCCACGTCACACGGCTCATAACCGCGCTAACTCCCTTAATTTAAGATATAATGACGTGTCAGGAGCTCACCCCGAAATTATTCACTGTGACAAAAAAACTGTAAACACGTCATGGAGACATTGAGTGGCAGGATCCTTGTTGTGACTGTAGTGGTCTCTCCTTGAGGTAAACAACTTCCTGTACCATAGACAACCTGTCAACAACTTCCTGTACCACAGACAACCTGTCAACAACTTCCTGTACCATAGACAACCTGTCAACAACTTCCTGTACCACAGACAACCTGTCAACAGCTTCCTGTACCACAGACAACCTGTCAACAGCTTCCTGTACCACAGACAACCTGTCAACAGCTTCCTGTACCACAGACAACCTGTCAACAGCTTCCTGTACCACAGACAACCTGTCAACAGCTTCCTGTACCACACACAACAACCTGTCAACAGCTTCCTGTACAACAGACAACCAGTCAACAGCTTCCTGTACCACAGACAACCAGTCAACAGCTTCCTGTACCACAGACACAACCTGTCAACAGCTTCCTGTACCACAGACAACCTGTCAACAGCTTCCTGTACCACAGACAACCTGTCAACAACTTCCTGTACCACAGACAACAACCTGTCAACAACTTCCTGTACCACAGACAACAACCTGTCAACAGCTTCCTGTACCACAGACAACCTGTCAACAGCTTCCTGTACCACAGACAACAACCTGTCAACAGCTTCCTGTACCACAGACAACCTGTCAACAGCTTCCTGTACCACAGACAACAACCTGTCAACAGCTTCCTGTACCACAGACAACCTGTCAACAGCTTCCTGTACCACAGACAACAACCTGTCAACAACTTCCTGTACCACAGACAACCTGTCAACAGCTTCCTGTACCACAGACAACCTGTCAACAGCTTCCTGTACCACAGACAACCTGTCAACAGCTTCCTGTACCACAGACAACCTGTCAACAGCTTCCTGTACCACAGACAACAACCTGTCAACAGCTTCCTGTACCACAGACACAACCTGTCAACAGCTTCCTGTACCACAGACACAACCTGTCAACAGCTTCCTGTACCACAGACAACAACCTGTCAACAGCTTCCTGTACCACAGACAACCTGTCAACAGCTTCCTGTACCACAGACACAACCTGTCAACAACTTCCTGTACCACAGACACAACCTGTCAACAGCTTCCTGTACCACAGACACAACCTGTCAACAGCTTCCTGTACCACAGACACAACCTGTCAACAGCTTCCTGTACCACAGACAACCTGTCAACAACTTCCTGTACCACAGACAACAACCTGTCAACAACTTCCTGTACCACAGACAACAACCTGTCAACAGCTTCCTGTACCACAGACAACCTGTCAACAGCTTCCTGTACCACAGACAACAACCTGTCAACAGCTTCCTGTAACACAGACAACCTGTCAACAGCTTCCTGTACCACAGACAACAACCTGTCAACAGCTTCCTGTACCACAGACAACCTGTCAACAGCTTCCTGTACCACAGACAACAACCTGTCAACAACTTCCTGTACCACAGACAACCTGTCAACAGCTTCCTGTACCACAGACAACAACCTGTCAACAGCTTCCTGTACCACAGACAACCTGTCAACAGCTTCCTGTACCACAGACAACAACCTGTCAACAGCTTCCTGTACCACAGACAACCTGTCAACAGCTTCCTGTACCACAGACAACAACCTGTCAACAGCTTCCTGTACCACAGACAACCTGTCAACAGCTTCCTGTACCACAGACAACAACCTGTCAACAGCTTCCTGTACCACAGACAACCTGTCAACAGCTTCCTGTACCACAGACAACAACCTGTCAACAGCTTCCTGTACCACAGACAACCTGTCAACAGCTTCCTGTACCACAGACAACAACCTGTCAACAACTTCCTGTACCACAGACAACCTGTCAACAGCTTCCTGTACCACAGACAACAACCTGTCAACAGCTTCCTGTACCACAGACAACCTGTCAACAGCTTCCTGTACCACAGACAACAACCTGTCAACAGCTTCCTGTACCACAGACAACCTGTCAACAGCTTCCTGTACCACAGACAACAACCTGTCAACAGCTTCCTGTACCACAGACAACCTGTCAACAGCTTCCTGTACCACAGACAACAACCTGTCAACAGCTTCCTGTACCACAGACAACCTGTCAACAGCTTCCTGTACCACAGACAACAACCTGTCAACAACTTCCTGTACCACAGACACAACCTGTCAACAACTTCCTGTACCACAGACACAACCTGTCAACAACTTCCTGTACCACAGACACAACCTGTCAACAGCTTCCTGTACCACAGACACAACCTGTCAACAACTTCCTGTACCACAGACTATACAACCTGTCAACAAACTTTGGCAACTCCTTGACAGATGAGAGAAAATACCCACACGTGGGTCCCAAAAGCCTCACTTGGACCCTAAGTGAAGGGTCCCTTTACATTTACCCTTAGACTTACCCTACTTACAATAGGGTAGATCTAGAGAAGATGAGGAGTTGTTAAAGTTACCTGGACATTCCCAGCTGCTGCCAGCCAACCACAACAATCACCTTAACCCAACTGACTTAACTAGGGGGGGGGAACACCTGAGCACTGCAGCTTGTCTCACTAAACTCAAACAATTAATACTTTCACTGAGGTTATTATAAGACAGGGTGTGGTGGAGGGCAGCCACCAGGGTGTGGTGGAGGGCAGCCGCCAGGGTGTGGTGGAGGGCAGCCACCAGGGTGTGGTGGGGGGCAGCCACCAGGGTGTGGTGGAGGGCAGCCGCCAGGGTGTGGTGGAGGGCAGCCACCAGGGTGTGGTGGAGGGCAGCCGCCAGGGTGTGGTGGAGGGCAGCCACCAGGGTGTGGTGGAGGGCAGCCACCAGGGTGTGGTGGAGGGCAGCCGCCAGGGTGTGGTGGAGGGCAGCCACCAGGGTGTGGTGGAGGACAGCCGCCAGGGTGTGGTGGAGGGCAGCCGCCAGGGTGTGGTGGAGGGCAGCCACCAGGGTGTGGTGGAGGGCAGCCACCAGGGTGTGGTGGAGGGCAGCCACCAGGGTGTGGTGGAGGGCAGCCGCCAGGGTGTGGTGGAGGGCAGCCGCCAGGGTGTGGTGGAGGGCAGCCGCCAGGGTGTGGTGGAGGGCAGCCGCCAGGGTGTGGTGGAGGGCAGCCGCCAGGGTGTGGTGGAGGGCAGCCGCCAGGGTGTGGTGGAGGGCAGCCGCCAGGGTGTGGTGGAGGGCAGCCGCCAGGGTGTGGTGGAGGGCAGCCGCCAGGGTGTGGTGGAGGGCAGCCGCCAGGGTGTGGTGGAGGGCAGCCGCCAGGGTGTGGTGGAGGGCAGCCACCAGGGTGTGGGTGGTGGGGGAGGGCAGCCACCAGGGTGTGGGTGGTGGGGGAGGGCAGCCACCAGGGTGTGGGTGGTGGGGGAGGGCAGCCACCAGGGTGTGGGTGGTGGGGAAGGGCAGCCACCAGGGTGGGGGTGGTGGGGGAGGGCAGCCACCAGGGTGTGGGTGGTGGGGGAGGGCAGCCACCAGGGTGTGGGTGGTGGGGGAGGGCAGCCACCAGGGTGTGGGTGGTGGGGGAGGGCAGCCACCAGGGTGTGGGTGGTGGGGAAGGGCAGCCACCAGGGTGTGGGTGGTGGGAGAGGGCAGCCGCCAGGGTGTGGTGGAGGGCAGCCACCAGGGTGTGGTGGAGGGCAGCCGCCAGGGTGTGGTGGAGGGGCAGCCACCAGGGTGTGGTGGAGGGCAGCCGCCAGGGTGTGGTGGAGGGCAGCCGCCAGGGTGTGGTGGAGGGCAGCCGCCAGGGTGTGGTGGAGGGCAGCCGCCAGGGTGTGGTGGAGGGCAGCCGCCAGGGTGTGGTGGAGGGCAGCCGCCAGGGTGTGGTGGAGGGCAGCCGCCAGGGTGTGGTGGAGGGCAGCCGCCAGGGTGTGGTGGAGGGCAGCCGCCAGGGTGTGGTGGAGGGCAGCCACCAGGGTGTGGGTGGTGGGGGAGGGCAGCCACCAGGGTGTGGGTGGTGGGGGAGGGCAGCCACCAGGGTGGGGGTGGTGGGGGAGGGCAGCCACCAGGGTGTGGGTGGTGGGGAAGGGCAGCCACCAGGGTGGGGGTGGTGGGGGAGGGCAGCCGCCAGGGTGTGAGTGGTGGGGAAGGGCAGTCGCCAGGGTGTGGTGGAGGGCAGCCACCAGGGTGTGGTGGAGGGCAGCCGCCAGGGTGTGGTGGAGGGCAGCCACCAGGGTGTGGTGGAGGGCAGCCGCCAGGGTGTGGTGGAGGGGCAGCCACCAGGGTGTGGTGGAGGGCAGCCACCAGGGTGTGGTGGAGGGCAGCCGCCAGGGTGTGGTGGAGGGGCAGCCACCAGGGTGTGGTGGAGGGCAGCCGCCAGGGTGTGGTGGAGGGCAGCCGCCAGGGTGTGAGTGGTGGGGAAGGGCAGCCGCCAGGGTGTGAGTGGTGGGGAAGGGCAGTCGCCAGGGTGTGGTGGAGGGCAGCCACCAGGGTGTGGTGGAGGGCAGCCGCCAGGGTGTGGTGGAGGGGCAGCCACCAGGGTGTGGTGGAGGGCAGCCGCCAGGGTGTGGTGGAGGGCAGCCGCCAGGGTGTGAGTGGTGGGGAAGGGCAGCCGCCAGGGTGTGAGTGGTGGGGAAGGGCAGTCGCCAGGGTGTGGTGGAGGGCAGCCGCCAGGGTGTGGTGGAGGGCAGCCGCCAGGGTGTGGTGGAGGGCAGCCGCCAGGGTGTGAGTGGTGGGGGAGGGCAACCACCAGGGTGTGGGTGGTGGGAAAGGGCAGCCACCAGGGTGTGGGTGGTGGGGAAGGGCAGCCACCAGGGTGTGGGTGGTGGGGGAGGGCAGCCACCAGGGTGTGGGTGGTGGGGGAGGGCAGCCGCCAGGGTGTGGGTGGTGGGGGAGGGCAGCCGCCAGGGTGTGGGTGGTGGGGGAGGGCAGCCACCAGGGTGTGGGTGGTGGTGGAGGGCAGCCACCAGGGTGTGGGTGGTGGTGGTGGGCAGCCTCCAGGGTGTGGGTGGTGGTGGAGGGCAGCCACCAGGGTGTGGGTGGTGGGGGAGGGCAGCCACCAGGGTGTGGGTGGTGGGGGAGGGCAGCCACCAGGGTGTGGGTGGTGGGGGAGGGCAGCCACCAGGGTGTGGGTGGTGGGGGAGGGCAGCCGCCAGGGTGTGGGTGGTGGGGGAGGGCAGCCACCAGGGTGTGGGTGGTGGGGAAGGGCAGCCACCAGGGTGTGGGTGGTGGGGGAGGGCAGCCACCAGGGTGTGGGTGGTGGGGAAGGGCAGCCACCAGGGTGTGGGTGGTGGGGGAGGGCAGCCACCAGGGTGTGGGTGGTGGGGGAGGGCAGCCACCAGGGTGTGGGTGGTGGGGGAGGGCAGCCGCCAGGGTGTGGGTGGTGGGGGAGGGCAGCCACCAGGGTGTGGGTGGTGGGGGAGGGCAGCCGCCAGGGTGTGGGTGGTGGTGGAGGGCAGCCACCAGGGTGTGGGTGGTGGTGGAGGGCAGCCACCAGGGTGTGGGTGGTGGTGGAGGGCAGCCACCAGGGTGTGGGTGGTGGTGGTGGGCAGCCTCCAGGGTGTGGGTGGTGGTGGAGGGCAGCCACCAGGGTGTGGGTGGTGGGGGAGGGCAGCCACCAGGGTGTGGGTGGTGGGGAAGGGCAGCCACCAGGGTGTGGGTGGTGGGGGAGGGCAGCCACCAGGGTGTGGGTGGTGGGGGAGGGCAGCCACCAGGGTGTGGGTGGTGGGGGAGGGCAGCCTCCAGGGTGTGGGTGGTGGGGGAGGGCAGCCGCCAGGGTGTGGGTGGTGGTGGAGGGCAGCCACCAGGGTGTGGGTGGTGGGGGAGGGCAGCCTCCAGGGTGTGGGTGGTGGTGGAGGGCAGCCGCCAGGGTGTGGGTGGTGGTGGAGGGCAGCCACCAGGGTGTGGGTGGTGGTGGAGGGCAGCCACCAGGGTGTGGGTGGTGGTGGTGGGCAGCCACCAGGGTGTGGGTGGTGGGGGAGGGCAACCGCCAGGATGTGGGTGGTGGGGGAGGGCAGCCACCAGGGTGTGGGTGGTGGTGGAGGGCAGCCGCCAGGGTGTGGGTGGTGGGGGAGGGCAGCCACCAGGGTGTGGGTGGTGGTGGTGGGCAGCCACCAGGGTGTGGGTGGTGGGGGAGGGCAACCGCCAGGGTGTGGGTGGTGGTGGTGGGCAGCCACCAGGGTGTGGGTGGTGGGGGAGGGCAACCGCCAGGGTGTGGGTGGTGGTGGTGGGCAGCCGCCAGGGTGTGGGTGGTGGGGGAGGGCAGCCGCCAGGGTGTGGGTGGTGGTGGTGGGCAGCCACCAGGGTGTGGGTGGTGGGGGAGGGCAACCGCCAGGGTGTGGGTGGTGGGGGAGGGCAGCCACCAGGGTGTGGGTGGTGGTGGAGGGCAGCCGCCAGGGTGTGGGTGGTGGGGGAGGGCAGCCGCCAGGGTGTGGGTGGTGGTGGTGGGCAGCCACCAGGGTGTGGGTGGTGGGGGAGGGCAACCGCCAGGGTGTGGGTGGTGGGGGAGGGCAGCCACCAGGGTGTGGGTGGTGGGGGAGGGCAGCCACCAGGGTGTGGGTGGTGGGGGAGGGCAGCCACCAGGGTGTGGGTGGTGGGGGAGGGCAGCCACCAGGGTGTGGGTGGTGGGGGAGGGCAGCCACCAGGGTGTGGGTGGTGGGGGAGGGCAGCCACCAGGGTGTGGGTGGTGGGGGTAGGGCAGCTGTGCCACACGTGGTGGTGGGACATACCGTGCTGCTCTGGGTCTCAGGGGGCACTGCCTAAGATATAATTTCTGTTGTTGGGGACAGGTAGCTCGTATGTATGTATTCTTTAGACTTATGTCGAGGTCCCCAAAATCGAACTACTAACCTTTCCCATGATGCAGGCCCATTACGGTTGCTATCTCCTGAGTAGCTATTTACAACTAGTAGGTGAACAGCGGCATTAGGTGAAAGGAAACGTACCCAACTATTTGTGTCCTGCCCGGAATCCCCAGATTGGCAGTCGTGAACGAAGCCAACTGTGCTATGAGACCCTCGTGGACCAGAGCAGCGTAAAACCTCACAGATTCAGGCCAAAAACTTACATTGTGCTACTTAGTGACGTCACACGCAGCGATGCCAGAGGCTTCTATTCCTGAAAGAATTGATTAAGATAATTATGCTAACTAAACCGGCGGCAGCATCTTGGGACCCATCAAGCACTGGTCGCCGGCAGCATCTTGGGACCCATCAAGCACTGGTCGCCGGCAGCATCTTGGGACCCATCAAGCACTGGTCGCCGGCAGCATCTTGGGACCCATCAAGCACTGGTCGCCGGCAGCATCTTGGGACCCATCAAGCACTGGTCGCCGGCAGCATCTTGGGACCCCTCAAGCACTGGTCGCCGGCAACATCTTGGGACCCCTCAAGCACTGGTCGCCGGCAGCATCTTGGGACCCATCAAGCACTGGTCGCCGGCAGCATCTTGGGACCCCTCAAGCACTGGTCGCCGGCAGCATCTTGGGACCCATCAAGCACTGGTCGCCGGCAGCATCTTGGGACCCCTCAAGCACTGGTTGCCGGCAGCATCTTGGGACCCATCAAGCACTGGTCGCCGGCAGCATCTTGGGACCCATCAAGCACTGGTCGCCGGCAGCATCTTGGGACCCATCAAGCACTGGTCGCCGGCAGCATCTTGGGACCCCTCAAGCACTGGTCGCCGGCAGCATCTTGGGACCCATCAAGCACTGGTCGCCGGCAGCATCTCGGGACCCATCAAGCACTGGTCGCCGGCAGCATCTTGGGACCCATCAAGCACTGGTCGCCGGCAGCATCTCGGGACCCATCAAGCACTGGTCGCCGGCAGCATCTTGGGACCCATCAAGCACTGGTCGCCGGCAGCATCTTGGGACCCCTCAAGCACTGGTCGCCGGCAGCATCTTGGGACCCATCAAGCACTGGTCGCCGGCAGCATCTTGGGACCCATCAAGCACTGGTCGCCGGCAGCATCTTGGGACCCATCAAGCACCGGTCGCCGGCAGCATCTTGGGACCCATCAAGCACTGGTCGCCGGCAGCATCTCGGGACCCATCAAGCACTGGTCGCCGGCAGCATCTTGGGACCCATCAAGCACCGGTCGCCGGCAGCATCTTGGGACCCCTCAAGCACCGGTCGCCGGCAGCATCTTGGGACCCCTCAAGCACTGGTCGCCGGCAGCATCTTGGGACCCCTCAAGCACCGGTCGCCGGCAGCATCTTGGGACTCCTCAAGCACTGGTCGCCGGCAGCATCTTGGGACCCATCAAGCACTGGTCGCCGGCAGCATCTTGGGACCCCTCAAGCACTGGTCGCCGGCAGCATCTCGGGACCCCTCAAGCACCGGTCGCCGGCAGCATCTTGGGACCCATCAAGCACTGGTCGCCGGCAGCATCTTGGGACCCCTCAAGCACCGGTCGCCGGCAGCATCTTGGGACCCCTCAAGCACTGGTCGCCGGCAGCATCTTGGGACCCCTCAAGCACTGGTCGCCGGCAGCATCTTGGGACCCCTCAAGCACTGGTCGCTGGCAGCATCTTGGGACCCCTCAAGCACTGGTCGCCGGCAGCATCTTGGGACCCCTCAAGCACTGGTCGCCGGCAGCATCTTGGGACCCCTCAAGCACTGGTCGCCGGCAGCAGACACTGCATGAGGCTAAAACTGTCACCGCTTAGCAATGAGACTGCCAAGCGCGGCCAGTCTGCTCACCTCATTTCCCAGCTGCAGATAGTCTGCAGAGGGCCATACTTCCACACCTGCAAGAATAGGACACATGATCACTGCATACAAGATTCCGATCACTACAAGGGCCGTGGGCAGGACCCTTCCTGAACCAGGGCTCGAAGCCCTAGTTCAGGAAGTGTCCTGTCGGAAGCGATCCCTAACTGTCCTCCCTGGTTCCGCCAGCAGTAATTGCGGACTAATTAATAGGTGGTGTACCAGGGAACACTAGTAGGGTAATAGGTTTACCATGACGTATAAGGGAAAGCCTAAGCCCGCTAAAAAGAGCAAAAGCTGTGTCATCCACGTGTAAAAAACAAAAGCAAAATTCTGAGGGGAATAAACAAAGTGGATAAGGGCAGTTTCAACAGAGAGTAGTGCGAGAGTCCACGGGTGGAAGGTGGACTCTCTAATGACTCGACGTAGCACAAGGAAATATTGGTGCCATGTTCAGGTGGTACACAAGTGGAATGCAATAAAGGAGCCGTGGAAGCCACCTCCATCCACAGCTATTATGTCCATATATATGACTAAGATTACGTTGGTGGGTATAGGTCTAGACTTTAGATCTTTCTTTCTGTCTCGTAGTCAGTGTTAGACAGCAAGTGTTAGGTGGTCACAGATAGGTATAGTGTAAGGTAGTCACCGTTATGGAAGTTACAGATAGGTACTCACTATTAGGTAGTCACAAATAGTTAGAAAGTATAATATAGTCAGTGTTAGGTTGTCACAGGTAGTCATTGTTAGGTTAGTCACTGTTATGGAGTCAGGTTCAGGTAATGACAGATACATAGTGTTGCTTGGCCGTCTCTCAACGCATCTCTTCCACCTGTCAAGAGTCATACTCACCAACCTTGAATTGTATAAGTTGACCCAAGGATTAAGTTGGCTGCATCTGAGAGAAGGCAAGATGCCTATATTTTGAATTGAGATGAATTATTCACATTTAGTGGGATAGGCTAGAATAGTAAAAGGTTGTATCTATCATACTTGACAGGAGTTATTAATTGTTGTGCCGATGAAGCTCTGTTAGCTATTAAAATCCACCCGGAGAGGATCATCAAAGCAACTGGGTGACTTTCAACAAGCCGCCGGCTTCCTGTCCTCGTCGAAGCCACCTGTGGCCCTCAGGTAAATCAGGTAAAACCGTGAGGGATGCTCGCTTGACTGTTAGTGTTGTGGTGAGCGGCAGATCAGCTGTGACGGTGTAATGTAATCTCTTATTTTGTTCGTTTTACCTTTAATTGATACCAAATTTGCTTATCGTTGTAGTGAATATCAAGTTCTTAAATTATATATATGTATTGTATATTATATGACCTGGTATTATTGCAGGATGTAACTGTACTGTAATTATTTGGTCAATAAAGCCACAAGTTCAAAGCCAAGCCAAGCGTTTGATTCCCTCAGCCAATGTTGCCAATTTGTATGTTTTACATCTAGATCTATATGATGATTAGTTTTGTCTGGATGTCGGGAAATGTTATACAGATGTTCGATGCAAATCTAGATGGTTTTAATGGGATCCCGGATATTTTTTAGAAGATTTTACCAAATTTGTACTAGAGCAGATATTTGCAAGTCTCCGAGCATTCTATCGTACGTTTATCTTTTTTTTCACTGGTCTATTTGTTTTTCCCGTATAAAGCAATTGTCATCACTGCACACAGACACAGTACAGGATCAGTAACGTAGTAACGTATCTAGGTAGTTAGATAGTCAGGTAATTGGCTGCAAGTGGCAAGACAAGCGCTAGCAATGAACGTAAGGTCTGGTGTGATCGAGCTCTGCCAGCCCGGGCGGTCAGCGACCAGCAAGCCGGCATTTACAACTTAAATTTCTCCCAGTAGTGATTTTTCTTTCATTAAATGTTGTCTTTTACAAGATCTGTGTTTCTGTTCTGCGCTTTGTTATTCTAAATGCTTGCTTGACTCTTGAGCTGAATTTATTACACCAAACACTTATATCTTCGCTGTAGGGAACAAAATTGTATGTGGGTGATCTTATGGATGTAAAAATTCATCGCGAGGCTACGTGGGCGAGCAGAGAAGGGTCCCGTGACGTGTGTCAAGCGCCGGACGACTAGGCTAGACGACACGAGAGCAAGTGTGGTCCCCACGACGACGCTGTCGACGACAACCACACCTAGGGTATCAACGCAAGCAGACGGTGAGTCACAAATACGTGCCTAAATAGTTGACACCCAACACACGCATTTGAAAATGAATAATCGATCACATTTCGGTCCGTCCTGGACCAAATTGGTAAGAACTGATTAGGAGTTTTAACCTTCCCTACAGGTATCGGCGCCCTAAATAGACGCCTCAATTTTGTATTCATTGTTGTGTTGCACTGTGGGCACTGGGCATAAAAGTTCCTGTACCTCTTCCACAAGAGTTACAGGTGGCCTGTTTCTGTTTCGGTGGGCCTACAGGATGACGGATTTGACGAGAAGTACGACATCGGAGGGTCTCCGTCGGAGCGTCCCATTCTACTGCACTGGGCACCTCGGGAGACCTGTGCTGAGGGCCTCCTACGGGATTGGCACTGAAGTCCCTCTGTGGTTGTGTTACCAAGAGGGGGAACCTCTCGCTAAGGTAGTCGCAGATACGTAGTTACAGACAGGTAGTCACTAATATTCAGATACTCAGTGCTAGGTAGTCACAAATAGGTAGTCAGTGTTGCAGTGTTAGATAGTCAGTTTTAGATAGGTGGTAAAATTAGGTTACCACCTATTTTAGCCAGTCACAAATAGGTGGTAAATGTTATTCACAGATAGGTAGTCAGTGTTGCTCACAGAGGGTGGCCAGTGTTATATAGTGTTAGGCAGTCCCAAATAGGTGGTCAGAGGCACAGATAGGTAGTCAGAGTTAAATAGTCAGCGTTAGATAGTGAGTTTTAGGTAGTACAGATAGGTAGTCAGTGTTAATCACAGATATGTAGTAAGTGTTAGGTAGTCACAGCTATGTAGTGTTAGATAGCCACATATAGGTGCTCAAAATAGGTTTTCAGAGTTAGGTAATATATGTTAGGTAGTCAATGTGCGTCAGGTAATCCATGTTAGGTGGTCAGTATTAGGTAAACACAGCGGCACCATCTGGGACCGGACCAATAATATCACATCACTCAACACACGCGCGTGCACGGACTCGTCAACTGACAGTCAGTAATGGTCCGAATAACAAAATTACCTTGCGAGATATAATGCATTTATTCACATCAGTTGACAGCTTGCGGCAACTGTTACAATAATTAATAGGTCAAGGCATGACCTGACACTGACACGACCCTGCCACTCCTCCACAGGACGGGTATACGGGACCCATGATAAACTGACACGACCCTGCCACTCCACCACAGGACGGGTATACGGGACCCATGATAAACTGACACGACCCTGCCACTCCACCACAGGACGGGTATACGGGACCCATGATAAACTAACTGAACCAACCGAAGCTCTCACGTTGTATTAGGGGCTCATGGGATTCTGATGTTAGTTTGATTAACTGTGAATATTGACATGTATATGTTAACAAGATACTTAACTAGCTCATCAAGGGCAAGGGTCTAACTAGCTTACAGCGGCACACCTCCTGTGTCAGGTAAGTTCACTACGGGCTCACCGTAGCCCGTGCTGCTTGGAACTTCTTGTTCCCAGTAACTGAATCTTAAACAACAACATAGCTTACTGCGACATGAACTGTGTACTCACCTAGTTGTGCTTGCAGGGGTTGAGCTCTGGCTCCTTGATCCCGCCTCTCACCTGTCAATCAACTAGTGTACAGATTCCTGAGCCTACTGGGCTCTATCATATCTACATTTCAAACTGTGTATGGAGTCAGCCTCCACCACATCCCTGCCTAATGCATTCCATTTGTTAACTACTCTGACACTGAAAAAAATCTTTCTAACATCTCTGTGGCTCATCTGGGTACTAAGTTTCCACCTGTGTCCCCTTGTTCGTGTCCCACCCGTGCTGAAGAGTTTGTCTTTGTCCACTGTCAATTTCCCTGAGAATTTTGAAGGTGGTTATCATGTCTCCCCTTACTCTTCTGTCTTCCAGAGACGTGAGGTTTAACTCCCGTAGCCTTTCCTCGTAGCTCATACCTCTCAGTTCTGGGACTAGTCTGGTGACATACATAGGAATCTTCTCTAACTTTGTTATGTGTTTAACTAGGTATGGCCTCCAGGCTGGTGCTGCATACTCTAGGATTGGTCTAACGTAAGTGGTATATGCAAGGTCGTGAACGATTCCTTACGCAAGTTTCTAAAGGCAGTTCTTATGTTTGCCAGTCTAGCATATGCCGCTGATGATATCCTTTAGATGTGGCCCTCTGGGGACAGGTTCGGTGTGATATCAACCCCCAAGTGATATCAATTTGTGTTATATTCCAGTGCCCCATAATGTGCCTGTGTAACCTTTCCTAGCACCACTCACAGGACGGGTATGCGCTCCATAATACATGAACTAACACCAAATTACTTGATGACGCATGATGGTGGCCATGAATGTTGATAAGAGTGGAGGTTCTGGTAAACGAGGTTATGGTGTTGGTAGACTTGGCAGGAGTAAGAGCGGCGCATCCCACACTGCACCAGTTCCCGCCGGCACAAACCAAATGTTGAGTGTATTTGCAGGATGCGACTCTCTCTAAATTGACACAAAAAACTACACATTCCCCCACACTATGACCCCCCCCCCCACCACCCCCAATCTTCCCTTGTCCGTTACCCAATCTCTTTACGTACCTTCACAAAGCTTCGTTATCAAGGGTTCTTAAATCTGGTATCACGGATAGGCTTCAGGCGTTACGTGACTCAAAAAAAGTTAGGAGCCCCTGGCCTGGAGCCTAGCCACTCTCCCTCCCCTCACCTTCCCCCTCGCTCCCCTCTCCCATCAAGCCTCCCACCACCCTCCCTCCCCTGTCTCGTCGCTACCCTCCCCAACCTGTCCCGTCGCAACCCTCCCCAACCCGCACAAAGCTGACCCATATCTATCTTAGCTGGTGGAATTAGTTTATTGTGAACCCTGTCACCCATGTTGTGGGCGGTGGAGGACAGTTTAGAGTCACACAGCGTGCTCAGGGACCCCGGTGTTCTATAGGTAAGACATTAACACTTCTCACAAACAACATACAGGTTTTATTGCGTCACATTTGTGAGAAAGTTTCAAGGGCATTGAGTGAATCAGTTACATTATTGCCTCTAAGGACACGGTACTTGGTCATGAGATAAAAATGTTACAGAGACGTGACGTGCAGACAGAGCAAGCGTGCAGTGTGTGCACTGTCTGTAGTACCCACACTCGGGGTACCTGGCTGCGATTGGAGACACTATATCATTCCGGATCACCCCCGTCCTCCCAAAGTTTACCAACGTCAAGAAACTGTCGTACTAAAGTGCCTTTAGGTTAACCTACCAGAGGACCTATAACAGAAAACGGGACTATGTCAGTTACGCGAGCCGCTACCATTTCCTAGTACGATGATTTTTGGCTTTGGGTAAAGTACACGTCGAAATGCGAGACTGTATTAGGACGATGGGTTGTAACTACATGGACAGTACTTGATCATTAGTGACCAATATTCTTTAACCTTTTTTTATTTTTTTACTCTCCATTATATAGTGGATTAGTGCACATGAAGAGTCCGAAGATACTTATAGGTGAGTCTAATGCCAGCAGTCAAATCTAGACGTCTCGTGACCATATTGGATGACCCATATATTAATTACTATTTCTGTTCATAAATGTGAAATGAAAATTTTACAATCACATTGTATATTGCTATTCTTGGTGTATTATACAATAAAGATTATTGTTGCGAATTCATTGTGATAATGAAACTCCTTAAGACCATATACCTTGATTAACTCACCAGCACTCACAGAGACCGCACACATGTGATGGTACCTGATGCTCACTCTCCTCACACCATCATGCATAGTCACCGGTATATTGACTATATTGACCTGCCCGAAACGCTTTGCGTAATAGTGGCTTTAGGCATTGTATGTACTAGCTCTATCTATAAAGCCAACAAACTTTGTAAAATCTCCTTATGTATGTACCTTACCTAAATAAAATTATTATTATTATCCGGAGGTTGCGGCTAGTTTATTGTGCACCCCATACCCATCCTGTGAGTTAGTTTAGTTTAGTTCATTTATTATGCACCCCATACCCATCTTGTGGGCGGTAGTGGAAAGGGTTACAGAGGCACATAATGGGCTCAGGGACTGAACCCCACAATTCATTTAGCTAAGCAAGTTACAATCTTGATGAGCTAGTTACAAAATTCACTATAAGTCATCACATCAACAATGGGTTCGAGATCGACCACAAGTACAGTTTCTAAATTAAGCAACTGACATATGTGGAGAGCCTAGTGTCACAATTGATATGTTTGTCCTGCACACCGCCCCCCATCCAGTGGGCAGCGGTGGATAAGTTACAATCACTTAGTTACTACCTACAGTTAGCAAACTGGGGATATTTGGCTAAAATTTCTGGTAGCAGATCATTTTGAATGAAATATTTACACATCGCTGGAACATTGGTTATAGAATTCTCTCTAAATTCACGTATCTTTTCGCACTCCATCACATAGTGACGGAGGCTGTGCGAATAATTTTGTTGACACAGTTTACATTTGGTCAGGTCTGCATCGGCAGATAATGAGAATTCCCAGAGATACTTGTAACCGAGTCTAAGCTGAGCAGTAGTAACATCTAGAAGTCTGCTGATTTTATTGGATGATCCATAGATGTGTGGCTCCTCTTGCATGATAGTATGATGATAGATGGAATTACTGGTGTCAATTTCACTTAGCCTCAGAGCTACAAGATTTTGTTGAGTTTCTCGGTGTACTGCTGCTCTTAGATTTCATATTGACAATCCAAGGTTACACTCAGTTTCTCCTTCAAAGGCAGATTCTTTGGCTAACTTATCAGCTCTATCATGCATTCGGAGGCCAACATGAGATGGAGACCACATAAAATGGACTCTGTTACCATCTTTAATAATTTTGTTGTATTTGTGTCTAGCTTCGGACACGAGCATGTTACAGTTAATATGTCTTAAAGAGTTGAGAGCAATTCAGGATGATAAAGAGTCACTTACAATTAATGTATCAAGTGTGGAGACTTGTACCCATTTCGTGAGCGGTAGTTTATTGTGTGCCGCATACTCATCCTGTGAGCGAGTGTGTAACAATGGAATTAGAGGCACAAACGGTGCTGTCTGATCTGAGCGGGAATGATTACATTAACAGTTACCCGCATGATGCCCATCTTATCATCATAAAGACAACTATTACAAAAAAATCAGTAGGTGAACAGGTGTGTGGTGGAGTGGTGCCCAGCACGTGACCACCACCACACGCGGGTGAACAGGTGTGTGGTGGAGGGTGGTGGAGTGGTGCCCAGCACGTGACCACCACCACACGTGGGTGAACAGGTGTGTGGTGGAGGGTGGTGGAGTGGTGCCCAGCACGTGACCACCACCACACGCGGGTGAACAGGTGTGTGGTGGAGGGGTGCCCAGCACGTGACCACCACCACACGCGGGTGAACAGGTGTGTGGTGGAGGGTGGTGGAGTGGTGCCCAGCACGTGACCACCACCACACGCGGGTGAACAGGTGTGTGGTGGAGGGGTGCCCAGCACGTGACCACCACCACACGTGGGTGAACAGGTGTGTGGTGGAGGGGTGCCCAGCACGTGACCACCACCACACGTGGGTGAACAGGTGTGTGGTGGAGTGGTGGCCAGCACGTGACCACCACCACACGTGGGTCAACAGGTGTGTGGTGGAGGGGTGGCCAGCACGGGACCACCACCACACGTGGGTCAACAGGTGTGTGGTGGAGGGGTGGCCAGCACGTGACCACCACCACACGCGGGTGAACAGGTGTGTGGTGGAGGGGTGGCCAGCACGTGACCACCACCACACGCGGGTCAACAGGTGTGTGGTGGAGGGGTGCCCAGCACGTGACCACCACCACACGTGGGTCAACAGGTGTGTGGTGGAGGGGTGCCCAGCACGTGACCACCACCACACGCGGGTCAACAGGTGTGTGGTGGAGGGGTGCCCAGCACGTGACCACCACCACACGTGGGTCAACAGGTGTGTGGTGGAGGGGTGCCCAGCACGTGACCACCACCACACGTGGGTCAACAGGTGTGTGGTGGAGGGGTGCCCAGCACGTGACCACCACCACACGTGGGTCAACAGGTGTGTGGTGGAGGGGTGGCCAGCACGTGACCACCACCACACACGGGTGAGGTAGCAACACCGCCCCCCCCCCCCCCCGCTGCTGGCCGCCTCCACGCTGCCCTGTGCCAGCTGTGTCTGTGCCACATATATACCCTGTTGGGGTGGGGGATGTTCCCTCGTGGTGGTGGGCCGGATGTTCCCTCGTGGTGGGGTTGATGTACCCTGGTGGTGGGCCGGATGTACCCAGGTGGTGGACCGGATGTACCCTGGTGGTGGGCCGGATGTACCCTGGTGGTGGGGTTGATGTACCCTGGTGGTGGGCCGGATATACCCTGGTGGTGGGCCGGATGTACCCTGGTGGTGGGCCGGATGTACCCTGGTGGTGGGCCGGATGTACCCTGGTGGTGGGCCGGATGTACCCTGGTGGTGGGCCGGATGTACCCTGGTGATGATGTACCCTGGTGGTGGGCCGGATGTACCCTGGTGATGATGTACCCTGGTGGTGGGCCGGATGTACCCTGGTGGTGGGCCGGATGTACCCTGATGGTGGGCCGGATGTACCCTGGTGGTGGTGGGCCGGATGTACCCAGGTGGTGGGCCGGATGTACCCTGGTGATGATGTACCCTGGTGGTGGGCCGGATGTACCCTGGTGATGATGTACCCTGGTGGTGGGCCGGATGTACCCTGGTGATGATGTACCCTGGTGGTGGGCCGGATGTACCCAGGTGGTGGGTCGGATGTACCCTGGTGGTGGTGGGCCGGATGTACCCTGGTGGTGGGCCGGATGTACCCTGGTGATGATGTATCGTGTTCTAACAAGTTGTCACAACGGACATGAAATAGTG
Source organism: Procambarus clarkii (assembly GCF_040958095.1). NCBI lineage: Eukaryota > Metazoa > Arthropoda > Malacostraca > Decapoda > Cambaridae > Procambarus > Procambarus clarkii. The sequence goes on from NC_091162.1 coordinate 25,039,833, forward strand.
TAGTAAATTGCCTGAACCTAACCTATGGACCCACGCTTAAGAAAATGTGAGTGTTTGGAGGCAGCGTTGATACATCATACTTTGTCCGTTGGGGATTTTGACATCAAAGTGTTGTGTATTATTCGTGAGGACGGAGTGTCCCAGCTGCTGCTCTCTCGTCTGTCACCTGCTCATGTGTGTGTGTGACACCATTGTTGCGTCACCCACACATGACTCTCCGTGACAACATTGTTGCGTCACCCACACATGACTCTCCGTGACAACACTGTTGTGTCACCCACACATGACTCTCCGTGACAACATTGTTGCGTCACCCACACATGACTCTCCATGACACCATTGTTGCGTCACCCACACATGACTCTTCATGACAACATTGTTGCGTCAACCATGTGAGAAAACTTCCCACGTCACCCATAAACTCCTTAATACAACATGCAGGAATAAAATTCTGCTGTTGTTGTATTAATTAACACAAGTTATATGACATTAGTGAGTCCCAAAGTGATACTTACATGACAAATTTGCTCTACAACAAGTAAATATATTAACACATCAAGAGATCATCTCACGCCCAAAATACTGTTACTTAATTTAACTCTAAAAGCACCAGTCTGAGGACAATAACAAGACCGTCTTAGTACTTCCACGCTGCCCACTGGATGGGGGGCGGTGTGCAGGACAAACATATCAATTGTGACACTAGGCTCTCCACATATGTCAGTTGCTTAATTTAGAAACTGTACTTGTGGTCGATCTCGAACCCATTGTTGATGTGACGACTTATAGTGAATTTTGTAACTAGCTCATCAAGATTGTAACTTGCTTAGCTAAATGAATTGTGGGGTTCAGTCCCTGAGCCCATTATGTGCCTCTGTAACCCTTTCCACTACCGCCCACAAGATGGTATGGGGTGCATAATGAATGAACTAAACTAAACTTAGTTCCCGCGAGGCATGATCGCAGAGTGACGCTCAATACATAGGATAGAGCCGCTATTCACTGCCTCGATTACACTAACCCATAGAGATGTCTTGCACACACACACACACACACACACACACACACACACACACACACACACACACACACACACACACACACACACACACACACACACACACACACACACACACACACACACATATATATATATATATATATATATATATATATATATATATATATATATGTCGTACCTAGTAGCCAGAACACACTTCTCAGCCTACTATGCAAGGCCTGATTTGCCTAATAAGCCAAGTTTTCATGAATTAATGTTTTTTCGACTACCTAACCTACCTAACCTAACCTAACCTAACTTTTTCAGATACCTAACCTAACCTAACCTACAAAGATAGGTTAGGTTAGGTTAGGTAGGGTTGGTTAGGTTCGGTCATATATCTATGTTAATTTTAACTCCAATAAAAAAAAATTGACCTCATACGTAATGAAATAGGTAGCTTTATCATTTCATAAGAAAAAAATTAAAAAAAATATATTAATTTGGGAAAACTTGGCTTATTAGGCAAATCGGGCCTTGCATAGTAGGCTGAGAAGTACGTTCTGGCTACTAGGTACGACATATATATGTCGTACCTAGTAGCCAGAACGCACTTCTCAGCCTACAATGCATGGCCCGATTTGCCTAATAAGCCAAGTTTTCCTGAATTAATATATTTTCTCAATTTTTTTTCTTATGAAATGATAAAGCTACCCATTTCATTATGTATGAGGTCAATTTTTTTTAATGGAGTTAAAATTAACGTAGATATATGACCGAACCTAACCAACCCTACCTAACCTAACCTAACCTATCTTTATAGGTTAGGTTAGGTTAGGTAGCCGAAAAAGTTAGGTTAGGTTAGGTAGGTTAGGTAGTTGAAAAAACATTAATTCATGAAAACTTGGCTTATTAGGCAAATCGAGCCTTGCATAGTAGGCTGAGAAGTGCATTCTGGCTACTAGGTACGACATATATATGTCGTACTTAGTAGCCAGAACGCATTTCTCGGCCTACTGTGCAAGGCCCGATTTGCCTAATAAGCCAAGTTTTCCTGAATTTATATATTTTCTCTATTTTTTTCTTATGAAATGATAAAGCTACCCATTTCATTATGTATGAGGTCAATTTGTTTTATTGGAGTTAAAATTAACGTAGATATATGACCGAACCTAACCAACCCTACCTAACCTATCTTTATAGGTTAGGTTAGGTTAGGTAGCCGAAAAAGTTAGGTTAGGTTAGGTTAGGTAGGTTAGGTAGTCGAAAAACAATTAATTCATGAAAACTTGGCTTATTAGGCAAATCGGGCTTTGCATAGTAGGCAGAGAAGTGCGTTCTGGCTACTAGGTACGACATATATATATATATATATATATATATATATATATATATATATATATATATATATATATATATATATATATATATATATATATATATATATATATATATATATATATAGGTGTATTTGCGGCGAGGTGGTGGCTGACAGGTACGGTCACCATGGCCTACTCTGCCAAAGCACAGGGGGATGGCACTCGAGGCACAGTGAAGTTAACGACATTATCAAGAGGAGCCTCACCACAGCTGGATGCCCAGCTGAAAGAGAGCCCCGTTACCTAACGCCCCGTAACTCTGATGCTCTTATTGGTCGCCCGGATGGTATCACAGTGAACCCCTGGAAGAATGGCAAGCAGTTGGTATGGGACTACACGTGCGTATCAACCCTGGCTAACACCTACATTAACCTCAGTGTTGCACAACCAGGTGGCGCTGCCACCCACAGGGAAGCAGCCAAATCCCGTAAGTATAGAGAACTGGATCACCACTACAATTTTGTCCCCATTGCTTCTGAGACGCTCGGCGCCTGGGGTAAAAGTGCTACCAGTTTTTTGAAGGAACTGGGTTCTAGGCTCATTGAAACAACAAGGGACCCGAGAGCTGCAAGCTTTCTTTTCCAGCGCCTCAGTGTGGCGATACAGAGGGGAAATGCGCACTGCATCCAGGGTTCCTGCCCGCCATCTGAGGAGCTGGAGGAACTCGACAACCTATGACAACCATCTTTGTAACCCATATGTAACTCCTTTTTTGTAACAAAGTTCAAATAAAGTAAATATATATGTGTACATACAAAAGAATGGGGGTGGTAGGAGAAGATAATATTAGTGTTCAGTGAGAAACCACAAGGTCTCCTCTGAATACTTTTTATTTTCTTCTCCGAGGCTATGGGTCCCCACATTGGCACCAGAGGTGGTACCCTCACAAAATTTTATATATATATATATATATATATATATATATATATATATATATATATATATATATATATATATATATATATATATAAATATATATATATATATATATATATATATATATATATATATATATATATATATATATATATATGTCGTACCTAGTAGCCAGAACGCACTTCTCAGCCTACTGCGCAAGGCCCAATTTGCCTAATAAGCCAAGTTTTCATGAATTAATGTTTTTTCGACAACCTAACCTACCTAACCTAACCTAACCTAACTTTTTCGGCTACCTAACCTAACCTAACCTATAAAGATAGGTTAGGTTAGGTTAGGTAGGGTTGGTTAGGTTCGGTCATATATCTACGTTAATTTTAACTCCAATAAAAAAAAATTGACCTCATACATAATGAAATGGGTAGCTTTATCATTTCATAAGACAAAAATTTGAGAAAATATAGTAATTCATGAAAACTTGGCTTATTAGGCAAATTGGGCCTTGCATAGTAGGCTGAGAAGTGCGTTCTGGCTACTAGGTACGACATATATATATATATATATATATATATATATATATATATATATATATATATATATATATATATATATATATATATATATATATATATATATATATATATATTATATATATATATATTATATATATATATATATATATATATATATATATATATATATATATATATTATATATATATATATATATATATATATATATATATATATATATATATATATATATATATATTATTAAATATGACCGAAAAAGTAAGATTAAAAATTCTTACACGAATTTTCTCAATATTTCTAATGGTTCTTTTCACTGTCGATGGTAATTGAAAAATCAGTTCTCCAAAATTCATTTTTATTTCTAGTCTGACGCGACACTTGAACGCGTTTCGTAATAACTTATTACATTTAAATATATATTTATAACTATGACGTTATAAATATAACTATTTATAACGACATTTATAACTATGCTATAATTCAAATGGCTTTTCATTTTATGTACCTGCATTTGGGTTCTGCCCTAGGTGTCCTGTTTGCGAACTTCTACATGGGTACCATCGAACAAAAGGTCTTAGTCGACATGAACTTGAAACCGGCCATATACTGCAGGTATGTTGACGACATTTTTACACAGGTACCTGATGTCAGACATCTGCAGGAGCTGAAGGAGGCATTTGAGCGGAATTCTGTGTTGCGTTTCACTTACAAGATGGAGAAGGATGGGAAGCTGCCCTTTCTAGATGTAACAGTCATGGAAAGGAGCGGAGGTTTCCACACTGCAGTCTACACTAAGGAAACAAACATAGGAATGTACCTCAATGCCAACAGTGACTGCCCAGACAGGTACAAGAGGAGTGTTGTTAACACTTATGTCGACCGTGCTCTCAGCCACAGCTCAGGATGGAGCAAGTCGATGAAGAACTCTGTAGGGTAAGGCAGGTCCTAGTCAACAATAATTGGCTGTTGATTGCTGGTGTCGACTTCTTAATGTGTAGTGCTTCGCAGATATCAAGCCGCCTGCTATCACTGTATCTATCGATGATTTCCGTGTTTTTTGTTAAGACTTCTCTGGTGATGGTCTGATTGTGGGAAGAGATTATATGTTCCTTAATGGAGCCCTGTTGCTTATGCATCGTTAATCGCCTGGAAAGAGATGTTGTTGTCTTGCCTATATACTGAATTCTTTGAGGCTTACAGTCCCCAAGTGGGCATTTGAAGGCATAGACGACATTGGTCTCTTTTAAAGCGTTCTGCTTTGTGTCTGGAGAGTTTCTCATGAGTAGGTTGGTCGTTTTCTTGGTTTTATAGTAGATCGTCAATTGTGTCTTCTGATTTTTGTCTGTAGGGATAACGTTTCTATTAACAATATCTTTCAGGACCCTTTCCTCCATTTTATGAGCTGTGGAAAAGAAGTTCCTGTAAAATAGTCTAATAGGGGGTATAGGTGTTGTGATAGTTGTCTCTTCAGAGGTTGCATGGTGTTTCACCTTCCTTCTTATGATGTCTTCAACGAAACCATTGGAGAAGCCGTTGTTGACTAGGACCTGCCTTACCCTACAGAGTTCTTCATCGACTTGCTTCCATTCTGAGCTGTGGCTGAGAGCACGGTCGACATAAGCGTTAACGACCCTCCTATTGTACCTGTCTGGGCAGTCACTGTTGGCATTGAGGCACATTCCTATGTTTGTTTCCTTAGTGTAGACTGCGGTGTGGAAACCTCCGCTCCTTTCCATGACTGTTACATCTAGAAAGGGCAGCTTTCCATCCTTCTCAATCTCGTAAGTGAAACGCAACACAGAATTCCGCTCAAATGCCTCCTTCAGCTCCTGCAGATGTCTGACATCAGGTACCTGTGTAAAAATGTCGTCAACATACCTGCAGTATGTGGCCGGTTTCAAGTTCATGTCGACTAAGACCTTTTGTTCGATAGTACCCATGTAGAAATTCGCAAACAGGACACCTAGGGGAGAACCCATGGCGACCCCATCTACTTGCTTATACATATGCCCATCCGGGCTCAGGAAGGGTGCCTCTTTAGTACAAGCTTGGAGTAGTTTCCTTAAAATGTTTTCTGGTATGTGAAGAGGAGTACAGGCCGGATCACGATACACTCTGTCCGCTATCATCCCGATTGTTTCATCCACAGGTACATTGGTAAACAGTGATTCTACGTCCAACGAGGCTCTTATCCCTGTGGCCTGTGTTCCCCGTAGTAAGTCAACAAATTCCTTTGGAGACTTCAGGCTGAAGGTGCAAGGGACATAAGGAGTCAGCAAGCCATTGAGTCGCTTCGCCAGTCTGTACGTGGGTGTGGGTATCTGGCTGATGATTGGCCGAAGTGGGTTTCCAGGCTTATGTGTCTTGACATTTCCATACGCGTATCCAGGCTTATATTCCCCAATAATCTTTGGCAGGTGGAGTCCGGATTTCTTGGCGTTCACAGTTTCAATCAATTTGTTGACCTTAGCTTTCAATTCGGCTGTAGTGTCCTTCGTTACCCTTTGTAATTTAGTTTGACCAGAGAGAATGAGGTGCATTTTAGCCAGATATTCGTCTTTTTTAAGAATGACGTATATTGGCGACTTGTCACCTCTCCTGACGACTATCTCCTTGTTCTCACGAAGGCTCTTAGCTGCTGCTTTGAGCTCGGGGGACAGTATGGTGCTTCTGTAATTGCCTCGATTCTTTCCTCCTTCCGCAATAAGTTCTGCTTGTAAGGTGTCTTTGGTGGTGACCATCTTTTGTGTCTCGAGGTCGAATATGTCGTCCAACAGGATCTCCAACTCCACTTTCCGGGCCATCTCACTTGGTCAGGACATAACGTGACAGTTTATACCCAGATTTAGGAGAGTGACTTGGTCCTCAGTGAGGTTGATTCCTGCCAGGTTCAGGAAGCCGTCTCTTGGTCGTGGAATTGCCATAGGTCCTCCATATAATGTTGTTAGTTTCTTGATTATCCTGGTTTCGGTGCTGAGGTGATGTCGATCTGTCAGGATGTCGAGGTGTTGCTAAATGCGAGTACGGAGACTTTCGTCGATGTTGCTGTTTCTCTCATAAAACGGAGGAAAGGGTCCTGAAATATATTGTTAATGGGAATGTTATCCCTACAGACAAAGATCAGAAGATACACTTGACGATTTACTATAAAACAAAAAAAACGGCCAACCTACTCATGAGAAACTCCCCAGACACAAAGCAGAACGCTTTAAAAGAGACCAACGTCGTCTATGCTTTCAAATGCCCACTTGGGGACTGTAAGCCTCAAAGAAGTCAGTATATAGGCAAGACAACAACATCTCTTTCCAGGCGATTAACAGTGCATAAGCAACAGGGCTCCATTAAGGAACATATAATCTCTTCCCACAACCAGACCATCACCAGAGAAGTCTTAACAAACAACACAGAAATCATCGATAGATACAGCGATAGCAAGCGGCTTGACATCTGCGAGGCACTACACATCAAGAAGTCAACACCAGCAATCAACAGCCAATTAATGCACAACTATATTCTACCCACTTCAAGAATCTGCACCAATATAGAAGCATCAAGAAATATGGGCCAATAGGCCCTTTGCAGTTACTTCCATTGTTCCCTTTAATGTATCCAATTTATACCCATTGCACCATGTTCTGTCTTATGTTGAAAGTTTGCTCTGGCTTGTGTTGAAAGTTTTGTTCACCTCATCCAAAACTGTTGTAACATATCACCTCACCCAAATGCGCGTATATAAGATGAAAGCTGTTCAAATGATAGCATAGTAGGACTCTGTTTAGTGTTTGCAGGTTATAGTTGTGTGTGTGTAAACTAAAGTCTTTGAAAATGTAATACGTTATTATGAAATGCTTTCAAGTGTCGCGTCAGACTAGAAATAAAAATGAATTTTGGAGAATGGATTTTTCAATTACCATCGACAGTGAAAAGAAACATAAGAAATATTGAGAAAATTCGTGTTAGAATTATTAATCTTACTTTTTCGGTCATATTTAATATATAAATATATATATATATATATATATATATATATATATATATATATATATATATATTGATAAGAATATATATACATTGATAAGAAAATCGCCGACCTTAAGAGGATGGATGGGAGGATTGAGGATATTGATGCTCATGATGCACTCTACCTCATCACCAGATGTCTGTCCCTCCCCAGGTTAACCTACTTTCTGAGGTGTTCACCATCTTACAGTAGCCAAAAACTAAGTGAGTATGACCGGTTACTGAAATCAATGCTAGAAAAAGCCCTTAACCTCTCTCTTGATGACCTACAGTGGAAACAATCCCTCTTCCCGTAAGACTTGGGGCCTCGGAGTTCGAACAGCAACGCAAATCGCTGTTTCAGCCTTCCTGTCCTCCTTATCAGCATCCGACGACCTTGTGAAGGAAATTCTACCTGCCCACTTACATCAGCTGGCAGGTGTACATGATCCCAATTTTACACGCTGTGCCACAGAGTGGGCCTCTCGTGCAGGCCAATCTCCTCAACCACCATCCCAAAAGCCCACAAGCAATCCAGCTGGGATGGCCCCATTGTAGACCAAGTTGCTGCAGAGTGCCTGGGTGCTGCAACAACACAACACGACATTGCTCGCCTCACAGCAGTAGCAGCCCCACATGCAGGGGATTTCCTGTTAGCAACCCCAATGTCGGCAACTGGCACGCGTCTCACACCACACACCCTCTGAATTGCTGTGGCCATTCGCCTTGCTGCCCCAATCCACACCAGATATAGGTGTATTTGCGGCGAGGTGGTGGCTGACAGGTACGGCCACCATGGCCTACTCTGCCAAAGCACAGGGGGATGGCACTCGAGGCACAGTGAAGTTAACGACATCATCAAGAGGAGCCTCACCACAGCTGGATGCCCAGCTGAAAGAGAGCCCCGTTACCTAACGCCCCATAACTCTGATGCTCTTATTGGTCGCCCGGATGGTATCACAGAGAACCCCTGGAAGAATGGCAAGCAGTTGGTATGGGACTACACGTGCGTATCAACCCTGGCTAACACCTACATTAACCTCAGTGTTGCACAACCAGGTGGCGCTGCCACCCACAGGGAAGCAGCCAAATCCCGTAAGTATAGAGAACTGGATCACCACTACAATTTTGTCCCCATTGCTTCTGAGACACTCGGCGCCTGGGGTAAAAGTGCTACCAGTTTTTTGAAGGAACTGGGTTCTGGTTTTGAAGGAACTTTTTATTTTCTTCTCCGAGGCTATGGGTCCCCACATTGGCACCAGAGGTGGTACCCTCACAAATTTGTGTATATATATATATATATATATATATATATATATATATATATATATATATATATATATATATATATATATATATATATATATATGTATATATATATATATATATATGTATATATATGTATATATGTATATATATGTATATATATATATATATATATATATATATATATATATATATATATATATATATATATATATATATATATATAACACCCCAGAAGGGACTCGAACCCATACTGCCAGAAGCACTAGCAACTGGTGTACAGGACACCTTAACCATTCGACCATCACGACCGGACAAAAGATGATGGTAGGCGAGGCTATTTCCCCATCATCCCACCAGCACTCTGATGGTAATCTAGGGCATAGTATTTTATCAAATCACCTCATTCTTTGGGGTACACGTGAGGAACACAAATGCGATCAAGAGCCTTTTTCCGTTTTAAAGCACTAACACAACGATGCACTAAAGCACTAAAAGCACTAACGATGCACTTATTAGTATGCTTAACTCGATTCATACAGCTCTTGATAAAAATGAGTTCTCTGTTGGGTTGTTTGTGGACCTGCGTAAAGCTTTTGACACTGTCAACCACCAAAACCTTCTTCTTAAATTACATCATTATGAAGTCAGAGGACACTCCCTACAATACCTCAAATCCTACCTTACTGACAGGCTCCAATATGTTTCTGTGAATAATACAATTTCTCCCACCCTACCCATCAACATTGGTGTTCCCCAGGGCAGCATACTTGGCCCTCTCCTCTTTCTCATCTACATTAATGATCTTCCAAATGCCTCCCAACACCTCAAACCAATTCTATTTGCTGACGACACAACCTTCATTTACTCCAGTCCTGATCCCCTTGCTCTAAATGCCACAGTAAATACTGAGCTAAATAAAGTCCATCTGTGGCTAACTGCCAACAAACTCACCCTTAACATTGACAAAACCTTTTATATTCTGTTTGGCAATAAATCCTCTAATCAAATAAATCTCAAAATAAACAATACCCAAATTTGTAACAAATTTGATGGCAAATTCCTTGGCATTCTCATTGACCACAAGCTTAATTTCCAGGGGCACATTCTAAACATATCAAAAAAAGTTTCAAAAACTGTGGGCATTCTTTCTAAGATCAGATATTATGTACCACGCCCTGCCCTGGTGACTCTCTATTACTCCCTTATCTATCCATATCTCAGCTATGGTATTTGTGCTTGGGGCTCTACTACCCAAAATCACTTACGTCCTCTAATTACTCAACACAAAGCTGCTATTAGGACAATATCCAATTCTGGCCCCAGACACCACTCGGTACCCCTACTTAAATCTCTGAATATGTTAGACATTAAGTCACTGCACATTCTCTCATGTGTATTATACATATATAAAACGCTAAACTATAATGCCAATCCTGATCTCAAAAGCTTCATAGAAGGTTGTATCAGAACCCATGAGCATCACACCAGAAATAAATACAGTTTTGATATTCCTAGAGTACGACTTAATCAAACTAGAAATGCTCTACAAATCAAGGGGCCCAGAATGTGGAATGACCTTCCCAACCATGTTAAAGACTGTACCTCTCTCAACCAGTTTAAGTTAAAAGCGAAGCTATACCTAATAAATTCCCTGTAACCTACCTTACCCTTCTATTGTCAACCATTGTCTGTTTTTTTCTTTAAAGAGCGCTGTTTGTCGACATAATTGTATTTGTGCTGCTTTTTCATCTATGTTTTCATTTCTTGTTTTCATTCTACTCATTATTCTCAATTAGTATTAAGCTTGTCATTTAAGTTTGTCATGCCCGAAACGCTTTGCGTAATAGTGGCTTTAGGCATTGTATGTACTAGCTATACCTATAAGTTAACAATCCTTGTAAATATTTATCGTATGTATGTACCTTACCTAAATAAAATTGTATTGTATTGTATTGTATTGTTTTCAACGCAATTTATACTTTAATTTCTATGAGTATTATACTTCAGTCTAAGTGTTTCCCCCTCCCCCCCCCAACCATGCCCGAAACGCTGTGCGTATTAGTGGCTTTAGGCCTTGTATGTATCAGCTTTATCTATAAATCCAACATTATGTTTGTAACTCATCATCTATGTATGTACTTTTACCTGAATAAACATTTTTTGTTATAGTTCCCTTCCTTTGTTCTATGTTTAGTGTGAGTTTGTTGGTTAACATCCATGAGTGGACCTTTTTTTTATTCGTTATTTACAACATTATCCAGGGTGTGGGTTGGGGTCAGAGTAGATAAAGGTAGTATCATCAGCAAATAGTATAGGTTTAAGAATGTTAGAGACATTAGGCAGATCATTGATGAATATAAGAAATATGAGAGATCCTAGGACGCTGCCCTGCGGCACTCCTACATTTCAAGGCAGACTGGGAGAGGTTATACCATTGATGGCTACATATTGGTGTCTGTCACTAAGATAAGATCGAATATAGTTGAGGACAAAGTCGCGGATTCTATAATGGTGGAGTTTAAGCAAGAGGTAGTCAAGGTTTACAGCTGCAAAGGCTTCTCACAATATACATATAAATACACACACACACACACACACACACACACACACACACACACACACACACACACACACACACACACACACACACACACACATATATATATATATATTGTGACAATAATCTCCTTCAAGTGATTGAGCCTGCTCTTCCCTCCACAATTACGTCGATACAACTATATAAAACTACTATGGAAGAAATGTCCAACAACGACAACAACATCTCCAAGGTTTGCCAGAGCGCAAAACGTATGCAGCCAGGAACACCTGCTCAGACTCAAACCGCCAAACTACCCGTCTTGCTGCCGGCTCCTCTGATTGGTCGCCGGTCGGGCTGCAACTGCACTACCCCCCCCCCCCCATACTACTTGATGTCTGGGGCCGCCACGACCTCAGTCCTCAGAATATTCCGTGCTTTCACAGTTAACACTTCTCCCTGTTAGACGTAAGCTTTAGCGTATGTATACTGAGAGAGGTGATAGCTTAAAGCCAATATTCCAGCACCTTTCATTTACTTTTATATTGCACTTCTTGTTATTTTGTCTTAACGTAACTTTTCATTGTGTCATTTAATTATTCTTATTATTTTGATTGATTTTATTATACGAATTTGTTTGACCATTTTATTCATGTTTTATTTCTTTAACGTAATTAAAATTCCATTGTTAAAATTTACTTGTGTTTTGTGTGTCTTCTCCTTACCTTACCACAGACGAAGTTCCAGATTTTCTATTTTTTTTTAATACTATGTGACGAGGCCATACCCCTAGCTTTGAACAGCCGAACACCAACGCGTTACCGTCACATATTATATGGGGGCCTGTCCTAGGAGCTTCACTCAGGTACTGGTGCCAAGTGGTAATTTATGGTAAGCGTATTTAACTTTGTTAACGTAGCTTTACTATTTTTCATATTCAATTTCATTTTTTATAAGGTGCGGTGTATTGTGCATTACGAGAGTAACATATGGTGAAGGTGAGACAACTTTGGATTACGTGGTGACTGTAGGCCGCAGTCATACTCTTAATTGGTCATCTCTCCCTCCGTGTTATTACTCGTGTTTACCATCTTTGTCCCTTGGATATTTCTCATTTTTGACAGATCATCATATTGGTACCCTGGTACTGTGGTCTGCCCCGGGTCAAGAGTACCCAATCTTCTGCAATCTGACTGTAGGAGGACAAAGAGGGCCATAGTTCCTCTAGCTCGAACTTTAGTTGCTGAATTGGGACCTCAGCAGCAGTTCTCGTCACCAGTTGACACCTCGCACCCCTACACGTCAGTCAGAGATGATGATACATACAACGGTAGGGAATTAGCTTACTTTTTCAGAGCACAAAAGTTCGCTAATTCTGTAAGTATCATATTAAATTCAGTAGGAAAAACTTGCTTTATGTCCTATAGAGACTTGGCAAGGTATGCCTACATCCTTGGACTACCAATTTTACTTTTGAGGCATTTAACTGTTTCATTTGTTTTCGAAACTGTTTCATTTGTTAGTAGGATTTTCTTGCCCTTATCCTCTTACATGAGTACCGGGTACAAGATTTCCTGCGCCCTTGATTTAATTTAATCATTTAACATCTTTTACTTAACTTTAATTGTTAAAGATCTCACAGGATAGGTACCAGTTGCCACGTTGTCCTGTTTCTGACATTCACTATTGAATATTCGTGTACCTTTATTTGCTAATTTCACCATGTTTCGTCTCCAAGCTTTCCGTGCAAATCCAGCAGGTGAAATAGGGACTTTAAGTCGTGCCAAGAAGACTGAATTACAAACTCTTGCACATGAGTATCAACTAGAAGTTCCCTACCAAGCCAACAAAAATGACCTACACAACCTGTTGCTGGATTACTATTTAGAGCAAGGTAAGATAGACTCTGAAACTCATGAAACTTACTATATTGCAGAAAAAACTGATTTGGCAACGCTGAAACTCAAACTAGAGCTGGCCAAGATTGAACGTGAGCAGCAAAGAGAAGCAGCTGCCATACGTAGGGAAGAACAAGAACGAGAAATCACCCTCAGAGAACGTGAAACTACTTTGAGGAGAGAAGAACAAGAACAAGAAATCACCCTCAGAGAACGTGAAACTACTTTGAGGAGAGAAGAACAAGAACGAGAAATCACCCTCAGAGAACGTGAAACTACTTTGAGGAGAGAAGAACAAGAACGCGAAGCTGCCTTGAGGAGAGAAGAACACGAACGTGAGGTCGCCTTACTCCGTGAACGTGAACGAGTACAGCTTGAAACACTCCAGGAGCGGGAACGCGTACAGCTTGAAACCAAACAACGCGAGTTGGAGATGCAACGCGAACATGACAAGCAACAAGCGACTCTGGCTCTAGAGTGTCGTCAACGAGAAATCGCCTTGGAAACTTCACACTTCGCTCAACGCCAGCAAGCTACTGCCAATCTTCCCGTCAGTTTTAATATATCACATGCAAGTAAGTTAATGCCATCCTTTGTAGAAGCAGAAGTTGATGTGTTCTTTACCACCTTTGAAACCCTTGCTAATCAACTCAGTTGGACTGTCGACCAATGGGCCACACTTCTCAGAGTCCATCTTACAGGTAGAGCTGCAGTCACACTCAGTACTTCGGCGTCTGAGAATGACTACCACACTCTGAAACAAGCAGTGTTGGACGCCTACCTCCTCTCTACTGAAAGTTATAGAAGGAAATTCCGTGACCACCTGAAGGCAAGTACCACTACCTTCCTCGAGTTTGCTAACACGAAACGGAGGTATTTCATGAAATGGCTGGAAGCAGCACATGTCTTTACTTTTACAGAACTCGTCAACCTGATGCTTGTTGAAGAATTCTTGAGACGTGTGCCGCCTCTACTTAGCAGATAAAGAAGAAACCGACTACCTGAAGTGTGCTAAGTCGGCTGACACTTACAGCCTCATCCACCGGCTGACACCCGAACCATCCTCCAGTAAGAAGTCGTGGTACAGTTACGAGAAAGTGAGCCCCGATCAAGCTGGTTCGCAACTGTACTGCAAGTATTGTAGACTCTATGGACATACCATAGACAAGTGTGGTAAGTCTCAATACAAGGGAACCACTGACCAACAAAAACCCAAACCAACTCCTCCTAAGTCCGGTAAGCCTGTGATGAATGTTGGAGTTAATGTTAATGATCTTTCTCTTTTCAGTAACCACCTGTATACTGGAACTGTCTCTGCCAACGGTTCAAATCCGGAGGGACGTTTCAAATTGAAGATCTTGAGGGACACAGCGGCTCTACAATCGATCATCTTGAAGTCGGCTGTGCCCAACATCACCTACACCGGAGAAACTGTCTTCATCACTGACCTCACTGCTACCACTCCATACCCTCTCGCCAGAGTCCACCTGGATTGTCCCTACGTGAACGGGGAAGTCCAAGTCGCCGTCAGGGAAAAGCCTTTTCCCATGCCTGGAGTGCAACTTCTCCTAGGCAACGACTTGGCAGAAGACCTGCAACCGACCAACCTGATCGTCATGGACAAACCCCAGGTGTGTAACTCTGTGCCAAGTAACCCTATTCTAGAGTATGTTCCAGCAGAGGTTCAAGAGAGTGATGAAGTTTCTCCTCCGGTTCTCGTGACCACCCGTGCACAAGCCGCACGTCCACAGCCAGCTGACTCTACTGCTACCGCTGTCCCTCAAGACCCTCAGAAACTACCCCCGCATCTGACCAAGTTGGAGTTCCGTAAGTTGCAGAGGGAAGATCTTACTTTAACACCATTGTTTTTCCAGGCTGAGACTCAACCCGACAGTATTCCTGGGTTCTTCCTAGAGAACGACTTGCTCTACCGTAGATATAGACCCAGTAAACTGAAGGAGGAGGACGATTGGGCCAACATCGAACAACTTGTGATTCCCACCAGCCTGCGGCCCACTATTCTACACCTGGCCCACGGAGCACTCTCCCACTACGGCTTCAACAAGACTTACCATGGAATTCGTCAAGACTACTACTGGCCAGGTATGGTAAATAACGTCAAACAGTACGTAAAACAGTGTCATACATGTCAGATGGCAGGCAAACCGAACATCTCCATTCCCAGAGCGCCACTGATTCCCATACAGGTGCCTGCGGAACCTTTCCACAGACTCATAATAGACTGTGTCGGTCCTTTACCTCGGACCAGTTCAGGTAACGCCTACATCCTAACCATCCTGTGTCCTACCACCAGATTTCCCATAGCAGTTCCAGTGAAGAACATCACGGCTGCTACGGTTATAAAACATCTATTGAAGATCTTCACTCAATACGGATTTCCCAGGGAGATTCAGAGCGACTGTGGTACCAACTTCACCAGTGATCTCTTCAAAAGGACACTGGAGGAGTTCAACATCAAACAGGTATTGTCCAGCCCCTATCATCCTGCTTCACAGGGTTCTCTTGAACGTAGTCATCAGACAATCAAAGCACTCTTGAAAAAGTTTTGTAGTGAAACCTCGAAGGATTGGGATAAGCAGATTGACCTTATAATGTGTATTTTCAGAAGTCTCCCCAATGAGTCCCTAGGAGTATCTCCTTATGAGATGCTCTACGGCCGTAAGTGCCGTACTCCCCTTAAGGCTTTCAAAGACTCTCTCCGAGATGCCACCTTCAGTGAGCATCAGAATGTGCCCCAGTTTCTTCAAAACCTTCAACACATTCTAGAGAGAGTCCACCGTTTTGCCCATGATAATCTATTGAAAGCCCAGGAGAGAATGAAGACTCATTACGACCAGACCAGCAAAGTAAGAAAATTCAAGCCGGGAGACTTCGTCCTTGCATATTTCCCTATCCCAGGTTCACCTTTACAAAACAGGTTTTCAGGACCCTACTGCGTCAAAGAGTGCAGGAATAATAACAACTACGTAATAGAGACTCCAGATAGGCGGCGGAAGACCCAGCTGTGCCACGTCAACCTCCTGAAGCAATATAATGGTACTCCTCCCACTGTCCTGATTAACTGTACTTCCTTCACAGAACCCTACATCCACAGTGAGACCTTCCCAGCTTCTCCTCCCGAAAGCACTGACAAGGAGTCAGCGCTTTCTAATTCCGAAATCCTTAATGATCTTCCCACATGCTTTCAGGATAATAATCGTGCTCCTTTGCCCTATTCTAATTCCACTCTCACCTCGTCAGATAAGCCCTTCATCCTCCATGTCGACGCCAGTGGTACCGACGTTGGTGGTGTCGTGATGCAGCAACGAGGCGAGAAGAATACACCTGTCAGCGACTACTGCTACAAGGAACTACGGAACAATTGGCAAGGAGCTACTCTTCCTCATCCTGAAGCTTCAGCACTTCACTCCACACCTGAAAAGTGCTCGGTCCACCATCAACACGGACCACACCACCCTACACCTCCTGCAGCACGCCCACTTCTCATCTCTACGTCTTCTACTATGGGCTTGCTAACTGCAGAAATTCAACCTGGAGACACGCTATACCAAGAGTCCGACAACATCTTAGCCCATGATCTCTCCAGAGTTTATGAAGTAGAAGCGACTCCATCCATTACTCCACCACATAACGACGTACTTCTTCCAGAACCGCAGGCTTCGGGGGAGAGTTGTGACAATAATCTCCTTCAAGAGATTGAGCCTGCTCTTCCCTCCACAATTACGTCGATACAACTATATAAAACTACTATGGAAGAAATGTCCAACAACGACAACAACATCTCCAAGGTTTGCCAGAGCGCAAAACGTATGCAGCCAGGAACACCTGCTCAGACTCAAACCGCCAAACTACCCGTCTTGCTGCCGGCTCCTCTGATTGGTCGCCGGTCGGGCTGCAACTGCACTACCCACCCTCCCATACTACTTGATGTCTGGGGCCGCCACGACCTCAGTCCTCAGAATATTCCGTGCTTTCACAGTTAACACTTCTCCCTGTTCGACGTAAGCTTTAGCGTACGTATACTGAGAGAGGTGATAGCTTAAAGCCAATATTCCAGCACCTTTCATTTACTTTTATATTGCACTTCTTGTTATTTTGTCTTAACGTAACTTTTCATTGTGTCATTTAATTATTCTTATTATTTTGATTGATTTTATTATACGAATTTGTTTGACCATTTTATTCATGTTTTATTTCTTTAACGTAATTAAAATTCCATTGTTAAAATTTACTTGTGTTTTGTGTGTCTTCTCCTTACCTTACCACAGACGAAGTTCCAGATTTTCTATTTTTTTTTAATACTATGTGACGAGGCCATACCCCTAGCTTTGAACAGCCGAACACCAACGCGTTACCGTCACAATATATATATATATAAATATATATATAAAAAAAAATAAAATAAAAATAAATATGTTTATTCAGGTAAGGTACATACATACAAGTGATGTTACATTAATGGATTGATATATAGATAGAGCTAGTACATACAATGCCTAAAGCCACTATTACGCAATGCGTTTCGGGCAAGAAAAACATTAATATCTAGAACTTAATACTAATTGAGCATAAAGAATAAAAAGTGTTGAAAACAAATACAAATAAAGATAAAAAAAGGGGGAACATGACTGAAAAAGCAGCACAAATACAAATAGGTTGACAAACAGTGTTGATTAAAAAAAAAAAAAAAAGTAATAATAATAAAATAAAATAACAGACATGGGTTGACAATAAAGGAGTGAGGTGGGTTACAGGGAATTTATTAGGTAGTGTTTAGTTTTTATCTTAAACTGGTTGAGAGAGGTACAGTCTTTAACATGGTTGGGAAGGTCATTCCACATTCTGGGTCCCTTGATTTGTAGAGCATTTCTAGTTTGATTAAGACGTACTCTAGGAATATCAAAACTGTATTTATTCCTGGTGTGGTGCTCATGGGTTCTGTTACAACCTTCAATGAAGCTTTTGAGGTCAGGATTGGCATTACAGTTCAGCGTTTTATATATGTATAATACACATGAGAGAATGTGCAGTGACTTAATATCTAACATATTCAGAGATTTGAGTAAGGGTACCGAGTGCTGTCTGGGGCCAGAGTTGGATATTGTCCTAATAGCAGCCTATAGTCCTAATATATATATATATATATATATATATATATATATATATATATATATATATATATATATATATATATACATATATATATATATATATATATATATATATATATATATATATATATATGACAATGTCAGACCACGGAGGAAAATGAAACAGGAATTTCCTTAAGTACTTTCGTATATTAAATACATCTTCAGAAGGTCTGACATTGTCACATTCTTAATCACGTGTTTATTTTCGTGATATACACACACACACACACATATATATATATATATATATATATATATATATATATATATATATTTGTAGTGACATAATACCTAACATGTTCAAAGATTTAAGTAAGGAGGCCGAGTGCTGTCTGGGACCTGAGTTTGTTATTGTACTAATTGCTGATTTCTTATGTAAAAAATATATATTCTTTATACTAGTTGTTTCTGCACTGTGACTGTCAGTGATTGCTCTTCTCTCAACCCTAGTTTCTTGAAGTAGTGTTGTTGTGACAGAAGACATTATGAAATATCTGGCTTAGTTACATTTCATATTTGTTCAATGCAGCTTTAACTGCCTTGTCTGAGTCATCATGTTGGATCACAGCCACGTGAGGCGGTGTCCATACGAAGGAGATTCTGAAACTCTTGCTCCGTGCATCAATATGGCATATTCAGTGTGATGAGGTTGGGAGCACTTGTACTCAACACTGACCTGCCTGGTGGTGTGCTGGCAACACTGACCTGCCTGGTGGTGTGCTGGCAACACTGGCCGGCCTGGTGGTGTGCTGGCAACACTTACTGACCTGCCTGGTGGTGTGCTGGCAACACTGACCTGCCTGGTGGTGTGCTGGCAACACTGGCCTGCCTGGTGGTGTGCTGGCAACACTTACTGACCTGCCTGGTGGTGTGCTGGCAACACTGGCCTGCCTGGTGGTGTGCTGGCAACACTGGCCTGCCTGGTGGTGTGCTGGCAACACTGGCCTGCCTGGTGGTGTGCTGGCAACACTTACTGACCTGCCTGGTGGTGTGCTGGCAACACTGACCGGCCTGGTGGTGTGCTGGCAACACTTACTGACCTGCCTAGTGGTGTGCTGGCAACACTGACCTGCCTGGTGGTGTGCTGGCAACACTTACTGACCGGCCTGGTGGTGTGCTGGCAACACTGACCGGCCTGGTGGTGTGCTGGCAACACTGACCTGCCTGGTGGTGTGCTGGCAACACTGACCTGCCTGGTGGTGTGCTGGCAACACTGGCCTGCCTGGTGGTGTGCTGGCAACACTTACTGACCTGCCTGGTGGTGTGCTGGCAACACTTACTGACCTGCCTGGTGGTGTGCTGGCAACACTGGCCTGCCTGGTGGTGTGCTGGCAACACTGGCCTGCCTGGTGGTGTGCTGGCAACACTGGCCTGCCTGGTGGTGTGCTGGCAACACTGGCCTGCCTGGTGGTGTGCTGGCAACACTTACTGACCTGCCTGGTGGTGTGCTGGCAACACTGACCGGCCTGGTGGTGTGCTGGCAACACTTACTGACCTGCCTGGTGGTGTGCTGGCAACACTGACCTGCCTGGTGGTGTGCTGGCAACACTTACTGACCGGCCTGGTGGTGGGCTGGCAACACTGACCGGCCTGGTGGTGTGCTGGCAACACTGACCTGCCTGGTGGTGTGCTGGCAACACTGACCTGCCTGGTGGTGTGCTGGCAACACTGACCTGCCTGGTGGTGTGCTGGCAACACTGACCGGCCTGGTGGTGTGCTGGCAACACTGACCTGCCTGGTGGTGTGCTGGCAACACTGACCTGCCTGGTGGTGTGCTGGCAACACTGACCTGCCTGGTGGTGTGCTGGCAACACTGACCTGCCTGGTGGTGTGCTGGCAACACTGGCCTGCCTGGTGGTGTGCTGGCAACACTTACTGACCGGCCTGGTGGTGTGCTGGCAACACTGACCTGCCTGGTGGTGTGCTGGCAACACTTACTGACCTGCCTGGTGGTGTGCTGGCAACACTGACCTGCCTGGTGGTGTGCTGGCAACACTTACTGACCTGCCTGGTGGTGTGCTGGCAACACTGACCTGCCTGGTGGTGTGCTGGAAACACTTACTGACCTGCCTGGTGGTGTGCTGGCAACACTGACCTGCCTGGTGGTGTGCTGGCAACACTTACTGACCTGCCTGGTGGTGTGCTGGCAACACTGACCTGCCTGGTGGTGTGCTGGCAACACTTACTGACCTGCCTGGTGGTGTGCTGGCAACACTGACCTGCCTGGTGGTGTGCTGGCAACACTGACCTGCCTGGTGGTGTGCTGGCAACACTGACCTCCCTGGTGGTGTGCTGGCAACATTGACCGGCCTGGTGGTGTGCTGGCAACACTGACCTGCCTGGTGGTGTGCTGGCAACACTGACCTGCCTGGTGGTGTGCTGGCAACACTGACCTGCCTGGTGGTGTGCTGGCAACACTGGCCTGCCTGGTGGTGTGCTGGCAACACTGACCGGCCTGGTGGTGTGCTGGCAACACTGACCGGCCTGGTGGTGTGCTGGCAACACTGACCGGCCTGGTGGTGTGCTGGCAACACTTACTGGCCTGCCTGGTGGTGTGCTGGCAACACTTACTGACCTGCCTGGTGGTGTGCTGGCAACACTGACCTGCCTGGTGGTGCTGGCAACACTTACTGACCGGCCTGGTGGTGTGCTGGCAACACTGGCCGGCCTGGTGGTGTGCTGGCAACACTGGCCTGTCTGGTGGTGTGCTGGCAACACTGACCTGCCTGGTGGTGTGCTGGCAACACTTACTGACCGGCCTGGTGGTGTGCTGGCAACACTTACTGACCTGTCTGGTGGTGTGCTGGCAACACTTACTGGCCTGCCTGGTGGTGTGCTGGCAACACTGACCTGCCTGGTGGTGTGCTGGCAACACTTACTGACCGGCCTGGTGGTGTGCTGGCAACACTGGCCGGCCTGGTGGTGTGCTGGCAACACTGGCCTGCCTGGTGGTGTGCTGGCAACACTTACTGGCCTGCCTGGTGGTGTGCTGGCAACACTGACCTGCCTGGTGGTGTGCTGGCAACACTTACTGACCGGCCTGGTGGTGTGCTGGCAACACTGACCGGCCTGGTGGTGTGCTGGCAACACTGGCCTGCCTGGTGGTGTGCTGACAACACTTACTGGCCTGCCTGGTGGTGTGCTGGCAACACTGACCTGCCTGGTGGTGTGCTGGCAACACTTACTGACCGGCCTGGTGGTGTGCTGGCAACACTGACCGGCCTGGTGGTGTGCTGGCAACACTGACCTGCCTGGTGGTGTGCTGGCAACACTTACTGACCGGCCTGGTGGTGGGCTGGCAACACTGACCGGCCTGGTGGTGTGCTGGCAACACTGACCTGCCTGGTGGTGTGCTGGCAACACTGACCTGCCTGGTGGTGTGCTGGCAACACTTACTGACCGGCCTGGTGGTGGGCTGGCAACACTGACCGGCCTGGTGGTGTGCTGGCAACACTGACCTGCCTGGTGGTGTGCTGGCAACACTGACCTGCCTGGTGGTGTGCTGGCAACACTGACCTGCCTGGTGGTGTGCTGGCAACACTGACCGGCCTGGTGGTGTGCTGGCAACACTGACCTGCCTGGTGGTGTGCTGGCAACACTGACCTGCCTGGTGGTGTGCTGGCAACACTGACCTGCCTGGTGGTGTGCTGGCAACACTGACCTGCCTGGTGGTGTGCTGGCAACACTGGCCTGCCTGGTGGTGTGCTGGCAACACTTACTGACCGGCCTGGTGGTGTGCTGGCAACACTGACCTGCCTGGTGGTGTGCTGGCAACACTTACTGACCTGCCTGGTGGTGTGCTGGCAACACTGACCTGCCTGGTGGTGTGCTGGCAACACTTACTGACCTGCCTGGTGGTGTGCTGGCAACACTGACCTGCCTGGTGGTGTGCTGGAAACACTTACTGACCTGCCTGGTGGTGTGCTGGCAACACTGACCTGCCTGGTGGTGTGCTGGCAACACTTACTGACCTGCCTGGTGGTGTGCTGGCAACACTGACCTGCCTGGTGGTGTGCTGGCAACACTTACTGACCTGCCTGGTGGTGTGCTGGCAACACTGACCTGCCTGGTGGTGTGCTGGCAACACTGACCTGCCTGGTGGTGTGCTGGCAACACTGACCTCCCTGGTGGTGTGCTGGCAACATTGACCGGCCTGGTGGTGTGCTGGCAACACTGACCTGCCTGGTGGTGTGCTGGCAACACTGACCTGCCTGGTGGTGTGCTGGCAACACTGACCTGCCTGGTGGTGTGCTGGCAACACTGGCCTGCCTGGTGGTGTGCTGGCAACACTGACCGGCCTGGTGGTGTGCTGGCAACACTGACCGGCCTGGTGGTGTGCTGGCAACACTGACCGGCCTGGTGGTGTGCTGGCAACACTTACTGGCCTGCCTGGTGGTGTGCTGGCAACACTTACTGACCTGCCTGGTGGTGTGCTGGCAACACTGACCTGCCTGGTGGTGCTGGCAACACTTACTGACCGGCCTGGTGGTGTGCTGGCAACACTGGCCGGCCTGGTGGTGTGCTGGCAACACTGGCCTGTCTGGTGGTGTGCTGGCAACACTGACCTGCCTGGTGGTGTGCTGGCAACACTTACTGACCGGCCTGGTGGTGTGCTGGCAACACTTACTGACCTGTCTGGTGGTGTGCTGGCAACACTTACTGGCCTGCCTGGTGGTGTGCTGGCAACACTGACCTGCCTGGTGGTGTGCTGGCAACACTTACTGACCGGCCTGGTGGTGTGCTGGCAACACTGGCCGGCCTGGTGGTGTGCTGGCAACACTGGCCTGCCTGGTGGTGTGCTGGCAACACTTACTGGCCTGCCTGGTGGTGTGCTGGCAACACTGACCTGCCTGGTGGTGTGCTGGCAACACTTACTGACCGGCCTGGTGGTGTGCTGGCAACACTGACCGGCCTGGTGGTGTGCTGGCAACACTGGCCTGCCTGGTGGTGTGCTGACAACACTTACTGGCCTGCCTGGTGGTGTGCTGGCAACACTGACCTGCCTGGTGGTGTGCTGGCAACACTTACTGACCGGCCTGGTGGTGTGCTGGCAACACTGACCGGCCTGGTGGTGTGCTGGCAACACTGACCTGCCTGGTGGTGTGCTGGCAAACACTGGCCTGCCTGGTGGTGTGCTGGCAACACTTACTGACCTGCCTGGTGGTGTGCTGGCAACACTGACCTGCCTGGTGGTGTGCTGGCAACACTGGCCTGCCTGGTGGTGTGCTGGCAACACTGACCTGCCTGGTGGTGTGCTGGCAACACTGACCTGCCTGGTGGTGTGCTGGCAACACTGGCCTGCCTGGTGGTGTGCTGGCAACACTTACTGGCCTGCCTGGTGGTGTGCTGGCAACACTGGCCTGCCTGGTGGTGTGCTGGCAACACTTACTGACCTGCCTGGTGGTGTGCTGGCAACACTGACCTGCCTGGTGGTGTGCTGGCAACACTGACCTGCCTGGTGGTGTGCTGGCAACACTTACTGACCTGCCTGGTGGTGTGCTGGCAACACTGACCTGCCTGGTGGTGTGCTGGCAACACTGGCCTGCCTGGTGGTGTGCTGGCAACACTTACTGACCTGCCTGGTGGTGTGCTGGCAACACTTACTGACCTGCCTGGTGGTGTGCTGGCAACACTGGCCTGCCTGGTGGTGTGCTGGCAACACTGGCCTGCCTGGTGGTGTGCTGGCAACACTGGCCTGCCTGGTGGTGTGCTGGCAACACTGGACCTGCCTGGTGGTGTGCTGGCAACACTTACTGACCTGCCTGGTGGTGTGCTGGCAACACTGACCGGCCTGGTGGTGTGCTGGCAACACTTACTGACCTGCCTGGTGGTGTGCTGGCAACACTGACCTGCCTGGTGGTGTGCTTGGCAACACTTACTGACCGGCCTGGTGGTGGGCTGTGCAAACACTGACCGGCCTGGTGGTGTGCTGGCAACACGTGACCTGCCTGGTGGTGTGCTGGCAACACTGACCTGCTCTGGTGGTGTGCTGGCAACACTGACCTGCCTGGTGGTGTGCTGGCAACACTGACCGGCCTGGTGGTGTGCTGGCAACACTGACCTGCCTGGTGGTGTGCTGGCAACACTGACCTGCCTGGTGGTGTGCTGGCAACACTGACCTGCCTGGTGGTGTGCTGGCAACACTGACCTGCCTGGTGGTGTGCTGGCAACACTGGCCTGCCTGGTGGTGTGCTGGCAACACTTACTGACCGGCCTGGTGGTGTGCTGGCAACACTGACCTGCCTGGTGGTGTGCTGGCAACACTTACTGACCTGCCTGGTGGTGTGCTGGCAACACTGACCTGCCTGGTGGTGTGCTGGCAACACTTACTGACCTGCCTGGTGGTGTGCTGGCAACACTGACCTGCCTGGTGGTGTGCTGGAAACACTTACTGACCTGCCTGGTGGTGTGCTGGCAACACTGACCTGCCTGGTGGTGTGCTGGCAACACTTACTGACCTGCCTGGTGGTGTGCTGGCAACACTGACCTGCCTGGTGGTGTGCTGGCAACACTTACTGACCTGCCTGGTGGTGTGCTGGCAACACTGACCTGCCTGGTGGTGTGCTGGCAACACTGACCTGCCTGGTGGTGTGCTGGCAACACTGACCTCCCTGGTGGTGTGCTGGCAACATTGACCGGCCTGGTGGTGTGCTGGCAACACTGACCTGCCTGGTGGTGTGCTGGCAACACTGACCTGCCTGGTGGTGTGCTGGCAACACTGACCTGCCTGGTGGTGTGCTGGCAACACTGGCCTGCCTGGTGGTGTGCTGGCAACACTGACCGGCCTGGTGGTGTGCTGGCAACACTGACCGGCCTGGTGGTGTGCTGGCAACACTGACCGGCCTGGTGGTGTGCTGGCAACACTTACTGGCCTGCCTGGTGGTGTGCTGGCAACACTTACTGACCTGCCTGGTGGTGTGCTGGCAACACTGACCTGCCTGGTGGTGCTGGCAACACTTACTGACCGGCCTGGTGGTGTGCTGGCAACACTGGCCGGCCTGGTGGTGTGCTGGCAACACTGGCCTGTCTGGTGGTGTGCTGGCAACACTGACCTGCCTGGTGGTGTGCTGGCAACACTTACTGACCGGCCTGGTGGTGTGCTGGCAACACTTACTGACCTGTCTGGTGGTGTGCTGGCAACACTTACTGGCCTGCCTGGTGGTGTGCTGGCAACACTGACCTGCCTGGTGGTGTGCTGGCAACACTTACTGACCGGCCTGGTGGTGTGCTGGCAACACTGGCCGGCCTGGTGGTGTGCTGGCAACACTGGCCTGCCTGGTGGTGTGCTGGCAACACTTACTGGCCTGCCTGGTGGTGTGCTGGCAACACTGACCTGCCTGGTGGTGTGCTGGCAACACTTACTGACCGGCCTGGTGGTGTGCTGGCAACACTGACCGGCCTGGTGGTGTGCTGGCAACACTGGCCTGCCTGGTGGTGTGCTGACAACACTTACTGGCCTGCCTGGTGGTGTGCTGGCAACACTGACCTGCCTGGTGGTGTGCTGGCAACACTTACTGACCGGCCTGGTGGTGTGCTGGCAACACTGACCGGCCTGGTGGTGTGCTGGCAACACTGACCTGCCTGGTGGTGTGCTGGCAACACTGGCCTGCCTGGTGGTGTGCTGGCAACACTTACTGACCTGCCTGGTGGTGTGCTGGCAACACTGACCTGCCTGGTGGTGTGCTGGCAACACTGGCCTGCCTGGTGGTGTGCTGGCAACACTGACCTGCCTGGTGGTGTGCTGGCAACACTGACCTGCCTGGTGGTGTGCTGGCAACACTGGCCTGCCTGGTGGTGTGCTGGCAACACTTACTGGCCTGCCTGGTGGTGTGCTGGCAACACTGGCCTGCCTGGTGGTGTGCTGGCAACACTTACTGACCTGCCTGGTGGTGTGCTGGCAACACTGACCTGCCTGGTGGTGTGCTGGCAACACTGACCTGCCTGGTGGTGTGCTGGCAACAGTTACTGACCTGCCTGGTGGTGTGCTGGCAACACTGGCCTGCCTGGTGGTGTGCTGGTAACACTGCCCTGCCTGGTGGTGTGCTGGCAACACTGACCGGCCTGGTGGTGTGCTGACAACACTGACCTGCCTGGTGGTGTGCTGGCAACACTGACCTGCCTGGTGGTGTGCTGGCAACTGGCCTGCCTGCTGGTGTGCTGGCAACACTGACCGGCCTGGTGGCGTGCTGGCAACACTGACCGGCCTGGTGGTGTGCTGGCAACACTGACCGGCCTGGTGGTGTGCTGGCAACACTTACTGACCGGCCTGGTGGTGTGCTGGCAACACTGGCCTGCCTGGTGGTGTGCTGGCAACACTTACTGACCTGCCTGGTGGTGTGCTGGCAACACTTACTGACCTGCCTGGTGGTGTGCTGGCAACACTTACTGACCTGCCTGGTGGTGTGCTGGCAACACTGACCGGCCTGGTGGTGTGCTGGCAACACTGACCTGCCTGGTGGTGTGCTGGCAACACTTACTGACCTGCCTGGTGGTGTGCTGGCAACACTGACCTGCCTGGTGGTGTGCTGGGAACACTTACTGACCTGTCTGGTGGTGTGCTGGCAACACTTACTGACCTGCCTGGTGGTGTGCTGGCAACACTGGCCTGCCTGGCGGTGTGCTGGCAACACTTACTGACCGGCCTGGTGGTGTGCTGGCAACACTTACTGACCTGCCTGGTGGTGTGCTGGCAACACTGGCCTGCCTGGTGGTGTGCTGGCAACACTTACTGACCGGCCTGGTGGTGTGCTGGCAACACTGGCCTGCCTGGTGGTGTGCTGGCAACACTTACTGACCTGCCTGGTGGTGTGCTGGCAACACTTACTGACCTGCCTGGTGGTGTGCTGGCAACACTTACTGACCTGCCTGGTGGTGTGCTGGCAACACTTACTGACCGGCCTGGTGGTGTGCTGGCAACACTGACCTGCCTGGTGGTGTGCTGGCAACACTGACCTGCCTGGTGGTGTGCTGGCAACACTTACTGACCTGTCTGGTGGTGTGCTGGCAACACTTACTGACCTGCCTGGTGGTGTGCTGGCAACACTGTCCTGCCTGGTGGTGTGCTGGCAACACTTACTGACCTGCCTGGTGGTGTGCTGGCAACACTGACCTGCCTGGTGGTGTGCTGGCAACACTTACTGACCTGCCTGGTGGTGTGCTGGCAACACTGACCTGCCTGGTGGTGTGCTGGGAACACTTACTGACCTGTCTGGTGGTGTGCTGGCAACACTTACTGACCTGCCTGGTGGTGTGCTGGCAACACTGGCCTGCCTGGCGGTGTGCTGGCAACACTTACTGACCGGCCTGGTGGTGTGCTGGCAACACTTACTGACCTGCCTGGTGGTGTGCTGGCAACACTGGCCTGCCTGGTGGTGTGCTGGCAACACTTACTGACCTGCCTGGTGGTGTGCTGGCAACACTTACTGACCTGCCTGGTGGTGTGCTGGCAACACTGACCGGCTTGGTGGTGTGCTGGCAACACTTACTGACCGGCCTGATGGTGTGCTGGCAACACTGACCTGCCTGGTGGTGTGCTGGCAACAC